>NC_091473.1:162247671-162563717 GCF_036971445.1 Narcine bancroftii | reverse complement strand
TGTGCATACAGGTACTCCCCAAATTTCAACCATAATTCGGACCGAAGGATCGGTTGTATCTTGGAATGGACGTATGTCAGAATTGCGTACTTGTTAGTCAGCATCCCAGGGTCCGTCAGCTGGGCACGGTCATCTTGATTCCTGTGTGCATGTGCGAGGCTTCGGTTGGCGCATGCAAGGTGGGTTCATGTATTAGAGTTCAGTGGTGCATTCTCAGGAGTTAAACACTGTAATGATATTGAATTTGCCCACTTGTGCATGCGCCAACCGAACTGCAATGCACAAACCACAGATGCACCAACCGAAGACTCACATATGTGCACAGGAATCAAGATGACCGTACCCAGCCTATGGACCCCGGGACACCGACTAACAATGTAAGTACGCACATTTTGACTCTTACATGTCCTGTATCCCTGTTATAGTTTGTCAAATACAACATAAACCATGTCATATGTGCGGATGAACGTAAGTTGCATAGGTCTCAAGTTGGTGAGTACCTGTATTCTAGTGAATATTCAATTTTGTTATTTTCCATATATTGAGGGAAGGAAGCTCTGCTTTTCTTTCTCAACCATTTACCATCAATTCCTCTTTTACAAGTTCTAATTCTAGTTGTAGTTCAAACACGACTCGTTCTTCAGCAGCTCTGTTCTCTGTTTGTATGGTATTCTTCTGGGTTCATTGATTGATTAGTTGTTTCATTACAAATACAAATGTCAGCACGCAAAAAAAGTCATGTACAAATTGTTTGTACAGTACAACTTTTATTATCTTGACTCTTTTGGCTTCCCAATTAACTGACAGAGGTTTCCAAGTCAAGACTGCGTGGTGACATCAACCTCCAAGCATAAAATGGATCAACCTCATTGTCAAAGAGTACAGATGCACAATCCTTTAACCGGAACCCTTTGGGTGCAGTGTGTTCCAAATTTCAGGTTTTTCCAGATTTAAGCCCACCCGAATTGTGCTTCCGTATCCATCCCATTCCAGTCACGCTGGTGTCTCTCCCCCCCCCCCCCCACCCACATGAGTCGCACTGTCATCTCTCTCTCCCCCCCCCCACTCACCTGAGTTGTGCTGCCGTCTTTCTCTCTCTCTCTCCTCGCCCACCCGAGTCGTGCTGCTGTCTCTCTCCCCCTCCACGCCCGCCCAACCTAGTCATGCTGCTCTCTCTCTCTCTCTCTCTCTCTCTCTCTCTCTCCCTCTCTCTCTCTCTCTCTCTCTCTCTCTCTCTCTCTCTCTCTCTCTCTCTCCTGTACCAGCACCAGGAAAAAAAATGCAGGTTTCTGAAGACGGGTTCTTATTTCAGCCTGGTCAAAGTCCTTGTGGTTCATGCAAGAGGAGAGGACTGGCTGTCTAATGTTTCACTTGGAATAAGGGAAACAAAAAGGCACTCTGTAGTGACCTGAAAGAAAGAGGTTATCATCTGGAGAACCCTGAAGGGGCAAGTTTCAACAGCAAGACACTGGAGTGGCTGATTAAAAAGGAATCAGTTGTGGATGTCCTGGAACAGCAAATCTCTGAAAACTGACAAGAACCTTCCTGAGTGGTAACCATTTACCTTTGGAGCACCAAAGCCTGGTGAACTTTATAAATCTTAAATTCTGTGCACAGTATAAGAATTGCCTGCAACCAGTGAACATGGAGGAATGAGAAGTGAGATTGGACTCTGAACCAAAGAACTGTTCTGAACTTACATGCACGTTACAAACATGTGCGCTTAGAATTAGAAGGGGGTTAAGTTAGGTTAAGTAAGTCAATAGAGATAAGTTAAAGTTTGAATCTATTTTCATGTTTAAAGATAATTAAAACCACCTTTTGTTTAAGTAACCATTTGTCTTGGTGAATATCTATTGCTGCTGGGTTTTAGGGTCTTCTGAGCTCGTAACAATGTCAAACGCATGATAAAAAGAAATAGTGTGATTTGCTTGTTTTCTTCATAAATTTCATGAGTGCAAATTGTATTAGTATCTCAACCTTATGGGTAGTGATATGTGAACTCTGTGAGATCCAATTTCTGCAAACCAATAGCTAGAACATGGGTGCCACCTTTATTGTGTGATTGTTACGTTTGTGGACTGCCTAATGCAACAAAACTCTGGACCGTTGATTCAGAGACCAAATACCGTTTGCTGAAGCGAAAACTTAAGGGAATAAGTCCCTGAAACAAGGAGGAGCTAAAGATGGCTGCAGTCAAGGCCCAGCAGAACATCACCAGAGAAGAATCTAGTGATGTCCATGAATCACAGACTTTGCATGGAAGGGATATGCAACAAAGTTCTAAACGTGATTACTTTAATGTACATACCATTCTCATGTCCCAAATATTATCGTGCCCTGAAATAATGGGAGAACGATGTATAAAAAGTGCTGTAATTTCTACATGGTCAAACCAAAATGTATATAAATAACCTTTAATAAAATCTGGAATGTGTACTTTAATTATATGTGAATTGTTTGATTACAAATTTAAAACTGTAGAGCTCAGGGCCAAATAAAAGAAAAGAAGAGTCTTTGTCCCAAACAATGTATATCCCATGAGCAAATCAGAAAAGAATGTGCAAGCCCCAAACTTAGGTTTCATGATCATATTTTTCCATTGTCCATGTGAGGTTCCACAGGGTTGAACAACAAAGCTGTTCACCTGATCAACTCCCCATTCACCACTTTATGCATTGTACCCTTTGAACACTTGGTTCAGGTCTTCATTGGCCACTCCTTGGAAATAGTTGTGGGAGTCATGAATCAAATGAATTGCAAAAGCTTCTATCGCAGCACCCTCCCAAACTGTAAACTTTACCAGCTTAAGAGATAAGCTCAGCAAGTGCATGGGAGTATTTTACCACTTCAAGGTGCACAGCATAGTGATTCACAAATCTATTTATTTTCGAGCATCACTGCAGGATCTCCTTATCAAAAGCAGCGGGAAGAATCTTGTTACCCTAGGAGACATGGTCCAGTCGTCATCTTTGAAAAAAGGATGCTCCAAAGCACTAGCACATTCTGCGTGACCGAATAAAAGAACGTCAAAATGGAACTGCAATTCAGAAAGCTGCTCAAATATAAAATTGGGACCTAACCAACCTGACTATAAATGCCCTGGTCCTGACCCACTCTTAAGTCTGTTTACCCTTGTTCCCTGATTGGCCCAAGCATCATGGTAAATGTGGGAATCTTGGGTGTGCTGTTTACATGTGGTGAGACTGGACAGTTGTCTGCAAAGCCAGATCAGGCTAGCAGACCCAACTTGATCTGACCTGACTGAAACAATGTTTTTCTGGGTATACTTCCTAACAAGGCTGGAATGTGCCAGGTATACGCAGGTGTTCTCAGCTCAGGTTGGATAGCCTAGCAAAAGTAGCTTTTGTTTTATATTTGTCATACAGAACTTTCTTCAGAATATGCATTGTCCCAAGAAAATAAGTTCCTCAAATAACCGTTAAATATTGTTGAAACCATTCAGATACTTTCAACTGCTTTAATTGTAATAGTAAACTTGTTATGTACAAAGAGCCAAATATTGAGTGAAATAAATATGTAGTGAAAGGAAAAAAATGGATTTACACTGCAGAACAACCCAACATTCAAAAGCAACAACCATTTGTTTTATGAAAACTTTAAAAGGCATTAAATTCTAACCAAGGGTTCCACTTGTAATTTCTCTTTCTTCTATCTTGAGACTGTATTCCAATATTTTCTGATTTTATTGAACATTTCAATTACTTTTTTTTTGGGGGGTGGGGAAATTAAACGTTGTGGTTTGTATCTAATCAGTGTGAAATATTGAATCTATTTGTTTCTCAATTTCTTGTGAATATATTTCACTGCTCAAAGTGTAATGTTGCTACATTTGAATTAATAAACAGAACTTGAAGGTAACATTGAAAATTGTGACTGAGTGCTCTAAGATCTATCAGTGCTGGTTCATGTCTACTTTTCTCCTCCCAGAAGGTCTATTTCTATTCTTTTTGTCTAGTCTCTTTTGGTCAATTCCTCAAATGTAGATATTTTTGATGTTTCAAATGTCAGTTAAGAAAATAGCTTTAACCCTTGCAGAATGTCAAATTGCAAATTTTACCTCTAATTCTTTCTTTAAACATCTCGTACGCTTCCAGCAAAACATACAATTGGTTTTCTTTTAACATTTGATATTGCACTTTAACATTTTATCTCTAATCTTTCCTTTCACAATTATTTTTATGGCTGAAACAATGAAACCCATGCATTTCTGTTTTTTTGTATAATAGTCACAGAGAATTGGAGGAACAAATCTGGAGAGAGGCAGCAGACCGATGTAAAAAAACAGAAAGTTGTAATAGTAGGAGATTTTAACATTCCACGTATTGATTGGGACTGGGTGGCTTGGAGTTTCTAAAATGTGTTCAGGAAAGTTTTCTAAATCAATATGTAGAGGTACCAACAAGAGAGAATGCAACACTGGATCTCCTATTAGGGAACCAGACAGGTCAGGTGACGGAAGTATGTGGAGGCGAACATTTTGGATCCAGTGACCATAATGTCATTAGTATCAAGTTAATTATGGATAAAGATAGGTCTGGTACTCGAGCTGAAATTCTAAATTGGAGAAAGGGCAATTTTGAGGAATTGAGAAAGGGTTTAGGAAGAGTGGATTGGGATAAGCCGTTGTCTGGCAGGAATGTGTTCAGTAAGAGGAAGGCCTTCAATGCGAAATTTTGAGATTTCAGAGATTGCATGTTCCTGTCAGGATTAAAGGCAAAGTTAACAGGCATAGAGAACCTTGCATTAAAGGCAAAGTTAACAGGCATAGGGAACCTTGCTTTCCAAGGGATATTAGCAATCTGGTAAAGAGGAAGAGAGAGGCCTATAGCAGATATAGGCAACAAGGAATAAATGAGGTACTACAAGAGTACAGAAAATGTAAGAGATTACGATACTTAAGAAGGAAATCAGAAGGCAAAAAGAAGACATGAGATTGCTTTGGCAGATAATGTGAAGGTAAACCCGAAAGGTTTCTACAAGTATGTTAAATGTAAACGTAAGGGATAAAATTGATCCCCTAGAAGATCAGAGTAGATGCCTTTGTGTGGAGCCTTACGAGATGGGGGAGATCTTTAAGTTTTTTTTTGCATCAGTATTTACTCTGGAAACTGGTATGGTGTGTAAGGAATGAAGGAAAACAAGCTGTAGTGGCATGGGACATACAGGGATTAAAGACAAGGAGATGCTTTCTGCCTTACAGCAAATAAAGGGAGATAAATCCCCTAGACCTGACAATGATATTCCCTTGGGCCTTGAGGGAGGCTAGTGTAGGAATTACAGGGGCCCTGGCAGAAATATTTAATATGTCCTTAGCCACAGGTGAAGTGCCAGAGGACTGGAGGGTAGCTCTTGTTGTTCTGTTATTTAAAAAAGGCTCCAAAAGTAAACCAAGAAATTACAGGCCCGTGAACCTGACATCAGTAGTGGGTAAATTATTGGAGGCTGTTCTGGGAGATAGGATATGCAAGTCAGCCAAGGGCTGATTAAGGATAGTCGGCATGGCTTTGTGTGTGGTAGGTCATGTTCAACAAATCTTAGAGTTTTTTGAGGAGGTTACCAAGAAAATAGATGAAGGAAAGGCTGTGGATGTTGTCTATATGGACTTTAGTAAGGCCTTTAACAAGGGTCCACCTGGGAGGTTCGTTCAGAAGGTTTGGACACTAGGTATCCATGGAGACTTTGTAAATTGGATTCAAAATTGGCTGAAGACAGAGAGTGGTAGTGGATGATTGCTTCTCAATCTGGAGGCCTGTGATTAGTGGTGTGCTTCAGGGATCAGTATTAGGACCATTATTATTTGTTGTCTGTATCAATGATATGGATGATAATGTGGAAAATTGGATCAGCAATTTGCTGATGACACTAAGATTGGAGGTGTTGTGGACAGTGAGGAAGGTTTTCAAAACTTGCAAAGGGATCTGGACTAACTGGAAACATGGGCCAGAAAATGGCAGATGGAATTCAATGCAGGCAAGTGTGAGGTGTTGCATATTGGAAGGACTAACAAAGGTAGGATATACATAGTAAAAGGTAGGGCACTGAGAATTGCAGAGGAATAAAGGGATCTGGGAATGCAGATACACTATTCCCTGAAAGTGACGTCACATGTAGATAGGGTTGTAAAGAAAGCTTTGAGCATCTTGGCCTTCATAAATCAAAGTATGAGTTGGGATGTTATGTTGAGGTTGGAGAATTGTGTGCAGTTCTGGTCACCAAACTATAGGAAGGATATCAGTAAGATTGAAAGAGTGCAGAGAAGATTTACTAGGATGTTGCTGGGTCTTCAGGAGTTGAGTTACAGGGATAAATTCAACAGGTTGGGACTTAATTCCTCAGAGTATCGAAGAATAAGGGGAGATTTGCTAGAGGTTTACATAATTATGAGGGGAGTGGACAGAGTAAATGCAAGTAGGCTCCTTCCACTTAGATTGGGAGAGAAGGCTTTAAGGTGCAAGATTTAGGGGGAACTTCACTCAGAGAGTGGTGGGAATTTGGAACAAGTTGCCATCTGACATGGTACATGTGGGCTCACTCTTAGTTTTAAGAATAAGTTGGATAGATACATGGTTGGGAATGGTCTGGAAGGTTGTGGAATGGGTGCAGGTCAGTGGGACTAGAGCAATGGTTTTCAAACTGCCCCCCTAAATGATCTCTATGGCATAAGTGCTCTGTGATTAGTAAAGGATTGCTTAGGGTGAATGGGAAGGGAAGGTTGAGAATCACTGCTCTAGACCCAACTGTTACTGAAATATTTTACTTGAGAAAAATTGTCATTGGCCCATTTCCTTTGGAGTTTTAAAATGTGCACTTAACGAGTCAATTAGGCATGATTAAAATAATGGTTGTCAAACCTTTTCTTTCCACTCACATACCACCTTAAGCAATCTCTTACTTAGGGATTGCTTAAGGTGAAATGTGAGTTTAGGAGGTGTCTTGGGTAAACTTATACCTCTCATTTTGTTCGTTTTAGATTGGTCACAGTGTTTGAGCTACCGAAAGAAAATAGACACACACACCGAGAGCAGTTCAGATTATACAAATGTTTATTACAAATTCAAAACCTGATTTCATACTACAATATGCAAGCCCTTCCCAACTATACTTATCAACGCTTGGACTGGTCCCAACTGCCGAAGCGAGGCAACGACTGCACACTTGTAGTAGGTTGTCAGGGCGCCGGTAGCAACTTCTCCACCTCCCCCGACCGGGACGTTGGCTGGACTCTAGAAGTTCTTCTTCTTGCTGATAACAGCATCTCTGGCCCCTCGGTGGAATTTAGCTTATGTCTGCTGATTCTAAAAAACAACAGGTTCTCAGCCTTGCAGAAGCAAAGGCTTAAAAAGTAAAAAAACACGGTTAGAATCTTCCATTACAGGGGGGAATTTTGAAAAACACTGGACTAGAAGGGCTGAATAGCCTGTTTTCTGTGCTGTAGTTTTCTATGGATCTAAGATGTAAGAGATGGCATGAGTAAAGGGATTGGCAATCTCGACATTCTTGTTTTTCATAGTTGGAAAGCAGCATCCTGCCAGAATTTATGATTTTGGTTTCTTTTTTATTGTGCTACATCATTTGTATTGCACACGGTTTAATTTCGCAGTTCCAAATTCAGATCACATTTCTTAATTATTCTGAATGCGCAGAAGTAGGTTTGTTTTTCCATTTGGGAGAAACGCTAACAGTGTCTTTAGTATTTTATGCTAAGCTCATGTGTGCTTTTTTTGGGTCTCAATATATCTGATAAATAATTAAAGTTCTTCACCCAAAATCAATGGTAAAATGCAAGCCCAGTGTAATTCTGGTTTGCCATATGTGTCACATTTGATTAGTTTCATTCAAAGCTTATTTATGTACATAATTAAACAAGGCATTTTTGAAATGTTCACCAACTATTGTCAGTTCAGGGTTTTGCATTAAAAGTATAATTGGTACATATTTATGGTTATCCCTGCTGCAGTTGTGCTGGTAACCTCATCTTGTCTATCTTTGTTCATTCCTTGAAGATGATATGGAGGCCATTCCTGTCAAGCAGTTTATAAAGCACATCAATGAGCTGTATAACAATAACCAGCATGGATTTTCTGAAGAATTTGAGGTAAGCAACGATTATAATAGATGCTAAAGTTTGGGGTATGGTTTCTGTAATGATTGCAGGGTAAATTAGTCGTCATTATATTTTATAATTTGATTACGTGACGTCATTGTAATGACCCTGTAAAATGGGAGTGATGGCCCAAAACTTAAAAGAATATTCAAGTCAATTAGCTTCCATCTTAATTTATTTGGCACTTCTTATACAGTAATTGAACATTTCTTGCTTCATCTTAATCTATAAATCTTACTATAACACGTGATATCTGGTGGGATCTACACAAGTTCTGGTGCTTTGAAGTTCCATTATATAATGGCAAACACTGAACCTTTTATGGAAGTTCCAGACAACAATCCTGGCTCATTCCATACATGAGGACAATGGTCACTGAACACAGTGGAACACTGTGAAATTCTAGATTTGTTGTAAATGGGAAGCTCTATTTTGGATCTGCGTCAAAAGGCACTTTTAAAGTGTTCCTCGCTGTCAACTGTCTGTGACTGCACAGTTTTTGCATTTCCTGCTTTAGGGCTGGAAAATACCACACTGGTTTAAGCACAGCATATGTCCGCATCTTGGAGCACTCTTATGAAGAACTGTTGCTGAAGTTTGGATTGGAGTGCTACTTGTTCTCCTGCATGTCATCCCTTTCAAGATTCAAAGAGCCTCATGATATCCACTTCCTGCATTCTACGATGTGATCCTCTTCCAGCTGCTCTGCTTCATTGACTGTTTGTGTATCTTGTAAAATAAAACCCCGTATTTTAATCTTTTATCCATGCAGTTTTAACCCTCCAAGCCTCTGCAAGCTGTTCTATTTGGAAAGCAGAAAATCCATCCTATGGATTGGTCCATGGGCAAAAGAGCAGCTCTTGGTGGTGACCAGAAGGCACGCTTCAGAAAATGGCTCCTTCCTTCCCATAGACCATATCACTTTTCCAATATCCACTCGAATCATCTGAGCCAGGCTAAGTTTGCCTGATGCTGCTATCACTTTTAAGTGATCCTGGCATTTTTTTTTTCTTTCTTCAGTTGCTTAGCCGCATGCCTAAGTACTAGTAAATGGTACTGATGCTGCTGTGAGGAATCTCTGCTTGCTTGTTGACCATTAATATTCAAATATCCTTTCTGTTCCCCATCAAGATATTTGTAACATTTATTTCATTTAATTGATTGTTAAACTGTAACATTTATCCAGATTTACTTTGGGTGAGATTGGGAGTTGGAAATCAGGAAGTCCCACAAACGAGGACTTCTTCAGATGTGCTGGTTATTAGATTGTGTTCTGTAATAATAGGAAATTACAGAATCTAATTTCAGAAAAGGAGCTGTTTCTGTCATTTTTTTTAATGATTCCAATCCTCTGAGTCCTCAAAATGTGCTTCTGGCTCTTCTATTTACAACCTACACTGTTATATAAGTGATTGTGGCTGAATTAGAGAGCAAAAAGGTTAAAAGGTAATGGAGCACAACAGTCATTTGGGCGAATAAATTCATTTTCCATCACACATATTGATATGTTTATTAAATGAAATTATTCCACAGTATGTTTATGGTGTAACAAAACAGATGTGATTAATAGCAATGGCCTGCCAGATCATGAATAATAGATTTTGTCTGATTTGAATTAAATCATCTTGATCAAAAACAATTCCGTTGGGACAAACTTGTTTGTCCTGACTACTGTCAACATAGTTAAAGACTCTTATCTATGCTTAATCATTTAGCCAATGGTTTGTCAATGTAAGTAACTTTCTAACTACACACGTCTGCTTTAGTCACCCATATCCAAATAATATGTAGAAATGGTGAATTTACTGTATAAAAAAGTACTGTATGTGTGCAGTGCAGTCATATTTATAATAAGATTTGTATTGTAGCCAAGACAATTAAGACAATAGGATCTAACATATTTTGCATTAACTATAATTTATTTATTTGTGAGTTTACTTCTTTTATCCTCCCCCCCTCCATGCTCTCCCATCATACCTACTTTAGGTATTCTCTGAGCCTTGTTGAGCTGGGGTGATAGCAAGATCATTGTCTCCAACACAAGAGTCACCCATCAGGACACTCTTATTAAATTTTCTTTTTCCCCTTTGTCTGGTTATCACTTCCCAAAGAATGAGACAAAATTGGAAACATGTAATGCTGGAGAATTCTTTTTCCTATGGATGTGAAGCAAGTTAGTGTTCCAGCTGCATCACTTTTAACTGTATCACTTGCCTAATTTTTTTAAAAGCTGAAATTTTCATACTGGCTGGATTAGAAACACCTTTGTACAGTTAGCACTATTTAAAGGTCAGTTCTGTTGTTAAAAATCTTTTTTTTTCTGATTCTGATTTTTTTTTAAATCCAAATTTGTAGCGAGCAAATGGAGCATCTTTACACTGCAGTATCTCAAATTAATTTGTTTTGTTCACTGTATAAGGGGTTGTAGGAAGTGTTGTTTCAAACAGAGCATTACATTATATCTGAAGTTTTATCCATTAATTTTTACCAAATGTTTTAACATGCATATCGGAAATGATGTTGTTAACTTTGTTCACTGGAAGTGGGGGAGGGGTGTGGTTCCTGGATTAATTTCTGCAATTTGATCTCTGGTGAAAGTGTGATTTTCATTTGAAGTGACTGCATAAACTGCAGTGCCTTTTTGAAGTATATTGATATATGTTTACATAGTCATGTAAAACCATGTTCTTCAACATCTGACATTGTGTTAGAGAAATAAAGATTAATATTCTGTTCTCAATATAATCTGTTTTTTTATATAATTCAATGAGAACAGTCTATATATTCATTGTGAATGAATTGAGGGGATGAGGAGAAAGGGAAATGTAAACTGCTAACTATTTCAATAACTGACATATCTAAATTGGCTATTGATGTCACATTAACCAAGAGTTTATTTTAAAATAATTATTTATCTCCTGGGGGGGTAAAAAAATCAGTTCCTGCTACCAAGGATTGCATTTTTCTCAATGACTGATTTGTCATGCACTGATTTACTATTGAATAGTTCCTTTCCAGAAAAGAACCACTAAAATACAGTACAACTCCGATTATCTGAAGTGGTTGGGACCGGACCTATTTTCGATGACTGAATTTTTCAGATAATTGGTCAATTTTGAAAAACAGCCTAGTAGCAACAGCAAATCATTTGTATCAATGTTTAAACAGCATCAAAAAACATGGGGAAGCTTTTTTAAGCATTAAAATGTTTAATTTTCACTAAAAAAAACTACTGGCTGCCACCGATCACCAACACATCCCCAATGCTGCCGCTGATCCCCGAGACCTCCCAACTGCCACTGCCGATCCCTGACACATCCCCACTGAAATCCCGCTCCTGCCCGGGAGCCCGAGCAGGGGCATAGAACCTTCCCCTTGGCTACCACACACGCATACTGGGGACTCCAGTGTGTGTGTACAGTAGTAGGCCGAGGGGAGGGTTCGGAGTCGGGATCAGGAGCTCCAGTGTGCCGGGGAGGGGAGGGAATACCACCGAGCCTGAGGTCCCACTCCTGCCCAGGAGGCCGCTCTCCCTGATCCCAGCAGGACAAGGGAGTCTTCCGACTGTTTGGGGCTGGAAGAGAGTGGCGCACAGTTTGAGAGGGAGAGTTGGAAAGAAAAGCCAATAGGAAGGGAGAAGATTTAAAAAAATGGAAAGAGAGAGGGGAGGGAGTTACCTGAAATGAGGACAATCGTCATCCTAATTTCATGTCAGGTGAATTTTTTTCAATTTCTGAGGTCAGTTTTGCTCCAAATATTGTTCAGATAAATGAGGATTTCTGATTGTTTCGGATATCCTCGTTTGTCCAAAATTTTTTGGAGTCAAACAGACCTCACTTCCATGTCCAAAAAAATTTTGGATAAATGAGGATTTTGGATCATCCGATCTCGGATCTTTGGAGTTTTACTGTAATGTTATCCATCCTTTCTATTCAGCTCCTGCCAAAAACCTAAACAAGTTTCAAGTTCATCAATTTGTCTTCTTAAAACATAAATTATTCTGTATCATATTTCCCTATAAGTTTGTTTCATCAGGAATTAATAATTTTACTCTGATAGGATATCAATGATTATTTCCTAGCTCTTGAGTTTCTCAGAATAGATTATTGCATGTAGGCTAAAAGGTATTTTAAAACTAGTCTTGTGCAGTAAGAAACCAACACATTAAGTATCTTCAGCCATCACTGAAATGACAAAAGTTTTGGGTATGAAAGATGGAAAGGTAATGGGTGCTCTGTGTAGACAATGTTTGCCAAACCAAAACAAAAACTTATCCTGATTACTTAAGATGTAAAGCTGCAGCCTGAGTGTAATTCATGTAATGTGTCACTTCTCCATCGTGTCGATTTGTGTGCATCTTCTAACATTTTGATAAATTTGCTTTTTACTATGCATTCCATTATTCTATTTGTAACTAAGAAACTTCACAGGATAAATTGGCATGTCAAATGTAATGAAAAGCTTCATTCCAAGAAAGATTACTTATCAGTTGGTTATGTTGAATGTGATGTGTGACTTTCACCGATTGCATAAAACATGAGGGGTTAAGTGGATTTCTTGAGCAATATTGATGACAGAAATAACAACATCTACCTGAGAGTATTAACTTGGTATTTGTCTTCATAGTCATTTGAAGAAGCTTCACATTTCCATATCTACCTCTTATTCTAAGCAAAAATCTAAGGATTTTTTAATTGAGAGATTGATTTAAGGATTAGTTTCTAAAGGATCTAGTTTGCTTCCTATTTAACAGGAGTTGACATAACATTAATTGGTGCACAATGACCATATTATAGGATGTTTTGTGTTACAGACACTTTGAAGAACAAGACTTCTGACAGTTCTGTACTTGGATTCCAATGCTGTACTTGTACTGAAAGTAATGTGAGAGTCACATGTCTAGCATATTTGTTAGTAATCCCTGCCAAACTTGGGCATTTTTACATGTAGGCACCATCACCTGCAGACAGTAATAATCATAGCTGTTTTATCTCATGGGATTTGAACAGGAAGCATTGGATCGATTTTTTTCTTACTTTACCATCCTTGGATATACCAATAAACCTTCCCCAAGAAAAACTGTTTTCTCATTTACTTACTTTTGGCCTCCAACAATAAGACTTGCAGAGATTGAAATCTGTTTGGCTTCCTCGGTCACCCTTTTTTTCCCCCCTTTTCTGAAACAAAAGCTAAACTTCCATGTGCCCAAAGTTCCCCTTGACCGGCCGAGTTGTACATTTTTCTCCAGGTTTCCTCCAATCTCTCCTCGTGCCCAGCTGTTGAGTTAATTGGTAAATTTCAGACACAAAGTTGTAGTGCTACTACTTCAGGGCATTTTGGGCCACTGACCAGGGGTCAACACTCATTTTGGACCACTGACCAGGGGTCAACACTCATTTTGGGCCACTGACCAGGGGTCAACACTCATTTTGGGCCACTGACCAGGGGTCATTTTGGGCCACTGACCAGGGGTCAACACTCATTTTGGGCCACTGACCAGGGGTCATTTTGGGCCACTGACCAGGGGGGTCAACACTCATTTTGGGCCACTGACCAGAGGTCAACACTCATTTTGAGATCCACCTCCTTTTCTATTAATCTGTCTCTTGAAAAATTCAACTGGCCTTCTGTCAACAGTTTTTTGGGGAAATCATTCCATATTTAACTGCTCTTCATGTGAACTTATTTTATTTCTAAATGACCTAACTTAATTTTTAAATTACTTATTGTACATGAATTCCTCGACCAGATTAATTGTCTAAGCAGTCAAGTCTCTTTATATTTTTAAACAATCTTTTTGTTCAAGGGGATTAAAATAATGTGCAATATGTAATTGTATTTTAACATTTAAAGAGGTTACAGATTTGCTGTATCTTGTATTTTATCTTTATCTTCTCTGCCCAAAATTGAATATAGTACTCCTTTTGACATCAGTCAAAGATTGTTACTGAAGCAACATTCCTCACTATTCATTCCAACCACGTTGAGATAAAAGCCAAATTTATCAATCTTTTTATTATTTTTCTATATAATTTGTGAATGTGAATACATTTACTTCTTGCCAGTTTCTAATCTTTTACTAATTAAAAAGTTCTCTTATTTCTCAGATTCCAGACAGATGACCTCATATTGAACGCTGTCTGCTGCAGTACTGCCCACTATCCAAACTCAAAATGACAAACCCTTTACCGTGATATCTCTCTCCCACATTTTCAACCAATTAATAGTCCAAGATTCAAGATTATCTTAACATTTTAAATAATCTTAAAATAGCTTTGTTGGTGAGTACTAATATTAGCTGTGTTCTGGCCTGGAGTAGTCATTACAGATGTATTCATTATCGGTTTGTTCTTTTCCCCTATTTTGAAAGGAGGGATTACACTGAGCACTATCCAATCCTCTTCCAGAAGTTCCATGTCTTCTAAGTTTGGAAGAATATATTAGCATATTTTGCCATTGAATTCTGGAACATTCCAAGTGATGCAGTCCTAGAACACAAAAGTACAGCCCAGGAACAGACCCTTTGGCCCACATATCTGCACTGAACATGATGCCCAAATTCAACTAAAACTCTCCTGCTTGTACATGATACATTCTCCTCTGCATATTCATGTCTCTATCTAGAAGTCTCTTAATTGCTACAATTGTATCTGCTTCATGACTCATTGCCTGCTCTTTTTGTGTCCTTTGTTTACTTGAAAAATATTGTGCTCAATGTTGTTATTACAAAATCAATCATGTTTAAAGACTTTTTAAAATTTACTTCCACTCTCAGAAGAGCTCCATTATTCTATTATTTTCACAAGAGTAGCGCGTATTATGGTCAGAGAATTGTTTGAGTTATTTGGGTTATTCTATAAATTTCTCATAAATAGATCCTAATGTTTGAAAAGTATTGTAACTGATTTAGTGAGAAACTAAAGCAAAAAAATAGCAAAACATAATTAGGTTTTTTTATCAGCTGTTTAAAGTTAATTGAATTGAAACAGGATAAAATAATGACTGTTACCTCTGAGGCTAGATAAATGAAGTTCCTTTGATGGATCAGCTGATTAAATCATTTAGATGTACAAGGCAGATTTAAAAAGTTTCAGCTGGGATCCATTTCCATGCTGAATTAATCGTAATAATATAAGTGGTTCCATTCCCTCAGGGAAGGAAGAGGTATTGTCTAGTTCTCTTGGACTTGCAATAATTTCTGCAGAGAAGGTCAGGTGGAGATTGAGATCATGCATTCAGGCTTGGGCATTTTTGCCATTCTGAAATTGCCATGTGTCACTCATGTGGAGTAGGGCAAATGAAGTGAGAAAGCATATCTTCCTCAAATCATTTGATCAATCCACTCCTTGGTATAGTAGTGATATGGTTGACAAACAATTCAGGTAAGTTCAAATTCTAGCGAAGGATTTGAATTCTGTTTTAAAACACAAAAATCAAATGAAATTTGTGTATGTGACTTAATTTCTCATCTATGTGGTTGCCTGTTCCAGTTGTATCAAGTTAAAATGGGGTCCATCACCACCTCTTCAAGGCAACTTGGGATAAGCAAATGTGACCACTTGGCTGGCAAAATCCAAGTCTTTAGAATAAACTTTAAAAATGCAAACGTAGAGAAATCTGATTCATCATTGTGTTCTGGATGTTATGAAGTTTTCTCAGCAGAGACTTTTCACTGTTTGTACACCCTTGCTGGAGAGGGAAGAAGTTAACTAGCATTTTTTTCTCCAGAGTACTATCCAATGAACTGTGCTGAGAAGTGCATTTCATGGAAATTAGCCCTTTGATGGAAGCAGCACAGAACCCTCTCGCTATGAAAGTAACCACTGATGTTTCATATTGGAAATTAATTTCTAGTGTGGAACTAGAGTAAGGAGTGTGTTCTCTAGAGATTACTCAACCTTGCCCCACAGAAAAAGAATCTCTGGGTTGTATGTGATATCCTGGATGTACTCAAACAAAAAATTTGAACTTTGAACTTTGCTTGTTGTGATACCCACAATAATGCAGCAAAATTCCATTGTCTAAGCATGTCACTTGTTATTTGGTTGAAATTCTAGATGACTGCTAGAACTATTCCCTCAAGGTAGTCAGCACCTTCAAGAGTGTGGAATGTATATATTGTTCTGATATTAATGTTATCTGAGCCATGCTGTTTTAAAAGATGATTCACAACTGCTCCAAATATGCAGAACTTTAATTAATGTGCAAAATATCTTGGCAAATGAATGAGGCATGGTTTAAATTCCACTAAAAGTCTCATCAAATCAAAATCTAGATGAAAGCTTTCTGCAAACATTGAAATTGTTGGATTTTGGTGAATCTAATCTATTCTGTTCTAAAGAGATGCTTGTTATACTGTTTGTCAAGATATGAATGGTTACTGTTGTCCTTGATAATCCCAAATTAGCCTTGTTTAAATTTGCCACCTTGCTTTCAGTGCATCTGATCTTCAGAACTAAGGCCTTCATCTGATCAAATCATGATGTCTCAATCAATGAGCTTTTTTACTGTAAAAATTCAACATTCTATGGTAATTGCAATGTAATTAAACAAAATAATTTTCCAGTTCTTCAGTCTTCCAATACTTGATGGTCTTTAAATTGAACCTATGTAGTTTCCTCATTAGGCTGGAGTTGAAGATTTAATCAGATTTCATTATGTTCATGCCTATGTGTAATTCTCCCATAATACTTTAAACTGTAACAAGTTAAAAAGCACAAGGCATGCAAATGCTCGTGTAGAAAAATATTTGGAAGTTTTTCACCTTTACCAACTGATCACGAAGTATTGGTTGGATGGAGCACTAAGTTTAAAAGGGAAATCAGAATAGAATCTGCTGGATTTTTTGACCATGTATTTTCAAGATTATATAATTTCCTTTTTAAAACGGTTTTGATTTATTTTCTCCCTCTAAAAGCCGTAATTATCATGTACATTTTCCATCCAGTGCCACACCAAAGCAATATACTTGGCAAACACAGCAATGATTTGCAAGTGAGCTGAGTGCTCTTGGATGGCAATCAGAAATTGAAACTATTTTACTGTTCAAAATCCAAGCAGTCCAGTTGTGTTTCAACTCCTGTTTGAGATGCAAATACAACGTAATGCAAGCTGGGAATCCAAACTGTCACTTGTTTGTAAACTCATGTCGATTTTATTTTTCTACTGAACTGTAACTAAATATGAAATAATGTTCTAATTTAAGACATTTTTCATCCTTAAAAATGGATTGTTTTATGTAGTTATTTGTATTTGACAATTGTGGACATAAATATATCACATGTGTGAATATTTGCATGTTGAAAATATGTTTTCTGACAGGAAATCAATCAAGTTTCCCTCCTTTGCAATTTATAGGAAGTGCAACGCTGTACAGCCGATATGAACATCACGTCAGAGCATTCTAACCATCCAGATAACAAGCACAAAAACAGATACATCAACATTGTAGCATGTAAGATTGTGCTGTACTTTTTTATATGTTGATATTTAAGTCATTCTTTCAAGTATAACATTGAGATTCCCCCATTTTTAGGATGGAGAAGGAATAGAACAAATAAAATCACAAGGTTATTTTATCAAGGTTCTCTTTCAATTAAAAATGCTTCCAGAAATCATTATTCAGACCTGAAAGTTGATTGGCAGTTGTTATAAATTATTTGAGTAAGCAGGTGATTTCACCCCCCCACCCCCCCTTCCCCAATTGAGTTTACTTTAATTTGTTGAATGTTGATTATGGTTTAATATTTGTTAATGGATGCTTGAAATGAACTGTGTAGATCAAGGTAATTATTCTTCTGGATTAATGTTGCTGTTTCCCCAGATGATCACAGCAGAGTAAAGCTAAGGCCGATACCAGGAAAGGATTCAAAGCACAGTGACTACATTAATGCCAATTACGTTGATGTAAGTCATTCTTTAAATGTACTGTATTCCCTTTCATTTGAATTGAAGATGGAGTTGATCATGAATTTGTTCTCATTGCATTTCTCAGGTTTAAATGAAATCTTGGCCAGACTGAGAGAACTAAGTCAATATTTTTCTTTTAGATTCTTTTAAATTTTAGACATCAGCACGGTATCAGGCCCTTTTGGCCTACAAGCCCATGGCTCCCAATTACACCCAATTGACCTAAACCCCAGGGGGTTTTTAAATGGTGGGAGGAAACCAGAGCACCAGAAGAAACTCATGCAGCCACAGGGAGCACGTACAAACTCCTTACAGACAGGGCTGGATTTGAATCTCGGTCCCAATCGCTGTCTCTGTGACAGCTTTGCCACTATGTTGAATGTGTTCTTGCATTGTTTTCATTTGTCTCTCACATTAAAAAAAAAACCTATATAAAATTAGTATCCTAATCCAGTTGCATATTTAAGCACAACCTTGCACACAAATCTTCCCTAATCAGATTTTTATTTTAACAGAGGCTTTTAAGTTGACTTTTGTTTGAAACTGTTTCTTGGTGTGGGTCCATGTTAACCCAATGGTCCTCAAACTTTTTCTTTCCACTCACATACCACTTTAAGTATTCCCTATGCCATAGGTGCTCTGTGATTAGTAAGGGATTGCTTAAGGTGAGATGTGGGTGGAAAGAAAAAGGTTGAAAACCACTGTTTTAATTGTACCTCATTGACTCATTATGTGCACGGTTTCAGAACTCCAAAGGAAATGGCCCAATGACAATTTTTCTCAAGCAAACTATTTCAGTAACTATTTGAGTCGAGAGCAGTGATTCTCAACCTTCCCTTCCCCCTCACATCCCACCTTAAGCAATCCCTTACTAATCACAGAGCACCGATGGCATAAGGATTACTGAAAGTGGTATGTGAGTGGAAAGAAAAAGGTTGAGAACCACTGAGTTAACCTGTGAACTTGTATCTGCATTATGTTGAATGAAGCACTGTAACCAAAATCAATCATTAGCCATCAAAATGTTCTAACTCGAGTGCAAAATTAAAAATATTGTTAAAATTTTTAGAAGAAACTCCTAAGCAAACAGAATAAAGGATGTGGATTTAAAAAAAACCCAAGTGTACAGAGTGTTATTTCTGAAGTGCTTTAATCTTAATCATTGCATGAAGAAATGAAATAATAGTTCAAATTTTTCAGCAAAAAATAACGGAGAGCAAAATGTCATGAAAATGTAAAATTCTTTAGATTGTAAACAACACAATTATAAATTTTGTATTTTAGAAGCTCATAAATGCAGTGGGCCAAAAAATTGAAGTTGGGCTCTTTCTGCTTCTCCACAGGGTTACAACAAGTCAAAAGCGTACATAGCTACACAAGGACCCCTCAAGTCTACATTTGAAGATTTTTGGAGAATGATCTGGGAACAGAATACAGAAATTATGGTTATGATTACAAATTTAGTGGAAAAGGGAAGAGTAAGAAAATTTTATACTTGTTATTTATCCAAAGAAACTTTACTGTAAATTGACATCAATTCAGTCATGGACATTCATTTAAATGAAGAATATTAAATATAACCATATAACCATTTACGGAGCGGAAACAGGCCATATTAGCCTTTCGAGTCCGCACATGGCTTTTACTTCAGATTTGTCATTCAGAAGTGAATTGTAATAATTTCTTAATGAAATTTCCTCCTTGTATTCCAGCGAAAGTGTGATCAGTACTGGCCAAGTGAGAACAATGAAGAGTATGGCAACATTATTGTCACCTTGAAGAGCACAAAAGTACGAGCATGTTGTACTGTACGTCGATTCACCATAAGGAACACAAAAGTTAAAAAGGTAATTTAAAAATGTACCTCTTTTAGACTTTTTTATGCTTCCAATTTAGGGATTAATAATCCCAAATTTGGCACAATCACAAACACATTATAGACATATCGTATTTATAAGGTATTTATAAGGTGTGTTTTAGGTCCTCGGGGTATCTTAAAATAGTTTAAACTCAACTGATTACTTTTAGAACACAGTCAGTTTCAATGTCGATCAATGGTTCCCAACCTTTTTCTTTCCACTCACATACCACTTTAAGTAATCCCTATGCCATCAGTGTTCTGTGATTAGTAAGGGATTACTTAAGGTGGTATGTGAAGGGGAAGGGAAAGTTGAGAATCACTGCTCTAGACCCAATTATTACTGAAATATTTTGCTTGAGAAAAATTGTCATTAGCCCATTTCCTTTGGAGTTATGAAACCGTGCACATAATGAGTCATTTAGGTACGATTAAAACAGTGGTTTTCAAACTTTTTTTCTTTCCACCCACATATCACCTTAAGCAATCTCTTTACTAATCACAAAGCGCTTATGGCATAGGGATTATGTAAAGTGGTGTGTGAGTGGAAAGAAAAAGGTTGAGAACCTCTGATGTAGGGAAATAAAGCTGCCAAGTCACATAAAACAAGGCTCCACAAAAAGCAAACCTGGAAATTGATCATTTTTGCTGTTAGTAAAAGAATATTGGCAAGATTGACTTTCCATTTAATATTGCCAAAAAAGTATTCTTATCTTTTATTGAAACTTAAATAAAAGATTAAAACGATATTATAGCAATTATTTTTGACACAATACATGATTATTAGAACAATTAACTTATCTTCCAGTATTGGAACCTCTTCTAAACCTCTTCTGGCAGGAATCAGATCATTGGATATGCGTTTTCAAATACCAATAGATTGGCTGTTTTGGCAAACCAGGATGTTGGTGTAAACACAAAAGCAAATAAGAACTGGAATCTTTTTTTGTTTCCTGCCAGAGCTATATACTTTTTGGAAAATTTGCTTTGATGAAAGGAGATAGGCCAACACAAACTCTCAGACTGAATGTGTCAGCCTTGGTTCTGCAGACACACTGGGATAAATTAAATGAATTATGGGCCTGTGCCTGCTCTTTCCTGGCCCCTGTTGAGCACTGTTAAGAAATTGTCCAAAAAAAAGTCATTTCTCCTTTCTTTCCATTGGAACCATCCATGAAAATTTGATTGCTGCCATTTAGATGTGAATGCTTGTAGTTGGAAATAAAAATTACATAGCAGTATTTAATTCTGAAATGTCACCAATAAATTCACTTCCTTTTGCTTTTTGTCATTTTACATATACGGTGCCCTCCATAATGTTTGGGACAAAGACACTTTTTTTTTCCTTTATTTGCTCCTGTGCTCCACAATTTCAAATTTGTTATCAAACAATTCATATGTAATTAAAGTGCAGATTCCACAGTTTATTCCAGGTCATTTGCATACATTTTGGTTTGACCCTGTAGAAATAACAGCACTTTTTATACATAGTCCCCTCATTTAAGGGCACCAAAATATTTGGGACATAGCAATGGTATGCATTTTAAAGTCGTCATGTTTAGTACTTTGTGCATATCCCTTGCATGCAATGACTGATTGATAGATATCACCAGGTACTGAGTATCTTCTCTGGTGATGCCCTGCAAGACCTCAACTGCAACCATCTTCACCTCCTGCTTGTTTTGGGGGCTTGTCCTCTGAGAATATGGAAGACATGCTCAACTGGATTTGGATCGGGTGACTGACTTGGCCATTCAAGAATTTTCCAGTTTTTAGTTTGGGAAAAACTCCTTTGTTGCTTTAGCAGTCTGTTTGGGATCATTGTCTTGCTGCAGGATGAAGCGTCATCCAATGAGTTTTTAAAGGTATTTGTTCAAACTGGAGCAGATAATATGATTCAATACACCTCAGAATTCATTTTGATACTGACATCAGCAGTTAAATCAACAATGAAGATGAGTGAGCCAGACTCTATGGCAGCCAGGCATGCCCATGGTATTACACCCCCACCACCATATTTCACAGATAAGGTGGTATGCTTTATTTCTTGGGAAGTTCCTTTTTGCCTCCACACTTAGCTCTTGCAATCACTCTGATACAGGTTAATCTTAGTCTCATCTATCAAGAAGATCTTTTTCCAGAATTTTGAATGCTCTTTTAAATACTTGGCAAGCTGTAATATGAACATCCTGTTTATGTGGTTGACTAAAGGTTTGCATCTTGCAGTGCAGCCTCTGTAGTGAAGTCTTCTGTGGACGGTCATCAATGACACATCCACACTTGTCACCTGTAGAGTGTTTCTGATCTGTTTCACTTTAATCACATATGATTGTATGATTACAAATTTAAAACTGTGGAGCTCAGGGGCAAATAAAGGAAAAAGTGTCTTTGCCTCAAAAATTATGGAGGGCTCTGTAAAAACGTAATGTTACAGGCCTAGAGAACCCCAAACCCAGCAGCAATAGAAATTCACCAAGACAAATAGTTACTTAAATAAAAGTCATTTTTAATTTTCTTTAAACATAAAAACAGGATCAAACTTTAACTTATTACTATTAACTTAACCTCCTTCTAATTCTAAGTGCACGTGTATGTAATGTGTATAAGTTCAGAAAAGTTCTTTGGTTCACAGTCCAATCTCACTCCTGCAAGTTCACTGGTTGCAGGCAATTCTTATATTGTGCACAGAATTTAATATTTATGAAGTTAACGGGGCTTTGGTGCTTGAAAGGTAAATGGTTACTGTCACATTTGTGGCCCGAAATGTGAAGTTAATAAAACATCGAACACAAGTTTTATCAGGTAAACTTCTCAGTGTCTTTATTCTCCAGTTTCCTTTGTTCTCCTGCTTGTGCTCTTATCTCTCTCATATACCACGTGACTTCCGGTACATCTCATACATATTCATTATCATGACATCCCTCCTTTAATCAGAAATAAACTTTACCTTCACTTACCAATATCCCTCGGAAACCTACAAACATCGTAACTAATGGTAATACTATAACTCAACTACATAAAATTTACTTCCTACAGCACTCATACATGCACATTATGATATAAGATTAAAATACTGTCCCAAAGTTCTTATTAAAACTATGGCATAAAGTCTTCGTATCGTTTGGGCGCTTTCCGGTTTCGTTTCGGCCTGCCTGCGATATTGTCGTCGCTTCTCGGTTGTTCACTCTCAGCGTCGGAAATACTGCTCGCCACGGCTTCGGGTGTTTCTGGCGCTCTAGTCACTTCATCAGGAGTGCTGGTAACTGCCTCTGGAACATCATCAGGTCTCTCAGTTTCAGCATCTCGTATTGGCCTTTCAACCTCTTCGCTCGATGTATCTCTGGACTGGTACCTTTTTACACCTGATACATTTCTCTTATACAGGACTCCAGTCGGAGACTTGACTGTCACCATACTGCCACTTCTGGATACGACAGTATAGGGTTGAGGGTAATAAGGTGTGTCTAGCTTACCACCAGTTTCATGCCTCACTAGAACATTATCTCCTGGCATGATGTCTGAGTACTTGGCTCCACGTTTCGAATCTGTGTACAGCTTTGCTGCACCTTTCTTTTCAGCATCATGGTCCCTCATCTCCTGGTCGTCTCGGATTTCCTTTATTTCTGGCATTTTTGTGCGGATTTTTCTCCCAAAAAATGCTTCTGCAGGACTTTTTCCAGTGGTTGCATGATAGACAGCCACATAAGATAGCAATGCTTCTCGCCAATTTTGTCCTTCTGCGTGTGCAATCCTCAATCATTTTTCAATGGACTGATTTTGTCTCTCTACTTCTCCGTTGGCTTGCGGCCATTTCGGAGTTACTTTATGATGGTGGATACCTGTGGTCCTCATGTATTCCGCAAATGTCTCTGAAATGAATTGTGGACCATTGTCAGAGTATAATGTAACAGGTAATCCATATCTTGCGAATATCTCTGCTAATGCTTGTATTGTTTTTTCAGTGGTTGTGGACTTCAACACCACGTACTCATAGTATCTGCTGTAGTAATCTATCACTACCATAATTGATTCACCCGTCGGTAAAGGTCCAAGAAAATCAACAGCTACGTCGATCCATGGTCCTGTTGGGAGTTGCGTACTCCGGATCGGTTCTGGCGGATTACTCCTACTTGTGATTTGACATCTGTGACAAGTTTTAACAAATTTCTCTGCGTCTTTATCACAACCTGGCCACCATACCTTGGTCCTGAGGTTTTGCTTGGTACCAACAATACCTAGGTGTCCTTCATGCGCTAAGGATACGATCTTCGGTCTCAATCTTTGCGGTATCACCAATCTGCAACCTCTCAATACACACTGTCCGATGCAACAAAGTTCGTCTCTAATGGGAATGTAAGCCTTGTGAGTACACTTGTCCCATTGTCCACTCTGTATGCATTCTCTTACTTCCATGAGTTCTGGATCATGTTCGGATTCTCTCTCGACTTCCTTCGTAGTCACAGCTTTCGGTGTCGACTGAATAGCTACGAAGCGTACAAAGCTCTCTGTTTCTGTTCCCAATTCTGACTTGGATTGTGGACCACCATCCTTCACCAATCTGGACAGCGGATCTGCAATGTTTGCTTTCCCTGCAATGTGGATTACTTTATATTTGTAGGGTTGTAGTCTGAGTACCCATCTCTCTATTCTGGCACATGGTTTGGATCTAGGTGCATAGATCACTTCTAATGGCTTATGATCTGTGATGAGTTCAAATTCAATGCCGTATAAATATGCATGGAACCTCTCACAGGCCCATACAAGTCCGAGTGCTTCTTTCTCTGTCTGAGAGTATCTTCTTTCCACATCTGATAACGATCTGCTGGCATAGGCAATGATTCTTGGTCCTCCATCATGCATCTGGACCAACACGGCTCCTAAACCAACCAATCTGCTATGACTTTGGTTGATGCCGCCGGATCGTAATATCCAAGAGTCTTTGCATCTGTCAGGCTTTGCTTCAGCGCTGTGAACGCTTTCTTCTGCTCAGATCCAAAATGAAATGGTACACCTTTCCTGGTTAGTTTCCTTAGTGGTTCTGCCACTGCAGCGAAATTAGGAATGAACTTTGCGCAAAAATTGACCAATCCCAGGAAACTCCTCACCTCTGTTGCATTCTGAGGTGCACGTGCCTCTTCAATAGCTTTCACCTTGGCCTCTGCAGGGTTTAGTCCTTCCCGTGTAAGTCTATGTCCCATGAAGTCCATTTCTGACACACCGAACTGGCACTTATTTCCATTCACGGTAAGGCCTGCCTCCTGTAGTCTAGATAGTACACGCCTCAACCGTTTGTCATGCTCTTCCCTCGTTGGTGCATGAACTATGATGTCGTCAGAAATGTTGGTAACTCCAGGAATGCCTTGAATCACTCGATGGATTTCATACTGGTAGATCTCCGAAGCTGCATTAATTCCAAATGATAGTCTCTTGTAACGATACAATCCACAGTGAGTCACAAATGTTGTTACATCTTGGGAACCTGGATCCAGCTCTAATTGATGATAGCCCCATTTCAGATCAATTTTTGAGAATACCTTGCTGGTAGTTAGTTCTTGAAGTATTTCCTCCACTGTTGGTATAGGGTGTCGTTCTCTAATTATAGCTTTATTGGCCATTCTCATGTCAACACATAGTCTTATGTCACCCTTTGGTTTGGGCACAAACACTACGGGACTGACCCATTGTGTCGAATGTTCCACCTGTTCAATAATGTCTCGTTCGATCAATTCTTTAATTTTGGCTTCGACTTTCACACGAAGTCCAAACGGAGTTCGGCGCATTGGTTGTGCCTTGGGTTTGACCGTTTCATCTACCGCTAGCTTCAATTGTCGACCTTTCAGCTTTCCTACTCCTTGGAAGACTGCAGGGAATTCTTGCTTCATATCCTCGTATGACTGAATTGAATTGACACAAGGTCCAATATGAAGTATTGCCAGGTCTTGCACTGTGCTTCTACTCAGCAATGGTTTTCCCCTCTCTTCTATGACCATAAACTCTGCTTCAGTGTTCTTATCTCCAGCTTCAACAGTTGCAGTAAAACATCCAATGGTCTGCAATGGCTTGGTTGCTGTGTATGGATACAGTTTCTTGGAACACTTCTTTGAGGTACAGATGATCTTTTTCCTTTTCAACTTCTCCCATAAATGTCGATCAATCACATTACTGTCACTGCCTGAGTCTACAATGACCTGCACTGTCACTCCACCAATGATCACTGGGACCTTCTCATGATATACATCATTCAACGTAAATTGGTAACAACTCTGTCCCTCCTGGGTATCATCATCGTCACCGTCTATCTGGCGAATGGTGTCTTTCTTTCCAGGATACTTTCCTTTCCCCCAGGCTTTGCCTTTGGAAGTTGTACTCTTCCTCTTCTGGTCTGCATTGGACTTGATTTTGCACTTCTTTGCAAAGTGGTCCTTACCTCCACACTTTCTGCAAACTTTGCCTTTGGCCGGGCAATATGGGTCTTTTCCAAAGTGACCTCGGTTTCCACATCGATAACACTCCACGTCCTGTGTCGACGTATATCTTGGCTGGTTATGGCGATGTGAGAGCCTCTTAATTTGCTGGCTTGAGTTGTCTTTCAGGGTCATGGTATGAAATTGCCCTTCAACAGCCTCTAATGCAGCAGCAATGGCTAAAGCATTGGTGAGCTCCAACTCACTCCCTTTTTCCAGCAGACGTCTTCTGAGTTTATCTGATCTACAGTGCTGTACGACTTGATCCAATAATTGGTTGTCCAAATCAGCAGGCATGTAATTGCATCCAACAGCTAGCTGGCGTAGTCTTGTCACGTACTGAGCAATTGTCTGGCCATCTTCTTGTCTCGTTCTCCTAAACAAATGGCGTTGAAATGTAGCATTCAGTGTCACTACATTAGTGTGCATTTAATGCATCTACCGCTTTTCGGTACTCATCCTTTCTTCCAGTATTCAAAAGTGTCTTAAATGTTTCCCGAACTGCGGGACCAGCAGTGAAAAGAAGTAACGCCCTTCTCTGCGCTTTTTGTTCAACCGTACCGGTATCTAGAAATAGGCCACGACTGTCGGCATAGGATTCAAATTCTTCCAGCCATGCCTTCCACTTCACACTTACAGTGCTTGCATCACCCGTTGGGTCAAAATGAGCAATTCCACTATGTGTTAGAAAGTCACCGTCTGCCTCAGCCATGAGGAAATATTCCAGCCCCAAAAGTACTGAGTCAAAGAGAAAATTCTTATCACCTTGAAGTTCTCTTTAATCCTCTGTAATCTTCTTTAGTCTTTAATTGTCTTCAAGCTTCTTTCATCCTCGTCGCCAATGTCACATTTGTGGCCTGAAATGTGAAGTTAATAAAACATCGAACACAAGTTTTATCAGGTAAATTTCTCAGTGTCTTTATTCTTCAGTTTCCTTTGTTCTCCTGCTTGTCTCTCTCTCTCATACCACGTGACTTCCGGTACATCTCATACATATTCATTATCATGACAGTTACCACTCAGGAAGGTTCTTGTTGGTTTTCAGAGAGAGATTTGTTGGTCGTTGAACACACACAAACTGATTCCCTCCAATCAGCCACTTCAGTGTCTTGCTGAAGAAACTTGCCCCATCAGGGTTTTCCAAATGATAACCTCTTCTTCTGCAGGTCACCACAGAGTTCCTTTTGTTTCCCTTATTTGAGGTGAAATACTCTAGCCAGCCTTTTCCTCTTGTATGGACCACAAGGGTTTTCAACTGGCTGAACTCAGAATTCACAACCCATCTTCAAAATGGGGTTTCAACAAGCTGCCAGCTTGTCATGACTGCAGAAACCAGTTTTCTTTCTCTCTCTCTCTTTCCACCCTCCCTTTGCAAAACCACATGACCTTCTTAGAACAGCAAACTGTTGCTATCAAAACAATAATCCATTTCTCCACAGCACGTTCAATTAACTCCTACTTGTGAAGTCTCTATAGGCATTCTTCAAAGTTTTTGCAAAGGTGCCCGGAGCCTGGACTTGAGCAGAACTCTGGCATTTTAAATGAGATTTGTTTAGTGAAGTGTTTGTGTTAGATTGTGGAGGTAGTGTAAGTCACAATCTCCTTCAAAAACATATCCATATGCAATATAAAATATGATATAGTCCATCACAGTATGGGTTACATTATTGTCTGCAGAAAGGAAGTGGTCCAAAAATAGTGCTTAAATCAGTGGTTTTTTTCCAATATTCTGTAGGCTCTAGATCGGTTCCTACAGTTTCATGGATAGCTAATGTAACTCCATTATTTTCAAAAGGAAATGAATAAAAGAGAATTATACACTGATTAACCTGACATCAGTAGAGGAGAAAATGCTGTAATTCATGTCTAAAAATGTTTCCAGCCCAATAGGAAACAGTGACAGGATTGGTCAAAGTCAGCAGGGATGTTCAAGAGGGAAATAATGTTCAACAAATGTACCAGAAATGTTATAAGGAAATAGTTAAAAGAATAGATGGAGAGAGTTAGTTAATGTGGCATACTTTCAGAAAGCTTTCAACAAGTTCCTGCATAAGTGCACATGAAAATGGTGGAGAGAAAGGAAACAACGAGGAATAAACTTTTTTTCCCCAGGTGGTAGGCACAGTTTTGTGCTTGGATCACAGTTATTTACACTATATTTTGGTGATTTAGATGAGAGAATTCAGACTAATATCTGGATTTACCGATATCACAAATATTTGTGGGGCTGTAAGCTCTGAGGAGGATGTACTAAGGTTTGAATGGTCTGTTATTAGGACAAATACATTGCAGAGGTAATGTAGAGTGGATAAATGTGAATCTAATGCTAATACATGCCAGTTATTCTCCATGAACGGATTTGTCTATTCACTGGTAAATGTTCTGATAAACTTGGGTTCCAGGGACAAAAGGGCAACGCCAAGGGACGTCAGAATGAACGTATGGTTATCCAGTATCATTACACTCAGTGGCCTGACATGGGAGTCCCAGAGTATGCACTTCCTGTCCTCACCTTCGTGAGAGAATCATCTGCAGCTCAAACACCAGATATGGGACCAGTGGTGGTTCATTGCAGGTACAAGCTACATTCTATCTTTCCTTGAAGATGTGAGCAAAATCTTATGGTGCATTCCACTTCATTGTTCAATTCCATTTGCAACTCTCCAGCAAATGAATCAATGGCAACAAGACTAGGATGGAGGGCAAATAACGTTCCTGCCACAAAAGTGTTGGCCTTTTATCATCTCCAGTAAGAGACAGTTAACCCACCTTACACCCCCCCCCCCGACATTTAATCACCAATTCAAATTTATTGTCAGAGTACATACATGGCATCACATAATCATGAGATTATTTTTCCTTCGGGCCAGGAAGAATTACCACTTTTTGGTGATGCAAACAAAATGGACACAAATAAAGAAATGTAAGCCACCTGCAAAATCGAGAGAAAAAAATCAATCAAGTGCAAAGAGTCCTTAAATGAGTCCCTGATTGTTTATTATTGAGGAGTCCGATGGTGGAGGAGTAGCTTTGTTCTTGAACCTGATGTGTGTGCTGGGTGGTGTGGATCCTTGCTGATAGCTGCTGATCTTTGACAGCAGCTTTACCTGTAGATGTTCTTGATGATGGGGAGTATTTTGCCTGTGATGTCCTGGGTTTTGTTCACTACTTTCTGCAGAGCTTTATGCTCAGGGGTATTGGTGTCCCCATACCAGACCATGATGCAGCCGGTCAGCACACTTTCCACCACACCTCTGTAGATACTTGCCAGAGTTTCCGATGTCATTGCAAACTCCTCAGGAAGTAGAGGCACGTGATGTGCTGTCTCCATGATGCCATTAGTGTGTGGGTCCAGGAAAGATCCTCAAAGATAACTTTCAAGAAATTAAATTTGCTCACCCTTTCCACCTCTCATTTCCCCTACTAATCATCCCTTCTTGAAGTCAACAATCAGCTCCTTGGTTTTGATGACATTGAGTACGAGCTTATTGTTGGTGCTCTATTCAGCCAAATTTTCATTCTCCCTCCTGTACGCTGACTCTGTCACGTGATTGTCCTTTACACCAGCCACAATTCCACCAATCTTTGTCAAATGCAAACTTACTAACCCACCCACCTATACGTTCATCCAACTCTTTTATATTCATTACAAACAATAGGGGTCCCAATACTGATCCCTATTGAACTCTTCTGGTCATGGGCTTCCCAGAATTACACCCATCTACTACTACCATGTCTGCTGTGGGCAAGCCAATTCCAAACCCTAACAATCAATTCACCTTGTATTTTTACATTTTGGATCAGCCTACTAGGAGGAACATTGCCAAATATCTTACTTTTCCCCTGCTTTTATTTAATATTCAGGTTATGTGATTGCTTAATCCTTACTGATAATTAATTGTCCGAGAGACCCTCTGTTTTCTACCTGAAATAATTGACCCAAATAGCACAAAGGATCCTAGAATTTATAACTTCACTTTTGTACCCAGAAACCTATAGAATTGTAGAATGGATATGTTATGGAAGGAGCTCATTTGGCCCCACATATGTCCATTGCCTCTCCTCCTGAGCAATACACTATTTCTAACTCCCAGCCCTTTCTCTTCAGCCTTGCAAGTTTTTCTTCATGTTTATTCAGTTTATTCTTAAGGCCATAATCAGACATACATCCAACAGAGTGCATTTCTAATTCCAACCACATATTGCTTAAAAAAATGATCCTCATGTCACACCCAATTCCCTTGCTTTTCATTTTTTGCCATTAGCTTTTCATTGTCCACCGTTTCACTAGGTGAACAACCTAGTCCAGATTCACTCTGTCCAGATCCCATTTCACTAGGTGAACAACCTAGTCCAGATTCACTCTGTCCAGATCCCATTTCACTAGGTGAACAACCTAGTCCAGATTCACTCTGTCCAGATCCCATTTCACTAGGTGAACAACCTAGTCCTGTTCACTCTGTCCAGATCGCTCATTTTATGTGCTTCTAACAAATACACCAGTTGAGGGTATACAAGGGATTTATGAGGTTCTGTACATTTTCCCTGATTTTATCCTCCATGCTTGTTAATAAAGCCCAAAATTGTGTATTCCTTATCAATTGGTTTTCTCAACCTACCATTCCTAATCCTTCCCAATTCCTTCGAGAACAATTCCTTTCAGAATAATGTTCATTATTCTTCCAATTAAAATGCATCACCTCACTCTTCTCTGCATTAAACTTAATTTGCTCAAATTTTGATGGCTTGTAAAGCAGTCCCACTTACAAATCTGGCCTTATCCCCAAAATAACGTAGCTTTTTTTTTGTCTGCTCTGATTTCGTGACTCTGATACACCTGATCAGGGTGTGGGTGGAAGTCACCAACAATTTAATTAGTCTGTCATTAATGACCTGCAGCTTTAATGGTCATCAGTCAAATGAACTGGCTCTCAGATCTCGTACTGATGCTGCAGATGAAAATGAATTCAAATTCAGTCACTTGATCTGCCATTGAACACAAGGCCCTGTCATTGAAACCATTCAGCTGTTCATTTTAAGCAAAATTTCACTTTCAATTAATTCTGTAATCTTGAGAATTTTTTTTCAAAGTACAGTGAATGGAAAAAAATTGAAATCTAGTTTATCGCAGGAGAAATGTGCTGTGCATTTTAATCATTAAGAGCAAATCTGGAGCTCGGATAGCTTTTGTTAATAATTACACTTAAATGTTAATTAAATACCACACCTTGAGATGGTTATCAATACATTTAATGAGCAAATGTTACCTGCTGAAGTTTTTTTTATGAATTTGAATCCACAAATTAGCACATTTTAATATTGATCTTGTGATAGATTAAATTTTAAACTGTTTTAACTTGTTCTCTCCACCCTGCAGTGCTGGTGTTGGTAGAACTGGAACATACATTGCGCTTGACAGCATGCTGAAACAGATCAAAGATAAAAGCACAGTTAATGTTCTTGGTTTCCTCAAACACATCAGGACTCAGAGGAACTATCTTGTTCAAACAGAGGTAAGTAAATATTAAAAAAAATGGCAAGTACTTTAATAGAAAAATATATCCTATTCATAATTTGATTTGTGTAGTTTAAGTGAAGAATTTTAGTACACAAAAGTGCTGGAGTAACTCAACAAGTCACATAGCAATCATAGAAAGCTAAAGGAAGTCGCCGTTTTGGACCTGATGAGCCCTTCTTCGGGCTCAAAACTTTAATGCCTTTTACTTCCTATGACCTGCTGACTTTCTCCACCAGGTTTGGATTCTACTCTAGACCCTAGCATTTGCAGATTTACTTGTTTGCTTCTGAGTAAGGAATTGTTGTGTTTGACTAGTAACAAATTTTGCCAAGGAGACTGGTGTACTGTTGTCATTCCACACAGTTTAAACGTCTCTAAAGATTCAAATCAGATGGAAAGTTGTTACTTCTAAATATGATGATTGGGATGAACGTATTTCACTGGCTGTATATAGACATGCATTACATTTGGATGAAAGCAAATTTAGTCAGAAAAAGTGGGACAATGCTGCTTTGCTGTACAGAAGTTTTAGTATTTAGATGTTTTCTCTGTTCCAGTGAATTGTTCTGAAATATTTTTTCTATTTGCATTAAATTTTAACACCACGCTTGTTGCATGTTGAGATATATTTCTAAATTCTTGAAGCGTATTAGGGTTAAATGTCCATATCAAGTATAGAACCTAGAATTCCTATGTTTTGTCTCTTTCTTTTGCATCTGCAGCAAGATGACAGATGTTTGACATTGGAATCATTATCATATTCTGTTTCATGACAAGAATTTCAAGTATTATTGTTCCGTAGTTAACATTATTTCAGTCAAAAGCAATGCTCATTGTATTTTTAAAATATCTAAAATTTGGTTTGTTCAGGGTTTAATTTGGTGTTTGTAAAAGGAACATTGGAATGTTCAAGATTAGAGGTTAGAAATTTCCAGGTCCTACAGAGATTAGTTTACATTTGTAGCCAATTCTGAATCTAGGAGTGACACTGGCATCTGCAAAAATGATAGTACTGCTCTAGGCCATTGAAAATTGCACTGTTGTAGGTGAGAAAGTAAGCAAATATTCTTCTATTGGTTCCTCAGAAGCAGGATGGTGCAGATCCAGCCATTGAATTTCTAAGTAGAGACATGAAACCAGCATTATGTGCCTTGAAAATGTTGATGAGAGGATCAAGTCTTTAAAGGACCTCTTTTAGAAGCATGCCAATGAAAGGCAAAACAAGTAGCAGGGCCTGCCCTAGTAAGGATTATAGTGGCTATTGAGAAACCATATGGACTAGAAAGAAGTGCAAGTAGGTTTCCAGCCACTTCTGATTTCACGGAAAGTGCAGACAGTTCCAGTCCTACCCTGATCTCAACTAAAAGCAGCTACCTGAAGGAAAATACCCTCAAACTTAACCTTAACCTTTATTCGAGTGACTTTCTTAGTAAACATTGGAAGCCCAGGAATCGGTTTCAGTAAGGAAAACTGATCCAAACAAAATTGTCAGTCTGTAATTATAATTGGGTTTTTTTTCCAAGCAGTTGCATTATTAATTTTGTTTCTCTCAATTGTTACAGTGCATTGTGAATGTTTGATGTTACTTTCTTCACCTTTAGGAACAATACATTTTTATCCATGAAGCCTTGCGGGAAGCAATACATGGAAAAGAGACAGAAGTACATTCCACTCTGCTGCATGGTTACGTCAACAGTATTTTAATTCCAGGTCTCTCTGGGAAGATGAGACTGGAGAAGCAATTCAAGGTCAGTAACTACAACTTGTGTCTTCTCTAAGCTTTATAGTAGAATGGGAATGTAAAACTCTGAAAGTTTAGTTTTATCTGTCATTTGGACAGAACCTTCTGAATGATTTTTTTTTGGTCTTAATGGATATTTATCGAAAATGAAACCAATTCTAAATTTGGCACATTTTATAGCATAACACCTCAAAATGGATTTGAAAAATAATAATGTGAATCTGTTGGTCTGGAATGATCCAAATAAGATATAAAAAGCAATGGCAATTGTAAATAATCTTGTTATTTGGCATAATTTTATAAAATGATTATTATTTTAAGAATTTCTGACTTTAAGATGAAGAAAGTGTAGAAGATGCAAACTGTCATTATAAATATTTTGCTCAATTGTAAAAGATGAGCTTTTATTAGAATATTTCTAAATATGCTATTTTATACATTTTGTTTTTCTGAATAATAATGGGCTGAATCCTCTGTAGTGAAATGATGGCCATGTGCATTTCCAATTCCATTCATATACCAGCCAGCAATCTGCCAGTTACACTGGTGAATCAGCTGATAGGTTCCACTTCCCTTGGGGTCCAGGGGGAGCAGCTCTCCATGCTGTCATTTAGCAGTAATGTTCTACGACACACCCAGCATTGTTCATGATAGGTCTTGCGTGTGTCAAAGTGCACAAAGGCTTTTCTTTTGTCATCTCTAATAGTTAACCAGCTTTTTAAACATTTCATAAGAAATCTGGGTATTGTGGCACGACCAGCAAAATTGAGAAAGTGGTAGTCAGTGACCTGCAGGAAAGATGGCAGTCCTTCTGGTTCAGGTAATTCCACTTTTGGGCACAGAGTTCCAGGATTTAGACCTCTTGGCGACAGTGTGCAACTAGGTGGGGAATCTAGTTCACTAGGGCAGGTAGTGTTGTTCCCATCGATGAAACTTGGTTATCAGGCATGCACCAAATGCTGGAAATGCCACAAATCGCATACAAAAAATATAGGGTTGTTCATGTAAAATTAAATTTTACGTCAATTTTTGCGGTGCAGGAAAACATTGCTAACACAGAAACATATCAAAAAAGAGAATTTCTAGTCCCTTATGTACAAGCATTCCTGAAACTAATTCAACTTTGAGTTATTGATGCATTAAAATCTGATTACATTTTGCACTGTGACGGTAGCTCAGAACAACGTAATTCCCGATGATGCATTATTTAGATATTTATTTTAGAAAAATATTGTGCTGATAAGCATTTGATAAATTAAAAGTAAAATTCAGCATTGCCTACTGACCCTTGGGAGCAGTGAAACCATAATATTTATGTATGATTCTTATGTACTGGAGTTGATAGAAGGAATATAATCTGTATTGCTTCCAGTTATTCTGCTCTTTTAAAGCAATCTATGTAAATCTTTTTAACCCTATTTTATGAACATTATTTCAGTACAGTTCAATGCCTTGCAAGTTCATGCATCCTGACATTTTTTTACTGTTTCTAACTCAATGCCGGACTCAACCAACCTGCAGTTCAGTGTTCGAGCACCACTGTGGCACTAGGGCTATTCGTGCTCCACATCCTTCAACTCCCAGTGCATTTATTGCTCCCCTTTAACTCAGCAGTTTGTGCTTTATAAATTTCACCTGGGTGAGAATGAAAAAAATCAGAATATTTATGGCATTGTATTTCCCACATTGCTGCATAAAGAATTTAAAATGATAACTCTGCTTCAACCACAACGTGTTAGGCACTCTGTAACATTTGTGGGCAAAGTTATAGTATTGAAAATGACTCCCTCCCGAGGCAATCCTTTGTCATTTACATTCTCAGATCCAGTGAAAAAGAAATGGGCAAGATTACTAATTAGATTATATTATCTACCTCAAAAGGATTTCCATGATTAGGCTCTTTCCACAGATTGGGAGAGATAAATACGAGAGGACATGGCTTTAGGGCAAGAGGCTTAGGGGGAACATGAGGGGAAACTTCTTCACTGAGAGTGGTGAGAGTTTGGAACAAGCTGCCATCTGACGTGGTAAATGCGGGCTCACTGAAATTTTAAGAATCAATTGGATAGCTACATGGATGGGAGGGGTCTGGAGGATTATGAAGTGGGTGCAGGTCAGTGGGGCGAGAGGAATGATGTTTTGGCACAGACTAGAAGGGCCAAATGGCCTGTCGCCTCAGCTGTAGTTTCTATAGTCTATAGCCTGCTGCTGCACATCATGTAAGATGGAAAAATTGGTGCAACTGAGCATTCTGAGCCTCTCACCCTAATTTGCTTCTGAAAGGCAAATCTGAATCATTCAAGAAACCTGGCGGTGTAGATTGGGCCAGAATCGCCCGCACATAACAGAAACACTTGATGTTACAGAGTCACCCAGCAAAACCAAAAATCAATAATCTTCAGGCTTTATGACTTTATTGGCATCCACAACCCAGCAATTGGCAGGCTCAAAATTGTGGAGGATTCATTGTTCTTTCCCACCCAATTTTATCTACACATTAATCGATCTCCTTTTTATAAATATCAACCAGAAACTCATGTGTTTTGACTGTTGCCTTTATTGCACAAAGGAAAGCCTGTTGCCGAAAACTAAAACAAATTTATGCTAATGACTAATCAGAAAGTGAATTTTGCAAAGCATTGGATTACATTCTCACACTGTCATGTTTCTAAATGCAATGGCATTTTACCCAAAAAACAAAGCACAGAAAATTTGTCTATTCAGGCATGCAACAGACAATTGATATTACACCTACTGTTTTCTAACTCAAGCCTGTTGATTATGAATGATAGAGACCTCATGTGGAAGGGGTATTTGCCTGCAGGGTGAAAGCCTCATTCTTACTGCCAGGCTTCATCCCTCTTGGTGCCACTGCCAGTGAATGTCAGTACAATGTCATTCTCTGGAAGGTAGTTTTTTTTTCCTCTGGGGACCATGATCTAGCCATCCCTTGATGTGCAAGCCAACAAGACGTAGTGTGCCATTCACCATCAGCAGCTTCTCAAGCATATATCTACAGCCCCTTTCACACTTGCCAGTGCTCCCAGGAATCGAACACCAATCAGCTTTTAAAGTGGCAAGTGTGAAAGCAAAATCTGCTCCACACTGGCGTCAGATGACGTCATCTCACGCCGGGGATTGCCATCCTCGACCCCTAGTACAATCTCTGGTGTCTGCAAACGCCGGCATTGAGATCAAGGAAGTGTGAACCAAGCAATTGCATTACAGGCACTTCCTATTAAAGGTAGAGCAGACCAAACACTAGGGATAAACCCTTGCAAATGTGAAAGCGTTCAGTGTCCCAGTTAGGAGTGGTCGAGTGTGAAAGGCCAAACCCCCATTCCTATCCTGGGACATTGAATGGCCAATTTACTGGGATGCAACTGTGAAAGGGGCATAGGTAAAAGCCTCACTCAGATTGTCCAAGAGATTGCAGATTCAATAGGCCATTTCAGATAGCCCAAAAGTTGGGATGTAAAGGCAGAGAAACTCCGCCAAAATACATAATGACCTGAATGTGCGGAGGCGGTCTCCAAGCCGCATAATCCAAACCCTCTCCGAGAGGGATATTCTCTGCAATGCAGCCCTCCGCCAATTGATCTGAATTGGCAGTTGCGCTAGGCGGCTGTTTGAGGGCAGCGGGAGCTGTCAGCAGGGACTTTTAGGGCAGCAGGGACCATCAGGGGGTGGCCGGTGCAGGCTGGGACAGCCACACTGGGCTGCTTCGGTGTTCGGGGCTGCTCTCTGCGGCTCAAAGCGTGGCAGAGCAATGGTTGTCTTCCCTACCCATAATCCCCCGTGCAGCTGGAACTGTTCTGGGAACCATAGAGTAGTTTCAGCTGTGTGGGGGATTATGGGTAGGGAAAACGGCCATTGCTCTGCTGCGTTTTGATGACGGGGGGGGGGGGGGCGCTGCAGCACCAGTTGGCCCATCTCCACGGGGATCCAGAGGGTGCGATGAGGCACCTCTCCTTTGAATGGGACGCTGGAGCAGCTTTTTTGTGCTGCAGTCTGAATGATGAGTTCCAGATTTTTGATCCACCCCGTAGCCGGTTTCCAGGTGGAGGCCCAAACTGAAATGGTCTAATGGGTCATCTGACTCAGCAATTAACACCTTTTGTTGGTCTGGGCTCCTCCCCCGCTAGTCTTTATGCCTTCCTGATCTTTGCTTCTTCCTTGAAGAAGGGCTCGGGCCTGAAACGTCAGTAATATATCTTTACCTCTGATGGACGCTGTGAGACTGGATGAGTGTGTTTTTTACTTCAGTATGTACTTCAGACATTTGAATGCTTCTGTGTGGTTTGGTTTTAATCTATTTTAGTGAACCAGTTAGATCTGAACTGAACTTGCATTGTACAATCAATTAACATTTAAAATCCAGTGTAGGGATATACAAAGGGTTTTGCATAATAATATGGTAAAACAAAGATTAGTGCAAACTTTTAAAATGAAACGGCTATATGAACATCGAAGAAAAATTTGGCACCGTTATCCACTGCTGCTGATCGTTGGACACATTCATCTGATGGCTGTTGAGGAAAATGAGCTTGCTTGTTTATTTCTTAGATGACTTTAGAGTGCACTGTCTAGAGGGAGAGGTTTTCCTTTCACTACTCCAGCTATTCTGCCCTTAACAATATAGGATTTAAGCCAGGGGTCATTTGTCTAATTAGAGTTAAGACCTCTCCTTCAAGGCAAAGGATATTTGTCAGGAATATCTCATAAAAGCAGTGCCCTTTTTAAAATGTAGTCAAGCAAGATTTTGCTGAGAGATAATAAATAATCGTTATGAATCTCCTTGTAGTTTATCTTGTGCTTTCATTAAACTCCTATAAGACAAGGGACAGACAATGAATTCCTGACAGGAGTGCTCTTATTATCAAGGAACATTGAGCAGTTGACTAGACCAGAACATAATGGGAAGGAAAAATTGTCTCTGTATGTTTTCAGATATAATTGTTCTTGGTTCAACCAATACAAGGTTGTCATGTTATTGTCAGTGTATATTTGTCATAGAAACTGATATGATAATATACAGTATATACATATTAGAACTTAAAATTATCCGAACATTTTACCCTATTTAAGAAATTGCTTGTTTTAAACATTGATTTTTGTACAGAAATTACAACTTTTTTTGTTTGCAGTTGGTCACCCAGTGTAATGCAAAATTTATAGAATGCTTCAGTGCCCAGAAAGAATGCAATAAGGAGAAGAACAGAAACTCCTCGGTTGTGCCATGTAAGATGATCTCTGTTTAGAGGACTGGTGAACAATTGATATAATTGTAATCGAAGTTTTTAACATATTGTAAGATTAATTGTGTCTGTACATCAGTGGTGAGATGTAAGAATTGAAGATTGAGAAATCGTTTTTTAAAAAAAATGTATTGTGGGAGATCGAATTTAGACCTCTTAGAACCAGGAACCTGATTCCTATGTTTGGACTATGACTGACAATGTTTTATCAAAATTCCTCATGTGAAAAATGTCATTTTCAAAATCTTATAGTTTTGACTGAAAGCTATCACTTGAATTTAGGTGTAATTCAACATTTTTCAGATTTTTTTTCACGATTTGCTCTGACTTTTTCTGAGATTTAGTAATTCATAGAACTAACCTTCTGCCTTGAATGATAATTCAATCTTTCAGCTGAACGAGCTCGGGTAGGTCTTGCACCCTTACCTGGTACAAAAGGAACTGATTACATCAATGCCTCCTACATCATGGTGAGTAATAAGAGAAAGAACTGCATTCACTCAGACTCTAATTTACACCCAAAGTATTTTGATGAAAATAATGGTGTTAAAGACCTGCTGAGTTCATCCAGTAATTTTTGTGTTTTTACTACAATCACATCTGCAGACTTTTCTGCTTCAATCCACAGTCTCGTCGTAGCTTGTAATGAATGTTGTGTCGAACAATAATTTGAATGATGAATGGATTATACATTTTTTCCATCTACTGACTAAACAATGAAGAAAATTAAATAGGGTTTAAAAAAATGACCATTTTGATTTTCAGACTGCATTTGAATGGTGGTTTATATTTGCTCATCGGTAATATACAGATATTCACAAATGACTATCAGGGAATTCTGAACTGAATCATTAGGTTCTTATTGTAAATGACGGATCATGACCTTGTTAACCATATTATCAACGAATCAGAAGATTGAACATTCAATCCTCATTTCAGAGACTTAAGCCACTGATACAGACTGTCATTTCAGTACAACATTGAGTGCTATCACTCATGCACTTTAAGTAAAAGCCCATGGCAATTTTGGAAGAAGAGCAAAGGGGTTCTCCTGATGGCCAAACTTGCTTTAAAATCCAGGTTGGATTTAGAAGATTATAGACATGCCTTCTTGAACTACTGAAGATGTATAATAAACTTAGTAGTTATGATTCCTTTTACATGCTAGTTGGTAGGGACAGGAGTTTAGGAGAAGCTGTGGAAGAAGCTAGGCATACAATAGAATACCATGGAGGTGAATGCATTCTGCTAACTTCTGTCATGCAGAGAATGGATGGTCAATGAGAACTGGATGCAGATCAAGTGAGTTGCTTGGTTTTGTATCATTGGATGAATATTATCTATTTAAGTACCTCAATATCACATAAATGTGTTTATTGCAGGGATATTACAGAAGCAATGAATTTATTATTACCCAACATCCATTGCCACACACAACAAAGGACTTTTGGCGAATGATTTGGGACCACAATGCACAAATTATTGTCATGTTACCAGACAACCATGGACTTGTGAGTATCTCAAGTTAGTTGTCACATTATTTCAGTGGTTGTTTAACTTTAATTGTTCTGTGTATTTCATTTTTAAATACAATGGCGAGAAATAGGAACAGGCTATTGTTTTGGCCTGCTCTGAAATTTTAACAGCAGATTTTCTACCTCAACAACAAATTGAATTCTTACTTGAATATACTTAGGAATTGAGTCCCACAGCCCCATAATGCAGAAAATTCACTACTCTCTGGGTGAAGAAGTTCCCTCTCATTCCTCACCTTATTTTGATGGTAAGCCCTAATTCTAGAAAATGGGAATCAGATGCATCTTATAAAATTTGTAATTAATGTTAAGACTTTGAAGGAGATTTTCACCTCAAACCTTGATTAAGTAATGACACCTGATTATTTTTTTTAAAACTTACCTAGGATTATAAATGTGTAACTCACATGTCTGACAAATCATACTATTCACTTTAGAGTACAACAAGAATATTAAACTCCATCCTAATTGGTGGTGCGGCACTTCCATTTAAAATAAGACCATTCATTTTTACAGAGAAACTCGTCTCCAGATTCCATTTGTATGCGTACAAAAAAAGGACAAATACACAACTGTCTTGTGATTCACTACAAGTCGATCAAAATAGTAGAAGTATCAATCTCAACAGTTTCTAAATACCGTAGCAAAATGGTGGAACAGTGCTACCATCCAACTCCTGAGAGTAAGGTTCAATCCTGACAGATAGTGTTATCAGTGTGGAATATATGCATTCTCCCTGTGGGATTAGTTCAGTTGCTCCATTTTCCTCAAAAAAAAAACTGGTTAGTAGATTAATTGCTTATATTAAAGTACCCCTACTATATGTGTGTGGGCCTTGATGGGTGTGATATTGCAAGGAAATGTGTGGAATAATAATATTGATGAGAATGCTCTGAGAACTGGCAGGGACATGGGGGCTGAGTGGCCTTCTATGTCATACAGAAAAATTAGATAATATGAATTTATATCAATTAGTTATGTTTTAAAATAGAACCCTTGCTTGACTACAAATAGGGCTGTCAGCTGCGGGCACAAAATTCCCTTCCACAAAGATGACCAACAGTTTCAGAGCAGCATAAACTTAACTCTATAATCAAAGTGAGAGTTCAAGGAATCAGAATCAGAAGTCATGACTAAATTTAAATTCAGTGTTTTGCAACAGCATCTAAGTGAAAATCATCTTACAACATTATCATAGAAATATTAAAAAGTGCACAAAAAGTAAGGCAGTGTCTTTGGTTCATTGATTATTTAGGAGTCTGATGGCAGCGGGGAAGAAGCTGTTCTTGTGCCGTTGAGTACTAGTCTTTAGGCCCATGTACCTTTTCCCCAATGATCACAGAGTGAAGAGGGTGTGGCCTGGATGGTGGGGATCTTTGAGGATAGAGGCTTTTTTAAGATACCGGCTTAAGTAGATGTCCTCGACGGAGTGAAGTCTGGTGCCTGAGTTAACAACCCTCTGGAGTTTATTCTTGTCTTGAGAGTTGGTGACTCCATTACCAGGCAGTGATGCAACCAGTCAGAATGCTCTTCATGGTACACCTGAAGAAGTTTTCAAGAGACTTCAGTGATGTACCAAATTTCTTTGCATCAACATTTAGGACAGATCCTCAGAGATGTTGACACCCAGATATTTTAAGGTCTTGATCCTCTCCACTACTGAGCCCTCAATGAGGACTGTGTCGTGTTCCCCTGACAACCTCCTGAAGTCCACAATCATTTCCTTGGTTTTGCTGATGTTGAGCACAAGGTTGTTGTCGTTACACCATTCAACGAGCTGATGTATCTTCCACCTGTTCACTTTCTCATTGCAGTTTGTGATTCTGCTCTGTGGTGTCATCAGCAAACTTGTAGATGACATTGGAATTGTGCCTGGTTACACAGTCGTGGTGTATAATGAGTAGAGCAGTGGACAAAGCACACATCCTTGGGGTGCACCTGTGTTGATGATCAGTGAAGAGGAGATGTTGTTTCCAATTCGTACCAACTGTGGTCTTCCAATGAGAGAGTCAAGGATCCAGTTGCAGAGCGGGTTCAGAGGCTTAGAGTTTGTAGCTTTTTAAAAATATTTTATTTAAATTTTGTGGTTAAAGAATTAACCATTATAGATGCATAGAATAAAGCGGGTGGAAAAATCATTGATACAGGTTGTCCATGTTTCCAACTAACTCCATCCCTCCTTCCCCCACTCCCAAATGTCCCGAAGATGGAAGGAAGGTAGAAAATAGAAGAGAAAGTGAATAAAGCAAAGGAATCACAAAAGAAAAAGGAGCTCTTGGGTTCTGGAATCCAGACCAGAAAGTCTAACTCTTTTTCTTATCTAGATCACAAATGTGGGAAAGAACAGGGACGTAAAGACTCGAGAACAGAATAAATATCTTGGAGTTTGTAGCTTCTTGTCCAGCACTAAAGGAATGATGGTATTGAAGGCTGAGCTGCAGTCTATAAAGGCAGCTGTATTGTAAAAAGTATTGATCATACTGTGGAAAATACTTAGACATACGTACAGTAGGCTAACAGGCCATTTCGGACTATGAATCTGTGCTGCCCAAAAAGGTGGATGAGTTAATGGTCAAATAAGATGTAATTCCTGCACTATCTATAATATATAAAGTCAGAGTAGAAGGGTCAGTGAATAGAATGTGGGTGTGAGATGAATTGGGTTTGGATTCATACTCATTATGCCAAAAAAAATCAAACCTAAGATTATGATTAGTGTGCGGCGGCGCACATCCTCAAGGTGAACCGGCCCCGCTTGTATCGCCACATGGAGGGGCAGCCATGAGGAAATGGTGTCTTCAGAGGTTTCTCTCTGACTCCAGCATCCCTTCCAGCCCACACCCTGGGCAGTGATTGATGTCACAATGCACCAGGTGACTGAGCTTATGCTGCCCTTATAGGGACGTGCTGAATTTGAATAAAAACAGTCATTAATGACCCTCAATGTGGTGGTTGTGTTTCTTCCACTGCTCACACCCCCACAGTGGTGACCCCGACAAGCCCAGACATTTTTCTGGACTCAAAACACCATGAATTCAGCAGAGGTTAACGCTGTCTCCATCAAGCTTCCCCCCCTTTTGGACCCACCAACCGAGAACGTGGTTCAGGCAGGCGAAAGCCCAATTTAAACCCCGCAACATCTCCTCAGATGCCACGATGTTCTATCATATCGTGAGCGCTCTGGACCAAGATACAGCACCAAGGGTGGACGACATCATCCACCACCCCCCGGGCTACGGGCAAGTACACCGCCCTCAAAGACCTGCTACTTGGAACTTTCAGGTTAACTCCCCAGCAACAGGCTTCCATGCTCCTTCACCTAGATGGGCTTGGGGACCGTAGTCTGAGGGTGCTGATGGACGAAATGCTGGCCCTGGCGGAAGACCACAAGCCTTGTTTTCTTTTCTGCCAGATATTCCTGGAACAGATGCCAGAGGGCATCCAGCTGCTCCTCACAGATGAAGACTTCTCGAACCCGAGGAGGACAGCAGCCCATGCGGATGCCCTCTGGCACACGAAGAGGGAGAACGAGGCAGCCCTCAACCAGGTGGCATGACCAGGAGCCAGCTGACCGCAAGCCACTCCCAAGACCAAGCCAGAAGAGGGCCAGTCGACCTGGTGTTTCTACCATCAGCCTGTGGGTTTTAGGGAAATGACCAGGCCAGCCGTCGTTGATGGCTGCGACGGCTTGCCACACAAACAGCCTTCCTCATGTGACAGATCCACCGGCCGCCGATTCCTGGTGGATACAGGGGCTAAGCTCACCGTCCTTTCCCCCCCCCCCCCCCCCCAACAGCATTAAAGACTCACACCCGATCTCGAGGTCCAACCCTGCGGGCAGCCAACGACTCCACCACCATGACCTACAGCACCCACAGGTCACAGATCCAGATCAGGAAGGAAAGGTTCCACTCGAGGTTCGTCCTAGCCTCCATGGGCATCGTGCTGTTAGGGGCCGACTTCCTCAGAGCTCACGGCCTACTGGTTGACATGAAGGGCAAAAGGCTGGTCAACGCCCTAATGTTCCACTCCACTTGACTGGACACAGCAGAAGGCCACAGGCCAAAAATTGCTGCCGCAAAGGATAAGTTCGATGAGATAGTCCACGAATTCCCCGCCATCTTGGAGCTACCTTTCTATGCCGCCCTGCCCCAGCATGGGGTCTTCCACCACATCGTCACACAGGGCCCACCCCTGCATGCTAGACCCAGATGGTTGCCTCCTGAGAAGCTCCAGCAGGCAAAGGAGGAGTTCTCCAGGCTCCAGGAACTGGGAATCATCCGGCACTCGGACAGCGCCTGCGATCACTGCTCCATATGGTCCCGAAATTGTCCAGGGGCTGGAGACCATGCAGGGACTACCGTCGGTTGAACAATGCAACCACCCCCAATAGGTAGCTGGTGCCCCACATACAGGACTTCTCCGCCAACCTCCACAGTGCACGGGTCTTCTCCAAAGTGGACCTCATGTGGGGATACCATCAGATCCTGGTGCATCCAGATGACATGGGTAAGCCGGACATTATCACCCCTTTTGACATCTTCCAGTTCCTGTGTATGCCCTTCGGTCTAAAGAAAGTGGCCCAAACGTTCCAGCGCCTCATGGACGTGGTTGGAAAAGACCTGGACGCTATTCTCATTGCCAGTCGCAACCGCGACGAACACAAAGCCCACCTCTGCACACTCTTTGCCCGGCTGGCGGACTTTGGCCTTACGGTCAACGCAGCCAAATACCAGTTCAGCAAGGAGTCCCTCCAGTTCCTGAAGCCCACCATTTCGGTGGCTGGGGCCGCGCCAGCGCTGGAAAAGGTAGCGGCTGTTCAATGATTCCCCAAACCCTCCACCCTGAAAGGCCACCAAGAGTTCGCAGGGATGGTGAACTTTCATCCCCAGAGCCACACGCACCATGCGCCCATTATTCACGCTCATGGCCACCAAAGAAAAGACTTTATCGTGGTCAGAGGAGGTGGACAGAGCCTTCATCACGACAAAGGAGGCTCAGCCAGCAGCACGCTGCTGGTGCACCCACGGTCGAAGGCACACATGGCGGTCTCCGTGGATGCCTCAGCTACGACAGTGGGGATGGTTCTGGAACAGTGACTCGATGGACAATGGCGCCCGCTGGCCTTTTTCAGCAAGCAGCTGTGCCTGCCCGCCGGAGCTCAAGTACAGCACCTTTGGCTATCTGCCATTTCTGCTACTTCCTTGAGGGCAGGCCGTTCACGGATCACAAGCCCCTCACTCAAGCATTGGCGATGGCCAAGGATCTGTGTTCTGCCAGATAGCAATGCCACCTCTCATACGTGTCTGAATTGACAACTGACATCCGACACAGGATGGCAAGGACAATGTAGTGGCGGATGCGCTCTCCCATCCAGCTAGCAACACTCTCACACCCAGCCTGGATTACGAGCAACTGGCTCAGGCACAGAGGAACAATGCGGAGACGCAGGCCTTGTTGACTGTCATCTCGGGCCTCAAACTCCAGGATGTCCAGGTGCCCAGCAGCCCGGACACATTGCTCTGCGACGTCTCAACAGCCACACCACGCCCGGTGGTCCCGCCACTCTGAAGGTCTTCAGTTTGATCCACGACCTCGCTCACCCAGCGGTAAAGACAACCATGCAGATGGTCGCAGAGCGGTCTGTGTGGCACAGGCTGAAGAAGGAGGTACCAGACTTCCAAGGTCCAGTGACACATGCGAGTCCCCATCCAAAACTTCAACCCGGCAGTTTGAAGATTCCAACACATCCACGTTGATGTCGTCGGGCCCCTGCCAGTGTCCAAGGAGGCTCGATACCTCCTCATGGTGGTAGATCAGGCCACAAGGTGGCTGGAGGCCATCCCGATTAAGAAGGCCTCTACGCAAATATGTGCCAGGACACTGATCAGCCAATGGATTGCCCATTTTGGACTCCTGGCGCACATCACAAGCGACAGGGGCACAGTTCATGTCTGCCCTGTAGACTCAGATGGCGAAGCTCCTGGGGGTCAAACTCCATCACAGCATACGACCCGCAGTCCAACGGGTTGGTGGAGAGGTTCCACAGGCACCTGAAGGCATCACTTATGGGCTTGCTCTCTGGACCAGACTGGGCAGACGAACTACCCTGGGTCCTCCTCGGGATTAGGACGGCATCCAAGGAAGACCTGCAGACTTCAGCAGCGGTGATGGTCTATGGCACACCGCTTTCCCTGCCAGACCCTGACACCACAGCCACCGACAAAAACCTGCTGGCGAGCCTACGCAGGCGACTGGCCTCCCTAGCTCCCCCACCCCTGGCACCCGGCCGTTTCATCTCCCCAAAGAGCTGGACTTGGCCCAGTTCATTTTTGTGCGGAGGGGACCACAAGGTGCGCTGCTACAGCAACCGTACGTGGGGCCATACAAAGTTTTGCACTGGTCCAGCAGAACCTTTACCCTAGATGTTAGGGGGAGAGAGGAACTTTTTATGGTAGGCAGCCCATCTGGACTTATCACAGCCAGTTCTTGGGGGGGGGGGGGGGGGGGGTTGTGTGGCGGCGCACATCCTCATGGCAAACCGGCCCCGCTTGTATCGCCATGTGGTGGGGCAGCCATGGGGAAATGGCGTCATCAGAGGTTTCTCTCTGACTCCAGCATCCCTTCCAGCGCGCAGCTTGGGCAGCGACTATAATGTCACAATGCACCAGGTGACTGACCTCTTATACGGCCATGCTGAATTTGAATAAAAACAGTCGTTAACAACTCTCAACGTGGTGGCTGTGTTTCTTCCACTGCTCACACTGCCATAGTGGTGATCCTGACGAGCCCAGATGTTCTTCTGGACTCAAAACACCATGGATTCAGCAGAGGTTAATGCTGTCTCCATTAAGGTTGTCCCCCTTTTGGACCCACTGACCGAGAACGTGGTTGGGGGAGGCGGAAGCACAATTTCAACTCTGCAACAGATGTCATTAATGACCCTCAACATTTGTAGCTGTTTCTCTTCCACTACTCACACTGCCTCAAGTGTAGATTTCTTTATAGGGATGCAAGTATATGTAAACCAATGCCAATAATTTCCTGCTGTCTCTTGGTATACAGCACATGGCCCACCCACCTACAGTAGGAGAAAAGAGAACGATGATGTTCTGGTCAGGTAACTGTGACACGTGCAATTTTTAACATGTTTAAAAATTCAGGCAAGCAAATTGTGTGAGGATGTGGTTATGTTTATGAATGTTAAGGAGAATTGCGGGCTGCTGGTGACTTGAGGTCAAAGGACTCACACCAGGCTATGGGATGCTGGAGAGTAGCTAATGAAAACCAGATATCAGAACCGAGGTTCAAGAGGATGCTAAGGCCATTGGACTGCGTGGGCCTTGTGCGATCGCTGCATTCAACTGCCATTTTTTTTGTTGTGCCGCCTCCTGGGTAGCAGATTGCTACAAGGGCACAATTTCAGGATTGAAAGGTGTCCGCTTACAACAGAAATGCAGTGGAATTTCTTGCCATAGGCGGTTGTGGAGGTCATGTTATTGTGTGTATTTAAGGCAGAGATCGATAGTCTCTTGATTAGCTAGGGCACACATGTCAAACTCTGGCCTGCGGGCCAAAAAGATCATATTAAATATATATTAGAGTTCGCCCGCTGGCCGCCGCGCCAGTATAGCGCATGCACACTGAAGGTGAAAATGAAGACGCCGGAGGTGTGGAGGGATCTCAGAGTCCCGAATCCCGGGGATCGGAGCGCCGCACTCAGCCCACCCGGCTCCCGGACACACCGACGCAGCTGGAGTTGGGGACCATCCTCGCTGGGTCTGCACTTCAGCGGCGACGCCGGACCGAACGTCTCGTTGGCGATGCCTTCCCCCTCGCTCCGTGCGCGGCGGACCCTGCCTCCCGCTCCTTTTGTTGGAGATGAGCCCGGCGCCGTGAGATCGCAGTTTAATCCCTCTCCAACCATGGGAGGGGGGTGGGAGCAACGCACTCTTCTCAGCCAATTTCTCCACCGACCCGGACGCCAGCGTTTCAATGGGGGGTTCGGGTGCCTTCATCAGGCGACTGACCTGTTGGTCCAAGACAAGGGGAGAGCGTACAAACTCCACACAGACAGCACCTAAACTCGGGTGAACGTAGAGCTGCGACCCCACATTCCACATCAGGACTGTGTGTAAGATTGGGAGCAGTGAGACGGAAGCTTGTTTTGTTCCTGTGATTTAAGCCTTTCTTGGGGTGGTGTGGGGGGGGTCCTTCTCTGACCACTTGCCTAACAATTAACCTAATCAGATGTGGAGTTACCACAATACAACAGTTCTCAACCTTTTTCTTTCCACTCGCGTCCCTGTGCCATTGGTGCTCTGTGATTAGTAAGGGATTGCTTAAGGTGGTCTGTGGGTGGAAAGAAAAAGTTTGAAGACCACTGCTTTAATCATCCCTCATTGACTCGTCATGTGCACGGTTTCAGACGCTAAAGGTAATGGGCCAATGACAATGAAAGAGTTTAACCAAAACTATTATTAAACATTTATTTTAATAAGAAAAAGTTTAACATTACATATGTTGAAAGAAGAGAAAACATGCAGATGTTGTTGAAAATTTTCAATAAATATTTAGTTCGGCCCTCGACTTAGTCCAAGTTTTTAATTTTGGCCCTCCGTGAATTTGAGTTTGACACCCCTGAGCTAGGGCATCAAAGGCTGAGCAGGAAAATGGATCAGTTCATGATCAAATGGTGGAGCAGATTCAATGGGCTGAATGGCCTATTTCTGCTCCTGTATCTATGGTTCTTCTGTTTCAGCACATGACCTCAAACTGGTTGCCCTATGGCTTGGTAAGAGAAAGCACAAATGTGAATCAACTGCTAAATTACTGTACATTGCGTGATTCCCTCTACCCCTAAGAGTTCTTTCAAGACATTCAAATAAATGAGTGATTTGAATACTTTGGTAATGATAATGAGTTGCAGGACTCCGAGCAGCTCTGGTCTTGAAAGTGTGGTTCTTCTCCAATAGGCTGAGGATGAATCAGTTTACTGGCCAAGCCGTGAAGAATCCATGAACTGTGAAGCCTTTACTGTGACCCTTATCAGCAAAGACATTCTGTGCCTTTCTAATGAAGAGCAAGTTATCATTCATGATTTTATCCTGGAAGCAACACAGGTTTGGAAAAAATATTCTGCATTCATAAGATTTTGTTTTCATTGTTGGATTGACACATCTTACATTATAAAGCTTAATACCCTTCCAATTTAAATGAGAAAATGAAACCATGCTTGTTTTAATGTTAAGAGAATTTTGTTCAACTTTTAAATCTAACCACTAATCCTTTCAAACACTGCTACTCTAGATATTTTTTATAAAAAAAGTGTGTTTATCTTTCTTTGGATTTGAAGCAAATTATTTTGGATATTCTTGTATTTCTTCATAGGCCAGTGACTAAGATCAATGATCATTATCATTCATATGCATGGCTTTTCAGCGTGGACGATCATGTCTCTCCATCTGTCACAATCTCTGACCCTCCAAATTGTAGTTGTTGCCTCCCCCTTCTCCTTCAGTGAAGGTTCCATCTTTGAGTTGAGACTGTAGTCGAAGTTGAGCTCATAGACATACAACTTAAAATACTGAAGTGGTTTCCCTTTGCCTTCTTCATTGCACTGTCCATACTGGATGGGTAATTCTGGCCATTGATTAGCAGATTCATTGGCTCAGCTTTTTTAGTTTTCCAATTTATAGAATCTGCTTGTAAAAACCATTCACCATCTGCAATCCATGGCTTCGCGTGACCCTGATTGGGAGGCTAAACAGGTATGAGCACCTTCCACCTTTTGCTGAGCAAATGTTAGGGTAGGCTGAAATTTGCATTAGGTTAAAGCAAATGAATTTGAGGCTAATGGTGACTTGCACAATCATCATAATTCAAATATTTTTATCTTGAGCATTGGGGCGAAGTTGTTCAATTGAAACAGGCCAAGTTGGCAAGCAAGAAACTGGCATTTCCAGTCTGTTGCTACCAGCAGAAATTAGGCCAGATAGAAGCTGGCATTTTACCTAGTCACTGAGACATCAAGCTTCTATTGAAGCAGCTGCTTTGGCTGTGGAGTTTTATCCTCAGCAAGCTGTTATACAACTGTATTTGTTAAAAGAAATATTGGTTTTCAAAAATGCTATTCTTGAATGAGTCAATGTGATTTTCAATGAGCAGTCAATGTATCAAAACTTGGACAGGAGGAAGTGAGTAGATCTAAAATGAAAAGAGCCACGAAGAAAATCATTTGATTTTAACAAACTGTATTATGCATATTAATGAACACAATGGGATTTGGTTGTGCATTGTTCTGGAATTATTAAATGTAACTTTAAAGCTTCCTATCATAATGTGCCCCAGCAGCTACTTTCCAGAAGCAAAAGCACAGCCTTCTGCTCAGCAGACATTGCCCCAGGGAACCTCCTCCAAGCTCTGGCTGAGAACCAGCACACTCAACCTGCACTCAGTTAGACTTGAGGGGTAATGGGAGGGGCATAAGGAAATGTTATTGCACTGAATAATTATTTTCTTAATAAGAATTTGCCAGAGACATTAACATGTCCCTTATACCCCCAACTGGTACAAATTTATGTACATTTGCAAAGAAGAGGATCTATTCTCGATGAGTAACATTTGTAAAATTTTAGTAATCATGTGAAAGTTGTCCTGAAATTAGAAAAGACAATCTAACATGACAACTACAAATCATGTCTAAGAAACAAAATTTCAAGAAAATATTGCCAAAATGTTCAAAAGGAAGATTATAACCCCCGCTATATATTTATATAATATGATGCAGTACTATTTAAGATAGAGTGAGGATAAAGAATGAGCTAATGGATGAATACAACAGAGACTCGGTCATGAATGATGCCAGCATAGGAAGGAAATATTAAAATGCTTGCCTTAGGCTTTAGTGTGGAGGCCCCTTCTGTTCCTAAACTAAATTAATGACTTGGAGATAGAGACCCAATGCAAATGAGAAGATGATGAATCAACCAGGGGTCTCCAAGTGGAGCTACACAAGATATGGAATTTGTCATATATGGAAATTCTCTGATAAAATTTCACTATGAAGATGTAATTTTCTAGATTACATCAGCATGTTACATTATTGTTATATTAAACTCAGTACAGAGATAACAATGTAAAATCAGATGGGAACTAATGTAATGACAATGTAAAATCAGTGTGAAATAACTGTGGGGAAAAAAAATTAGAATGTCTTATTCTTACCGGAATGCAGGTTCTGGTGATTTGAAGATGCTACTAAGGACTGCAAAATTTAGAGTTAGGACATGAGTAAACATGAAATGAAAAATAGTATTATGTTATTCAATGCTTATTTAAAAACAAACTTTTTTTGCATTTTTAAAGAGCCAAAATAAGTGCAGCAGTGTCAAGTTAACATATAGTATAATGCACTTTTAGATCACACCTTCTATTAATTTTTATCAATCAACTTTTGGGATTTGGTCACTGCCAGCAAGCTCAGTAGTTATTGTCTGTCCCAATTGCCCTTGATTTGGTGGTGATGGTGAGCCAATTTCTTGAACTGCTATAGTCTTTTTTGTGAAGGAACTTGTATTGTGCTATTGGGTAGGGATTTTTAGGATTCAGACCTTGCAATAATGAATGGCCAGCAATGTATTTTCAAATTAGTATCTGTGAGATTTGAAATGTATCCAAAATGTAATCGGATTAGCTTGCACATGCTGATTTTCTGCCACTTGGTCAGAAAAGATTTGAAAGTGCTGTCAGAGTAGCCTGGGCACATAATTGCAGTTTATTTAAGCACAGGCAATGGATGGAATGAATGCATCAGGCAGTTGATTGGGCACCAATCAAGTAAAGTTATTTTGTCTAGGATGGTGCCAACGTTCTCTCGAGTTATTGCCACTGCACTCATTCATCAATGCAAATTGAATGTTTGATGTATTTGTGGGTCATATTGTAAGCATAGGTTGAATTAACATCGCTCAACAAACAAAATAGGAGTTGTGATACAGAGTTGACGACTTCCTAGATTGTTGGGAGAATTTTAATTTATAGAATAGATAGTAGCCTAGCCAGGTGAGCCTGGAATAAGCAAGTCTAAAAGTTGCAAAATCATGGGTAAGAGTTTCAATAGCAGATGAATTGAGACAAAATCTGCGTTTAAAGAATAGTCAGTTTGAGTCTGAGATTTGGCTTGGGGAAGGATGTAATTAATGACAATAAAGCCATTTTTCAACTGGGGTCAAAGAGAAGAATGAACCAGAGTCAATAGCATAAAAAGATATGGTACAGAGAGCCAATTTAGCCCATCAATCACTTGCCACAAGAGAATCAACTCATTTTTGGTACAGTTGGGAGTATCCTCTGATACACCGAGTCCACCCTTGCTTGTAATTCTCTTCAAATATATACACTTAATACTTCTCTAAACTGAATTGCAATTCGGCACTTTCCAATGATGTATCTTCCTGCAGTCATGGCTGGCTTCCTCACTGTCATCCAATCAATTTTGTGCCATCCACTAATCATTGATTCTTAATAGAACATGCAATGCCTTCTATAAAGTTTGGGACAAAGACACTTTTTTATTCTTTTATTTGCCCTAGTGCTCCACAGTTTTAAATTTGCAATTGAACATTTCACGTGTGAGTATAGTACACATTCCAGATTTTATTAAAGGGTACTTGTATACATTTTGGTTTGATCATGTAGAAATTGCATAAAGGAAAAGTGTCTGTCTCAAATATAATGGAGGGCACTGTAGAACAAAGCAGTACAGGTACAGGCCCTTGAACTGTAAATATTAAATACATAGCAGGAAAACTCAATACAAATAATTGTGCAGCCTAAATATAGACAGTCTTACAATTGCACAAGCACAGGTCTTGTGAAGAATTTTGGTGCCAAGGCCTCACACACAGGTGATTTGAGAAGAAAATAATGTCAAGGAATGTGGGAACGAAATTTTGGCTTGCAATTTTACCAATGTTCATATGAACAACATGGGATTAAAAAAGACAGATATGGATTTTTCTCATTTGCAAAATATTCTCCTGTCTTCTATCCCTTTAGGATGATTATGTACTGGAGGTGCGTCACTTTCAGTGTCCAAAATGGCCCAATCCAGATGCTCCTCTCAGCAGCACCTTTGAACTTATTAATGTATTAAAAGAAGAGGCCTCAAGCAGAGATGGACCAACAATTGTTCATGATGAGTATGTACTTCTTGTTTCACATTTTTATTTGCACCTGAATGTCATGCTGGTGGTGCTGCTGGGGGGAAGGAGGGAGGAGGAGGTCAACAACTCCCAACAACGACAACTAACAAGATTTGCAAATTTTAAAACAATAGTCCAACCATATTACTCTGAGATTATTTTTTTCTTATTTCAAACTTTTTGATACGATCAATTCCTTTATCATATTTGTCTTATTTTCATTCTTCCAGTAGATTCTATGGAAATAATTAAAACAGACATCTACATTGTTACAATATGGAATCTACCCGAAATGTGCTGCCAGTCTCCCACCCGCCCGATTCGCGCTGCTGTCTCTCTCCCCACTTCCTGGTTTTTGGAGCTTTCCAGATTTTAGATGTCTGGATAAAGGATTGTGTACCTTTATTAATAAATATCTATCCACTGCTCTCTTCATTTAATGTTGCTAAAATTGAACAATTTGAAGAAAGATTCACTGTTGAAAGCAAAAAGTGGTCTTTGATTTCAAAATTAACAACTGCATTTAATTACATTCCATATTATAAAATGTTATGAAATCATGAATGGTTTAAACTTCTAAATTGTATCTAATCTATTAACTCTATGATCTGAACTATACAGACGTAGCCATCAGAAAAGATAGAGATATCTTAAACAGTTTCCTTCATTATGTGTTACACAGGTTTGGAGGAGTTTCTGCTGGGTTGTTCTGTGGCCTTACCACCCTGTCACAGCAGTTGGAATGTGAATCTGCTGTAGATGTATACCAGGTTGCAAAGATGATAAACCTTATGAGGCCAGGTGTTTTCACCGATATTGTAAGTATATGAGCGTGAAAAATTAAAATCTTGCCATTTTGCATAGATAATTATTCATTTTATAAACATTCATTGCAAGTTGTATGAAGTGATAGTTGTGCTATATCCTCAGATATTTGCAATAAAAATGAGCAGTGCTTACACAGGGTCTGGTATTGTAGGCTTATGAAGTTAGAGGAATAGAAGGCCTTGCATCTGGTCGACTTCTATTGCACTAATCTTTGCACATTATTGAAGAGTCGATAGCTGTAAAAGTTGCCCCACACATTGAAGTATTAATGTGCACATTGGATGAACAGATTTTCTCCTAATCAATTCATTTTGTCTGTCTTTGCACAGGAGCAGTATCAGTTCCTATATAAAGCAATGCTCAGCTTAATCAGCACAAAAGAGAATGGGAACAGCCCCTCATCATTTGACAAAAATGGCACCATCATTATTACTGATGAATCAGACCCAACAGAGAGCATGGAATCTCTTGTGTAATATGAAGCTTTTTGTAAATGGCACTTAATTTTTTTTTTAAATGGTGAGGAATGAATGAACTTTTGAGGCCTTTTTTTTTGCCAGGTTCCAAGTTAACTGATAACCTGGCTGTACTTTGTACAGTGATGATTCAATTTTTTTTTTAAACCATTCTGAAACTTATTGTTATCCTGCTGAGTATTTTGCACCTCTCAGTTTCATAAAGTTAAATCACAATTCATTCTAATTTGCACTATTTGATCAGTGTTACAGCCTATGAAGACCTTGGACAAAATCCCAAAAATGAATGAAACAATACTGTTTGCAATCTTCTCTTATTTGGGTTTAGAGACCGTTTTTACAGTAATTTTGCAAGGAAAAGCATTCTATGTTTTGGTTGCAGGCTAGCTCAGATGAAGCCTTTCCTTATGCATAAGATGGTGTATTTTTGAACTTATTTTAAAGTAATACATTATGTGAGTCTGGCAAATGTTTGTGAAATACCTGTGATGCCATCAGTGTTTAAAAAAAAATTTCAGTAATCCAAATTGTAACTTTTTTCTGTATGTCAGGGATATGGTACAGCAATTAAGTTATCAATTTCTAAAAATGTTACTTACAATGCACCATGCTGTAATGAGATTTGTGAAGAAAAATATTGACTTTTTTTGCACACAACAGAAAAGTCACAGGCATCTTATGAGGGAAAAAGATCTTGCATGCAAGAAGGTGCAGGATTTACTAAGCCTGTTGAAGGATTAATAAGAACACAAGCAATTTGTTTCTTTTACAGTGTACAAGGATTTGAGAACCAATATTAACTTGCTATTGTACACTACATGGGTCCAAAATAAGGGAACATCTGACAATAAAATTCTACCATTACTTGTATGAAGGCTACACCAATAACGCAGCATATTTGCATTCTCAAATGATCTTTAAAATACTTTTTAAAAGATCTCAAATCATATAATGTCATTGGAACAGAATTTTTAACTTACCAAAGATATAAAGTAGTTCTCAGCAGAATGTAGTTATTCTTTTATCAGACATGGTTATAATTGTCTTATTATTTTTAAACCGTCTCTTAAGTCCAGGGTGTACTTTTTATTTGTAAACTCAATAAGTGACTCACTAATGCTTACAAGATGTCAGTTCATATTTTCAGGAAAAATTCTACTTACTGAATAAATTTTCACACAAACGTACATACCTTAATTACAGTTTAGAATTATATTGATTCTCTTTTCAAGAGTTGGCCCTATTTGTACATCAGAGTCATTTGTGTAAGTTACCTGCAGATGTAGCTTTGTAGTCATAACTCAGAAGAAAACAGCATTGCTGGACAGAATTTGCTGTGAATCTTCTCTTTGACATGACATCCTGAAAGAAAACTGCTACCTAGAAAGAAAAACAAAAGTTTCAAAATTTTGTGTTTTAAAAAAAAAAAGAGGTATTTTCTCAAAGTACGAGACATTTTCTATACAAGCTAAACATTTTGATGAGGCAAAGATGAATCAGACATTTAGGCGATTAAAAAACTTTTCAAGAAAAGAAGTGTATAAAAATAGAAAAAACTTTTCTCAATCAAGGGGAGATTTTTGAATTTTTTTAATAAACCTAATTTCTCCAACATTTGGGGTAGTCGTCTTCAAAATAATTTTGTTTCTGCATTTTAGACAAATCCACGGTTAGATACAAAATCGTATCTCGAAATCCATAATCCTTATTCATTCATTAAAGGTAGCAGGCACAATCAAACTGTAAATATTTTTTTGCTTCGCAGGCTTCTAATGGGGACTTTGTATCTATGGTATATAATCACAGAATTTTATATTTTCATATAAAGCTAATTTTTTTCTAGTATCAACTCCTTCATAGTTTTGTGGTGGCTATGTGGAAAGATGTAAGTGCATTGATATGAATACAATGTCATCACGTTTCAAAGGCATTTAACATGCATTATTTCTTGGGGCAGTGGTTGTCGAAGTTGCAGGTATTTTCAACTATATTGTCAGTGTGTGCAATAGGAATAGACCTAGGCAATTGCTGAACAAGTCTGTCTCATAACCCATTTGAAAATGTGGTGTTTTGTAACTTGAAAAAATTTGCTTTGTTCTGTTGGAAACGATAGTAAATTGTTCTATTATAGTGTTATTTAATATGTAAATTGTATTCCTTTACATGAAATAAAGAATGGGTTTTGATGGACCATAAACTGACACAAGATTTAACTGGATGTCTTTATTCTCATGGTTTAAAAACCTACTCAAGATCTCTGGTGCATTTTAAGTTGACTTAATGGCAAGCAGCATTTCTAAGATTTTTTTTTCCTTTTTATAACTAATCCAAAATCGTTGTTAGAGAAACCAAAATAGTGCAGCAGAAAGTTTGAAATACAAGCATTTTAAAATCTGGGAGACTCATCAGTGACATCAACCAAGAGAGAAAGTTAATATTTTTTTGGATAATTATGTCATCAGAACTGGAGGATATTATAGCTGAATCTTTCATAAAGAAGAGGAGCCAGAAAATGGGTCTTTGAGGGGGGAAAAAAGGATATGTGTAATTTAGGTGTAGATTTTAGATGATTAAATGACAAAACTAATTATAGATTAGTGAAAGAGCAACCAACTTGGAATCATTTATCAAAGAATTCGAAAATGGGTGAAAACAGAACCATGAAGCAAAGCCAGCAAAATGGAGAAGACTCACATATGAACAACACAGAAAGAGAATCAGGACACCAAAAGGGCATTTCACCCAGGTGATTGCAAACTGACAATTCTATGCATCTATCTACATCATCATTTCTGGAAGATTTGCTTCATCCAATATATAGCATGCATCACAAGCATCTACATTCTGATCTGAAGTTAATAAAACTTCTGACCTTTACACCCCATAACGAGAACCCTTGCCTCTTTATTCTCCTCATCTTCCTCTGCAGTGCCCAGTTCAGTACCATTTGCAACTCTTCAGACAATGAAGTAGTCCACTCCAAACAATTGTACAGGCCTGAACTGATAGGTAGCATAACATACCTGCTATACAAGTGCCAGACAATGACAATATCCAAAAGGACAAGAATTCAACTAACAGCCCCTCAAAGCAACTCGCACTATTCATACCCTGGAGGTTACCATTGATCAGGAACTAACCCATAGTAGCTATAAATGCAACATGTCTCATTTCTCAACTTCCAAAGCCTGACCACCATCCACAAGGCACAGGTGAGCAGCCTGATGGAAAACTCTCCACCAGGCTGGATAAGCGCAGTTCCAACAACAATTGAAAACCCAAACACCATAAAGGACTTAGCAACCGAATGGATAGGCATCTTATTCAATCTCTCCACCATGTGCAAGCTGCTGTGCTGGGTAGGATCATGCTGGGACAATTGGTGTCAGTTTATACCTATGGAAGGCTGTGTGACATACATTAATCCCCATGGAATAGCTCAGAGTAAAATGCTTGCAACTTTTTGCAATTTCATGGTGACACACAAAGTATGCCTTCTTATATGGTGACATATAGGGGTAAATGGCTGTGCAATGGTGGTCCGCCATCAAGAACACCTACCGAGCCATCCCATCACTGCACTTCAGCAAGTCTGATCACCTGGCTGTACTTCTACTCCTAGAGTACAAGCAGACACTGAGGATTACAGTACAAGTGGTGAAGATGATCGAGAGAGGCGGGAAGTGCCTGCAGAACTACTTTGAACTAATGAAGTGAACCATATTCAAGGACATATTCAGACCATACTCAAGGAAATATTCAAGAGCATTTAAATATTTTTTAAATTTAGACATACAGCATGGTTACATGGATTAATGTGGAGGCTCCAGGACAGATCCTCAAGAGATATTAATACCCAGGAATTTGAAGTTCTTGATCCTCTCCACTACTGAGCTCTCGATAAGGACTGGGTCGTGTTCCCCTGATGTCCTTCTGAACTCCACAATCATCTCCTTGACTTTGCTGATGTTGACCGCAAGGTTATTGTTGTTGTTACACCATTCAATGAGCTGATTCATTGCCGTTTGTGATTCTGTCAACAACTATGGTGTCATCGGTAAACTGGTAGATGGCATTGGAATTGTGCCTGGCCACACAGTCATAGGTGTATGTCAAGTAGAGCACTGGGCTAAGCACGCATCCTTGCGGTGCACCTGTGTTGATAATCCCTGAGGAGGAGGCGTTATTTCCAATTCGTACTGTCTGTGGTCTTCTGATGAGAAAGTCAAGGATCCAGTTGCAGAGGAGGGTACAGAGACCTAGAATTTGTAGCTTCTTGACCAGCACTGAGGGAATAATGGTATTAAAGGCTGAGCTGGAGTCAATGAAGAGCAGCCATAGGTATGAATTGTTGTTTTCGAAGTGATCCAGAGCTGAGTGAAGAGCCAGTGATGTTAAATATCACCATTAACTTAACCCCCTTCTAATTCTAAGTGCACGTGTATGTAATGTGTGTGTAAGTTCAGAAAAGTTCTTTTATTCACAGTCCAATCTCACTTCTCACTCCAAGTTCACTGGTTGCAGGCAATTCTTACACTATGCACAGAATTGAACTCTTATGAAGTTCACCAGGCTTTGGTGTTTGAAAGGTAAATGGTTACCACTCTCAGGAAGGTTCTTGTCAGTTTTCAGAGAGAGATTTGTTGCTCGTGGGAAACCCACAGCTGATTCCTTCTGATCTTGTCCTGTTCCAGTCCCAGCTGCTGTTGAACTGTAGAACTGAATTCTCCTTCCCTCTCTCTCTCTCCCTCCCTCCCTCCGTCCGTCCCTCCCCCTCACTCAGAGAAAAACCACATGACCCTCTTAGATCAGCAAACTGCACTCAGATAGGCTGCAGCTCCAGACCTAATCTTCTGAATTCATTCTTCTGTTGCTTTTCAAAGCAATAATCCATTATTCCACAGTATGTCCAATTAACACCTACTTGTCATCCTTATTGGCATCCTTCAAGTCTTTGCAAAGGCACTCAGACCCTGGACCATCTGGTTTGGGCACAGCTCTGGCATTTTAAATGAGATCTGTTTTCAAGTGTTTGTATGTGACCTACACTAAAAATAACCGACCACAATTTATCTCCTTTAAAACATATCTATCTATATACAATATAAAATATAACATAATCTGTCACAATGACCCTTTTGAAACAGGTGGGAACCTCTGACTGTAGCAATGAGAGGTTGAAAATGTCCGGGAACAATCTGGCTAGTTGGTTGGCGCAGTTTTTCAGTATCCTGCCAAGTACACCATCAGGGCCTGACACCTTGCGAGGGTTCACCCTCTTGACTGATGTTCTGATGTTACCCTCAGAGACAGTTATCACATGGTCCTCAGCCTTTTCATGGATTCTAGTAAACATTGTTTGGTTCTTCTTCTCAAAGCAGGCATAGAAGTGTTCAGCTCATCAGGTAGTGAAGCATCCCAGCCATCTATAGTGTTCGCCCTCACTTTGTAGGCTTAGTGGCTCGCACTCCCTGCCATAGCTGGTGTGTATCTGACTCTATCTACCTCCCGAATTGCCACTTTGCTTCAGAGATGGCCTTCTGCAGTCGTACCTGGACTTCATGTAAAAATCTCGATCCCTAGCCTTAAACGCCCTTGTTCTTGCCCTCAACAGGTTGCAAATTCTCTTAATTCATTCAGAGCTTTTTGTTGGGGGCAGTATTTGCGCATAGGTCTTAATGAAGTCAGTGACACCTGTTGCATATTAATTCAAGTCTATGGATGAGTTCTTGAATATGTTCCAGTCCACCAATTCAAAGCAGATGCTCCTCTGGCTCCCTCGACCATACTTTTGCCACCTTCCCCACTGGTGCTAAGGACTTCAGTCTCTGCTTGCACACTGGGAATAGAAGTACAGCCAGGTGATCAGACTTGCCAAAGTTCGATCTTGTTATGGCTCGGTATGAGTTCTTCATGGTGGCGTAGCAGTGATCCACTGTGTTGGTTCCCTCCCCTCGTCTCGCATGTAACATGTTGGTGGTAGTTTGTCAGAGACTTCTTCAACTTGGCCTGATTGAAGTCTCTCACAATGATCAGGAAGGCATCAGGACGTGCTTTCTCATGGCTGTTTATCATATTGCTCAGTCTCTCCCATGCCAGCCTGACATGAACCTTGGATGAAATGTATATTGCAACCAGGATGATGGTGAAGAACTCCATCAGCAGGAAGAATGGGTGACGCTTGATCACCAGATGTTTTGGGTTGGGGTAGCAGGACTGGAACATGACCGTGTTCCACGATGAATTGAAGATGACACAAACGCCACCTAACCCTGGTTTTTCCAGATGCCAGTGTTCGGTCAGCACCATGGAGGGTGCCGTCTATGGGCTGCAGCGCCATGTCCAGAATGTCCACTTTTAGCCATGTTTCCGTAAAGCACATCACACAGCACTCCCTGATGTCTCTCTGATGTTGAATTCTGGCTTGGAGTTCATTCAGTTTGTCCTCCTTGGACTGTACGTTGGCCAGGAGGATGGTAGGGAGTGGAAACCTCAGGTCCCAGCTCGACCTGTTGCCTGCCTCTGTATCCACGTAGTCGGGTCTTCTTTACCTGACCCATGGGTCTGCTGCTGGTAGTTCCTGTGATGTTTAAGTGGTCTGTGAGCTGTCCCTTTAAATCCTCCATGATATTTAAATGCGTTGAGCGTCTACTGTCTGTGACTCCCACAAAGTTTAAATGACCTGATTGGCTGTTGAAAACTCCACAGTGTTGTAATTGTACTTCCCTGAGCTGTTTAAAGGTCCTGAGGCTGACAGAGTCTGCCAATTCTGCTGATTCCAAGGTCTGCCAGTGATCTTGGGACACCCATGTTGTCAGGTAAGCTTGATTTTGGTGATTCCCGTTTGATTCTTAAAAGATCTGAACAAAAAAATTAGATTATTCCTATCAAAGCTTCTCACAAAGCATTGCTGCTGTATGTCGCCATTTTGGAGATTAGATTAATTATCCAGGGAAAGGCAATACCACACATGGAGTACATTGTGAATGTAAGGGGCTGATCATTTTTTTTAAATACGTGCATTGCATCTTCTTCACCAAGGTGGCAGTATGTGACCAGAGTTCTGCAAGTTGAAGAGTTATGGAAGCTTTATCACTGGAGGCATTTAAAAATAGATTTGAAAGCTATGGGGAATTGGTACAAAAGGGGAGATGATCATGTTGAATGGCAGGACAGATTTAAGAGAACCACTCCTTTTTTTGAAGTTTAGATGTAATAATCCACCTATCCATCTTTTCAGCACACATGTAGAGTCAAACTAGCTCAGTGCATCTGTATTCCCAAACTAAAGAAAATGACACATAAGCTTTCCACTCGTGCATTGTATGATCTCTTGGATAGTCCAAATGTACCATACTTGGGTTCTGTGGATCTTACTACATATGAAAGCAATCTGCATTTAATCTCCATCGTTCAAGTTCTGCACATTGCTTTCACAACAAAAGTTCCTCCTCATTTTCCAAGTAAGAAAAATTCAGTAAATGTTGATTATTTACATTTGTGTGGTATTTATCCATTTATCTAAAGTAAATACATTAGGCAGTTATTTGTTCAGACATATAAGGCAATTGAACAACTGAAAAGTGGCAAAGCAGCAGGTATGGATGGAATCCCCCCAGAGGTCTGGAAGGCTGGCGGCAAAACACAGCATGTCAAACTGCATGAGTTTTTCAAGCTTTGTTGGGACCAAGGAAAACTGCCTCAGGGCCTTCGTGATGCCATCATCATCACCCTATACAAAAACAAAGGCGAGAAATCAGACTGCTCAAACTACAGGGGAATCACGCTGCTCTCCACTGCAGGCAAAATCTTCGCTGGGATTCTCCTAAATAGAATAATACCTAGTGTCACCGAGAATGTTCTCCCAGAATCACAGTGCGGCTTTCGCATAAACAGAGGAACCACTGACATGGTCTTTGCCCTCAGACAGCTCCAAGAAAAGTGCAGAGAACAAAACAAAGGACTCTACATCACCTTTGTTGACCTCACCAAAGCCTTCGACACCGTGAGCAGGAAAGGGCTTTGGCAAATACTAGAGCGCCTCGGATGCCCCCCAAAGTTCCTCAACATGGTTATCCAACTGCATGAAAACCAACAAGGTCAGGTCAGATACAGCAATGAGCTCTCTGAACCCTTCTCCATTAACAATGGCGTGAAGCAAGGCTGCGTTCTCGCACCAACCCTCTTTTCAACCTTCTTCAGCATGATGCTGAACCAAGCCACGAAAGACCTCAACAATGAAGACGCGGGAGGAGTCACGTGATGGAGTAGTGGCCGGACGGTGAACTCCAGCCCTCTCCAGAAAAGTCGGGAAAAACAAAGGAAAACACAAAGGCACAGAAATAAAAGTTACAGAAAAGTGAGTATAAAGGTGGAAAGAAGATGGCGACAAAAAAAGAAAAATCGAAAACAACGGTAAGAAGAGAGGAAGAGAAGACAAAGGAGGAAAAAGGTGAAGGCCTTACCTGTCCGAAGAGGCCCGCTGCGGAGAGAGAAACCCGCTCCCTCAGGTCGGTAAATAATGGACTACAAAAATGGCTCGCAGAGCCGAGTAAAAGTGCGCAACCGCGCATGAAAAAAAACACACCGACGGGAGGGGGAACCAGCTGGGGAGTCGATCTCCACAGCCGGCAACGACAGCTGCAGAACACCTGCAGCAAGAAGAGACCACAGAAGACAATGGAAACAAGAAAGAAGAGGAGGAAAGGGCATCAAAGAAACAACAGATGGCCAACCCAGAGGAAGAAGAAGAGGAAGAGGAAGAGTACGGTGAAATAGAAGAAGAAAAGAAAGGCAAGGTAAAGGATATACTTGCTCTTATTAAAGGATACATGGAGTCATTTAAAGAATGGCAAACACAGGAATTTAAGGATTTAAGAAAAAGAATAAACAACACAGAAGAGAAAATAAATAAAATAGAGATGACCTTAACAGAAATGGGAAAGAAAATGGACAAGATGGAAGAGCGGGCAGTAGCAGCAGAAATGGAGGTAGAAGACTTAAAAAAGAAATTGGAGAAATCTAATAAAAAAACTAAAGAGACACAAGAACTACTAGCTCAAAAAATAGATACAATGGAAAACCATAACAGAAGAAATAACATAAAGATAGTGGGCCTTAAGGAAGATGAAGAAGGCAAGAATATGAGGGAGTTTATAAAAGAGTGGATCCCTAAGACCCTAGGATGTCCAGAACTACAGCAAGAAATGGAAATAGAAAGGGCACATAGAGTATTGGCCTCTAAACCACAACAAAAACCAAGATCTATTGTAGTAAAATTCCTAAGATATACTACAAGAGAAAAGGTACTGGAGAAGACAATGGAAAAAGTAAGAGAGGGCAACAAACCACTGGAGTATAAAGGGCAAAAAATCTTCATTTATCCAGATATAAGTTTTGAACTCCTAAAGAAGAGAAAAGAGTTCAATACAGCAAAGGCGATTTTATGGAAGAAAGGGTATAAATTTATACTAAAGCATCCAGCGGTATTGAAAATATTTATTCCAGGACAACAAAACAGACTATTCTCGGATCCAGAAGAAGCACGAAAATTTGCAGAACAATTACAAAAATAGACTGAGGGAGGAAGACGGGTAATGAGAGTTAAAATGATCACGATTGATATGTATGCGGGTAAAGAGGTATAAGAGTGAATAGAGACAATGAGCATACATGAATGTATCTGTACTTAGAGGAAAATATAGATAGTATAGACAAGAATTAATAAGGGAAGGTAATGGAATAGAGAGAATAAGGAGGGAATTAAAAGAGTGACCTTTGTGACATATGAAAAGTGAAATCTTTTCTGGGGGAGGCGGGGTGGGGGGAAATAGCGGTCACTGCAAAATCAGTTGACGCTTGCGAGTGGATTCGCAAATCCAAATGGAGAGGGGAGATGTGGTTGTCCGACAAAGGATAAAGGACAACTCAGGAGGTGAAGGGGAGATTGGGGATAAATAAGATAGAAATAGGAGAATAAGGAAAATGTTGGATGTTGTAGGAATGTTGTCTTATAAAGAGTTGAAAATAAGAAAACAGAAATGGAAAAGGAGGAAAGGTAATGATGGAAAAACGGAAAGAGAAGATAAACAAAATATAAAAGGGCTACGCTGAACTATATGTCTTTAAATATTAATGGAATACATAACCAAATGTATTTGGTCTCCAGAATGGAGGACCATCGCCTTCCCAAGATCGTGTTATATGGCGAGCTCTCCACTGGCCACCGTGACAGAGGTGCACCAAAGAAAAGGTACAAGGACTGCCTAAAGAAATCTCTTGGTGCCTGCCACATTGACCACCACCAGTGGGCTGATATCGCCTCAAACCGTGCATCTTGGCGCCTCACAGTTTGGCGGGCAGCAACCTCCTTTGAAGAAGACCGCAGAGCCTACCTCACTGACAAAAGGCAAAGGAGGAAAAACCCAACCCCAACCCACCAATTTTCCCCTGCAACCGCTGCAATCGTGTCTGCCTGTCCCGCATCGGACTTGTCAGCCACAAACGAGCCTGCAGCTGACGTGGACTTTTTACCCCCTCCATAAATCTTCGTCCGCGAAGCCAAGCCAAAGAAACATAACCAAATCAAAAAGGAAGAAACTACTAAATTTAAATGAATAAATGTAATCCATTAGAAAAAATAACATATAGGTTAAGAAATAATATTGAAATATTCGAACAAGTATAGGAGCCATACATTAAATACAATAGCGAAAACCTACCGGGGACAAACATTACCTAAGTTGATGGAAGGAGAAGGAAAGAAAAGAATGGACTCAGTAGAATTTCTGGTGTAATTTTGTTGAATGACAACATTGTCTGACTGGCTTAATGCAACCTAGATTGTATACCTAAAATGGATGAGGGGGGGGTGGGGGGGTGGTTTGGGAGGAAAGGGTGGGGGGAGAAAAAGTCACTGTATATGTGTGAAAAAGAAATAGTGTATATCATGGCTAATGTGATTTATGGTGTGAAAAATGAAAAATTTTAAAAACAATGAAGACGCTGTTTACATCCGGTATCGCATGGATGGCAGTCTATTCAATCTGAGGCACCTGCAAGCTCACACCAAGAAACAAGACCAACTTGTCCGTGAACTACTCTTGGCAGACGATGCCGCTTTAGTTGCCCATTCAGCGCTTGACGTCCTGTTTTGCGGAAACTGCCAAAATGTTTGGCCTGGAGTCAGCCTGAAGAAAACTGAGGTCCTCCATCAGCCAACTCCCCAACATGACTACCAGCCCCCCCACATCTCCATCGGGCACACAAAACTCAAAACGGTCAACCAGTTTACCTATCTCTGCTGCACCATTTCATCGGATGCAAGGATCGACAATGAGATAGACAACAGACTCGCCAAGGCAAATAGCACCTTTGGAAGACTACACAAAAGAGTCTGGAAAAACAACCAACTGAAAAACCTCACAAAGATAAGTGTATACAGAGCCGTTGTCATACCCACACTCCTGTTCGGCTCCGAATCATGGGTCCTCTACCGGCATCACCTACGGCTCCTAGTACGCTTCCACCAGCATTGTCTCCGCTCCATCCTCAACATTCATTGGAGCGACTTCAACCCTAACATCGAAGTACTCGAGATGGCAGAGGCCGACAGCATCAAATCCACGCTATTGAAGATCCAACTGCGCTGGGTAGGTCACATCTCCAGCATGGAGGACCATCGCCTTCCCAAGATCGTGTTATATGGCGAGCTCTCCACTGGCCATCGTGTCAGAGGTGCACCAAAGAAGAGGTACAAGAACTGCCTAAAGAAATCTCTTGGTGCCTGCCACATTGACCACCGCCAGTCGGCTGATATCGCCTCAAACCGTGCATCTTGGCGTCTCACAGTTCGGCGGGCAGCAACCTCCTTTGAAGAAGACCGCAGAGCCCACCTCACTGACAAAAGACAAAGGAGGATAATCCCAACACCCAACCCCAACCAACCAATTTTCCCTTGCAACCGCTGCAACCGTGTCTGCCTGTCCCGCATCGGACTTGTCAGCCACAAACGAGCCTGCAGCTGACGTTGACATTTACCCCTCCATAAATCTTCGTCCGCGAAGCCAAGCCAAAGAAGAAGACTAATGACCTATACATTGTGTACCATTAGAAAGGCTTCAGAAATCTAATACTGCATTGGGAATACTGCAGAAAAATACTTTTGTATGTATCCACAGCCACATCACTGGTTTACAATCAGTTGATAACAGACAAGTTTATGACCCAATGTGTAAAGAAAGTCACATCATGACATAATGTTTGCAACTATAGAATGGTCAGAGTTAACATGTTTCAATATTGAGTTAAGGTCATAATTGTTAGGATTATAGTCAATGAAAGAAGAGAATTAGTAATTTTTTAAAAATATAACAGGCCAAATTACACTCTGTTTACCCACACATTTTTGAAGGGTGGGAGGAAACTGGAGCCCCTGGAGAAAATCCATGCAGACACAGGGAGAACGTACAATCTCCTTACAGACAGCACGGGATTCAAACCCAAGTCCAGTCTTGATTGCTGGCACTGAAAAGGTGTTTTGCAAACCGGTGTCACCAACAGTGACACCCTACGATTCTATAGTAGAATAAGTTTACCACATAAATTTGAAATAATGCATGATGAAGAAAGAGGAGAAGCAATTTAAATTGTACCGTGTTAAAACAAGAAGAAAAACTCAAACCATAATCATTGGTTTGATACGTTCTTGAGAATATGCTGATTCCAATTTAACAAAATGCTAAAAAAAAGTGAATTAGCAAACATACAAAAGAGATTGAAAAATAAGTAAAATGGGAGGTCGCATGACATAAGGAGAGTGAGAGGAAGTGAAACCCAGGAGCTCTAAGATCCAAAGGGAAGAAAAACCTAGAACTATCAAAATACTCACCAGGGGTGTTGGAAGACGGCAATAGTAAGAAGGTGACAAAAAAAAATAAAACACCCAGCAAAAACACCAAAGAATCAGCTCCGATACCAGGGGAGTGGCCTGAGGTGCCTTGTGACAAAGAAAATGATGGTGGCATCTTGAGGCCTGCTGTGGAGGATGACCTGGGAAGGGAGGTGCAGCCTGTGCGGCCCACTCCACAGGAACACCAAGGTTGAGGTAAGGCTGGTCCGTGGAGGGGAGATACACTACCCCGGAAGGGAAATTCCTGTGGAGCGATTTGGTGTGCGGGAAGGGCTCGGGGACCCTCTCCCTTGGAGAGAGTGCCAGGTCAGGCACTCTCGCATTGAACATGACAAACGAGTGGTGGCCAGCGGGAGCGACGGAAGCGGGACTGAGCGGCCGGGAAGCATGGGGTGTGTCGAGTGGGAGAGCGGCAGGCTCGAGGCAATCTAGCATCGGGTCAGGCGGCACGGCAAGCAGCTGCAACAGCCACAGAAGCAGCAACGGTCAAAAACGGAGGATCAACATGAGGCCAGGAAGCCTGAGAAGGACTTTAAGGCAAAGGGAGGAGAGCTTTGAGCTCTCTACATGATTTATTGGAGGTCATGCAACTTATAGAAGATAGACAGTGGAGAGGAGAGCCAAGGAAATGGGACAAAATGCAAGGTGCCCTCTCTAGCTTAACAGAAGTAGAAGATAGAACGGGGACAAATGAGGACAGAATAAGTAGGATGGAAAATGAATTGGATGCATCAGTGAGGGAGGGAGAACGTGTCTGAGATAAATTAGATGCCATGGAAAATTATTCCCTTGGATACAATATAAAAATAGAGGGGTTGATGGAGGGCATCAAGGAGAAGAATTTTGAGTTTTTTTCCCCCGAGTTGGATCCCCGAAGTGCTGGGCAGAGACATATTGGGAGAGAGGGTGGAAATGGAGAGGGTATACCAGTCACCCCTTCCAAAACCAGGCCAAGGGCAGAAACCCTGCTCGGTCCTGGTGAAGCTACTGCGACATCAAGACAGGGAAGAAAATTTGGGAGGAAGCAGCGGCCAATGCGAAAAAGCGTGGGGGGGTGGGGGAGCTGATGGAACTAGAGAGGTATAAAGTATTTTTCTACCCCAATATCAGCAAAGAAAATAATTTGAACCAGTCAAAAGACCAGTTAAACAGAAGGGATACGAGAGTGTCCTTAGGTACCTGGCCACTCTGAAAGTGGTACTGCCAGGGAGTGGGGGGGGGGGGGGGGGAGGGGAAGGAGGTTTTTTGCAGACCTGGTAAAGGCACAGCAATTTGCCAAAGAACTGCCAGCATTTGGGGGAGAAAAAAAAACAGGGATTAATGTATGTCATCATAAACAACTGCTGCAAAATGTAAAGTATTTTAATGTAAATATGTATAAATATTGGGTTTATGAAAATGTATTGGAAATGAGAAATAGGAAGGGATCTGGGAGAACTCTGGGGTGAGAGTGGAGGGGGAAGATGAAAGGGAGAGGTGTAGATGACCCAGACTGAACAATAGAGGGAAATGGCAACAGCATGGGAGATGTGATTGCCAGAGGGGGAAGGATGGGGAAGGTTAGAAGGGAATATGAGGAGGGGCCGGGGGTTGGTTATTGTATTTTAGGTTGTTTTTGTCTTTGATCTTTTTCTTTTTTTGTTTTCTCAGGGATTCGTCATAGAACCAGCAGGCTGGTCTGAACGGTCAAGTATAAAAGACTGGATGGCTATCGGAAAGGGGGAGAGGAGGGTACTAGGGTGGCATAACCAAGGGTTAAATCACTGGGCCAATGACCAACTGTATAAAATATGTTCAATTTAACGTAAATGGGTTGGCAAAGAGGAAAAGAGCCTTGGCACACATAAGAAAATTGGGAGTGGATATAGCTTTCCTTCAGGAAACACATTAAATGAACATGAACACCAAAAACCGAAGAGAAGATGGGTGGGCCAGATAATAGCATCCTCCTTTAATTCTAAGACAAGTGGGGGTAGCGATTTTGGTAAGAAAAAATGTTCTGGTGAGGGTGGAAAGCAGGAAGATTTGTGATGGTTCACTGCCAGATATATTCAGAATCTTGGACCTTATTAAACATATTTGTCCCTAATTGGGATGATGAGAAATTTTTACAAGATTTTTTCTTTAATTGGTGGAGAGAAGAGAAAACACACTGGTTAGGGGCAATTTCAATTTTTGTCTGGATCCGGTTTTTGATAAGTAATCGAGAAGGGTGACTAAAACTACCCAGACCTTCATGAAAGAGCTGAATTTAATAGATGCATGGAGGCGACAGCATCCAAGAGAAAGGGATTATTACTTTAATTCAAAACAGCATGATTCTTACACTAGGATAGATTTATTTTTGGCGTCAGCCAAAGGATAGGATCATGGAAATTGAATATATGGCAAGATTTTTGTTAGATTTCCCCCCCCACCCTTGACATTGACAATTGCAATGCCAGATAACAGGAGACAACATACAGATGGAGCCTTAACTCATTGCTGTTGAGAAAGCTGGAGGTTTGCAGCTTTATTAGAATACAGATAGACATGCTCTGTGAGGGGCCAACTGTAACTCAACTGCGGATAACTGAGCAAGTTCATTGACCAAGCTTCACTCTACCCTGGAGGAATATGGGAATGTCTCAGGGTACAAAATTAATTGTGACAAGAATGAAATTATGCCACTTACAAAAGGGGACTATAGTCAATTTTTAAAAAACAGTCAATTGAAGTGACCACAAAAGGGAATCAAGTTCCTGGGAGTCAAGGTGGATAATAATCTACAAAATTTATATAAACTAAATTATACCCCCTTGCTCAAAAAAATTGAGCAAGTCCTAAACAGATAGATGACCCTGGCCATCACATTGGTGGGCAGGGTGAATTGTATCAAGATGAATGTGTTGCCAAGGCTTCATTACCTCTTCCAGACTTTCCCCACAGCATTGGCCCAGAGATTCTTTCAGAATATTAATTCACAGGTAAGTAGGTTCATTTGGAACAGAAGGGGTGTGGCCAGGGTCTCCAAGCAGACATTAACCTGGAATTACTATCTGGATGGATTGAGATTTCCAGACTTTAAGCAATACTATTGGGCAGCACCCTTGAGGTATATCACCTCATTCTTTGAGGGAGGAAGTATTCCATCCTGGGCACTAATTGGTTTGCTATCTTCTCACCTATTCTCACTTTATTTATAAATGGGACTCTTAATCAGTGGTTCTCAACCTTTTTCCTTCCACTCACATACCACTTTAAGTATTCCCTATGCCATAGGTCCTCTGTGATTAGCAAGGGATTGCTTAAGGTGGTATGTGGATGGAAAGAAAAAGGTTGAGAACCACTGCTCTAAATTGTTATTTGGTGACAAAGACACCCCCTTCTTAAAACATTCTTTATGGGTGGAACAAGATTAATCAATGCATTGGACTTAAAGTGGGGGATGTCTTCAAAAAACACCCCTGACTCAGAATGGTTTATTACCATAGACAATAGAACACAAGATCCTGGACACCTGGTCCAGAATGGGCTCAGGTGTATCGAGGACTGTTTTGAGTGGGGGAAGCTTATGTTATTTAAACATCTAAAAAATAAATATGATTTGTCAAATAGGTAATTCTTTTCCTATCTTCAGTTTAGGTACTTTTTAAAGGGACAAATTAGATCCAGCTATGGTCCTACCAGAGTGCAGTGGCATAGAGGCCTTGATTTGAAAGGGGAACACGCATAAGTTTATTGCAGCAATGTATATATTACTTCAAGTGAAAAGCCCGAAGCGGGTCTTCATAAATCTAGGCAAAGGTGGGAATCAGACTTGGGTGTAACGATTGCTGAAAGGTGCTAGTCAGACCTGTGTTGTGACAGCATGGCCACAATTATTAATACTCAATGCAGGCTGGCACAGTATAATTTTCTACACCAGTTTTACACTGCAGAAAATGAACAGGGCTAAGCCAGAAATTTCAAATTAATGTTTTAGGTGTGGCATAGAGAAGGGAACCTTTGTGCATTCAACCTGGTCATGCTCCAAGGTGAGGCCCTTTTGGGTAAAGCTAGGCCAAGTCCTAGAAAAAAATCATAGGTAATTTCCACAGGACCCAGAGTTGTTCCTGTTGGGAAACATCATGGACATAAGACTTGTGATGAAACTGTCCAAATTTCAAATCCAATTTGTGTTGATTACTTTGGCGGTGGCCAGGAAGTGCATAACAGTTACTTGGAAGTCGGACTCTCATGTGGAAATGCAGAGCTGTGTTCCCGGGAGAAAATTACTTACAACTTAAGAAGGAAATACGACACCTTCCTTAAAATTTGGCAACCGTACCTGCATTTTGTAGGTGCTCAGATATTGTGTGGTTCCTTATGCTTTGTACCTCTGTCCATATCTGTCTACTATCTCCTTGGTGGGGGGGTGGGGGGGTCTATCCATCCATCTTAATTAGGTTGAGTCACGAAAATTTAAAGACCTGGGGGCCAGAGGTAGGGTCCTGACAAATTCTCCGATTTCTGTTTTTCGTTAAGTTCATTTATAGTTTATTGTAAGAATTTTTGATGTGTAATTGTTTTGGTTTGCTTTTTGGTCCTCATCTCCCTAATATGTCAGCAAGGTAAAAGGACACTGTAAAATGCTACAGGAATCGGGGAGAGTAATTGTCTATTTAATTTTGTCTCTGGATATATTAGTTGCGATAAGGGAAGGGAGATTGGACTTGACAGTGAAGCTTGTATATAATTGGAAAATGTAGTTTTTTTTATTATTATGGATTGTTGACACTGAGTTTGAAAAATTATAAATAAAATATTTCCAAAAAAAAGTACGTCCTAAAAAGAGGAAGGGAAGAGGGCAAATAAAAGCAGAAATATCTCAGAAGACCAATCAGAAAACTAAGGGCTCACATGGTCACTAAATGTAACCAGAATTGTTAATGTAACAACAGCAAAAATACAGTTAGGGATATAATGACTGGAAATAAGTTTGAAACGGAGATGAACATAGTGTGTGATTATTTCAGCAAAACATTCAGAAGGGAAAAATTACATCAGCAATACTCAAAGAGAATACAAATTAAAATCAAAAATAAATTACCTGCCTGATATATTGTTCATTTTAAGAAAGTATGACAAAAATGAACATGTGTGATCTACAGAATACCGAGATGATACTCGTCAATTTGAAACCAGCAGATGAGCCCTTATTCCAGGGATGGAATTAATTCATCTTAATTATTTCCTTGAGAAATAAATTACTGAGTAGGAATACATATAGATTTTTTTTCAATCATCTTAGTAAAAAATGTCATCAAGGCTCTTGATACAAGGAAAATCCTGCTTTACAAACTTTTTCTTATATTTCAAATTTACAATCCAGACTACATAGGACAAACATTATGACAGTAAAATCTCACTAAAACCTATTTGTTAAAGTTAAAATGTGTCAATTCTAACAAAGTCTAAAAAAAATTAACAACACAGAAAATAATAGCCACTGACAAGTGACAATCCCCCGACATCCATCTAAAAACTATAAATCAGGAACATCTCTCAATAAATGACACCATCCAGGACAAAGTGGCCCACTTGGCTGGCATCTCATAACCGCCCTAAACATAAATTTGATCCACCAGCATACATTAGCTGCAATGTACACCATCTACAAAGTTCGCTGCACCTGGGCTATACTTGGCAGCATTTGCCAAACCTGTGACACATCACCAGGGACAAGACCTGCTTGTCTCCTTTATAATCACTCTGAATTAAATTTATAACCATTCATTGTTATTCAAGGAAAATCCTGGAATCATCTACCATACATCATTGTGAGACTACTTTCAAAAGTAGGATTGCAGTTAAAACCATAGAACTTTACAGCAGAGAAAACAGGCCCTTCAACCCATCTAGTCTGTGATGAACTGTTATTCTGCCTAGTCCCACTAACCTGTACCCAGTCTGTTGCCCTCCAAACCCCTCCTATCAATGTACTTGTCCAAATTTTTCTCAAATGTTAAAATTAAGCCCACATTCACCACTTCAGCGGCAGCTCGTTCCACGCTCCCATCTCTCTCTGTGTGAAGAAGTTCCCCCTAATGTTCACTCAAACTTTTCCATTTTAACTTTTAACCTCTGTCCTCTGGTTTGTATCTCATCTAACCTCAGTGGAAAAAGCCTACCTATATTTACTTGGTCTCATCTACAAACTTACTGATCTAATTTGCCACATTGTCATCTAGGTCATTGATATCGATGACAAAGGTCCCAACACTGATCCTGAGCCACACCACAAGCCACAGGCCTTCAGTCTGAATCAATCATCCAATACCACTCTTTGGCTTCTGCTGTACAGCCAATGTTGAACCCAGTTCACTACTGAGCGTCTGAACTTTCCTGACTACCCTCCCATAGGGACCTTGTCAAAGGATTAACACACGTACACAACAGCCACAACTTTTTATCAACTTTCCTGCTAACCTTGAAAAAGTCTACAAATTTGGTTAAAAACAACCTACCATGCACAAAGTCTTGTTGACCATTCGTAATCAATTGCTGGCTATCCAAATACTTGTATATCTGATGTCTTAGGACACCTTCTACTGACGTCAGGCTCACCGGCCTATAATTTCCTGAGTTACTTTTGGAGCTTTTTTAAAAAGAATGGAACAACATCCAGTCATAACCTTATCCAAATTTAACTTGAAACTAATGGCATTATGATCAATGGACCCAAAATGTTCCCATACACATACTTCTGTCACCTGTCCTGTCTCATTCACTAATAGGAGATCCAGTATTGCACTCTCTCTAGTTGGTCCAACTATCTATTGATTTATAAAACTTTTCTAAACACATTTAACAAGCTTCAAGCCATCCAGCCCATTTACAGTATGGAACTCCCAGTCAATATGTGGAAATTTAATATCTACTATCACAACTTTATGTCTGCTATCTCTTTACAGATTTGCTCCTTCAATTCTTGCTGACTATTGGGCGGTCTATATTACAACCCCATGAGCGTGGTCTCATCTTTCCCCTTCCTCAGCTCCACCCATATAGCCTCAGTAGATGAGCCCTCTGATCTGTCCTGTCTGAGCACAGCTGTGATATTTTCCCTGATGAGCAATGCCATTCCTCCCCCTTTCTTCCCTCCCGCTCTATCACTTGTGAAACAGTGGAAGCCTGGAACATTGAACTGCCAGTTCTGCCCCTTTTGCACCAAGTTTCACTAATGGCCACAATGTCATAATTCCATATGCAAACCCACTCTCTAAGCTTGTCTGCCTTTCCTGCAATACTCCTTGCACTGAAAGAGATGCACCTGAGGACATTTCCACAATGTACAACCCATTAACTTCTAACAGTGCTTGCAATTTTCACATCATCTTTTTCCTCCTCCATTCCCCTATCTTCTCTGGCACTCTGGTTCCCATCCCCCTGTAAATCTCGTGTAAACCCACCAGAGCAGCATTAGCAAACCTTCCCACAAGAAAAAGTCTCCCTCCAGTTCAGATGCAAACATTGGAACAGGTCCCACCTTCCCTGGAAGAGACCCCAATGATCCAGAAACCTGAGCCCTCCCTCCTACACCATGTCTTTAGCCATGTGTTAAGCTGTGTTATCCTCCCATTTGTAACTTCTCTAGTATGTGATATGGGTGGCAATCCTGAGATCACAACACTGAGGTCATGTCCTTCAACTCAGCACCGAACTCCTTGAACTCACTTTGCAGGGCCACATCACCCTTCCTACCCATGCCATTGATCCCTACATGGACCATGGCATGTAGCTGCTCACCCTCCTTCCTGAGAATGTTTCCGATTTCAGAATGTCTTGGACTCAATCTTGGATATCTCGGACCCTGACACCAGGCAGGCAACATACCATCCAGGATCCTCAATCTCTTCCACAGAACTTATTATCTGTTCCCTAAACATGGAATCCCCATCACTACAACTCCCTTCTTCTCCTTCACCAAACCAGACTCCGTGCCAGAAACCTGACTGCCGCAGTTTGTCCCTAGTAGGTCATACCCTCCCCCCCCCTCTCCCAACTTCACAACAGTATCCAAAATGGTATATTTGTTATTGAGGGGGACTGCCACAGGGGTTCCCTGCCTATTTTTTTACAAAAGATTTTAAATTTAGACATACAGCACAGTAACAGGCCACTTCTGCCCACAAATCCATGCCACCCAATTTACACCCAATTAACTACACCCCCCCCCCCAGTACGTTTTGAAGGTTGGGAGGAAACTGGAGCCCCCAGCTAAACACAGGGAGAACGTACAAACTCCTTACAGATAGTACAGAATTTGAACCCTTGTCCCGTTAACTGCCTGTTCCCTTTCCCTCTTCTGACTGTCATCCAGCTTCCTTCCTCCTGCCTCCTCCATGTGATAGCATCCCTATAACTTGTAAATCACTCCCCCATCCTCCTGAATGATCTAACTCCAGCTCCAATTCCCTAGCTCAGTTTGTAAGGAGCTGCAGCTGGATGCACTTTTCACAGATGAAATCGTCAGGGATACTGTTGGCTCCCTGACTATCCACATTCTGCAAGAGGAGCATGTTCCATTCCCACTATCTAGGAAATAGAAAAACCTGTCCTTGCCTGCACCTTCCTGCTCAATTAAGCCTTGCAAACCAAAGCCTCAAAATCCCACTCCCACACTGAGCCACTCAAACAATAATCACTCCGCTCTGCCCCTACTTTACTTTTATTTAGTCCTGCTCCTATGTAGCTTTCTCACTCTGTGACTTGATTGGTCCATTGCCCGTTGTTCCACCTTCTCAAGAACAATAAATGTTGTCCTTGCAAGTGACAGCCTAAACTCGTGGATTTAATGAATAGAAAAGAAAGTTAATGTCCAAGTACAAGTGGTGTGCACCAAAGTTTATGCTAGGTGCAAAGCGTTTTCTAATTTACCTGGATAATTTCCAAAATACTAAGTGAGGAAGAATGTTTGAAGGTAACTTAGAATTCACACCAATGCAGAAACAGACAGGATGGGGAATCTTTAAATCATTTAAGATGCAAGAACAAAAGAAATAGGACCAGAAATGGCAATCTCCATCATTTTAGCTGATTTTCTATCTCGGCATCATTTCCCAGCATGATCCCCCTTAACTTTTATGATAATATCTCAGTAATTCTTTCTTTTTAAAATATTGTTATTGAGTTTAATATACAAATCCTACATACAAAGTCACCTAATAAAACAAACAACAGGTCACATCATGTAAATCAAAGACCTATCCATAATTGCTTATTTGACGATTCAAATTCTATAAATATGGTATTTAACAGTTTATCCCTTTCTCTTAATATATCCCCAGTATAATTCTAGATAGAAAATAGATTACACAAAATTAAGCAATCCCTTTATAGAAACAACGGGTAAATTCTATCTTAATTAATGATATGATCCATGATGAGCCATATTTAAACCCATGTTTAACTAATTAATCTAAACAAAAGTAAAAAGAAAAAACCCAAAAAATCCTCTGACTAATCTAGCCCCTCCCTCTAAACAAAGTTAATGTAAAATTATAAAGATATGGATCAAACAACAACCTTCAGACACAGAGTCTCTGGAGCATCCAGACTTCTTAAATCTGCCAGTCATGATAGTATCTATGAATGGGCCCCACATCTTCTCAAATTGAAATTTTATATCTAATTTTCTCCAAGCTGAAATAAGACATAATGTCATGGCTGCGCGGAGAGGCATCTTTCCATTTCATTAAAACTGCTCGACTAACCATCAATGAGGTAAAAGCTAAAATTTTCTCTTAGGTTGAAGTCAAGAGTTTATTCTCTTCTTGAGAAAAACCAAACAAAGCAATGAGGGGGCATGATTCTAATTTGATCAAGCCATTGATAAAGTCTGAAAAAATCTTACCACAATTTTTCTAAATTAGTGCACTCCCAAAACATACGAATCAATGAGGCTTCAAAGATTTGACACATTGTAGATTGACATCTGTGTAATAACGAGATCATTGGATATGTGTATCCTATGCACCACCTTAAACTGTAACAAACAATGTTGTGGACAAAATCAAGTTAAAAGTGGAAAATCCAGTCTTGGTCTGCAAATGATACGTTCAAATCGTATCCCCAATCATTCTTAATCCCAGTCATTGAAACTGCCTCCTAAATCTAATAATTTATTTAAAATAATTAATATTAATCCATACTGGGAGAACTGCAAATCAAAAAGTAAATCAAGTATTTTTTTTTCCAGAGATTCAAGGAAAATCAGAAAGCTTAGACTGAACAAAATGCCTAACTTGTCAAAAAATGTGTATTAGGAAGTTTAAATTTGGCTTTCAATTGTTCAAAAGAAACAAAATTGTTTTGGATAAAAATATCTTTATAACATTTGCTACCTAATCTAAACCATTCCTTAAAACCTGCATCTAACAAAGAAGGTTAAAAAAGATGGTCATCTATAATGGGACTGGCAAGAGAGAAACTATTATAACCAAAAAAAAATCCTAAATTGTGTCCATATTCTCAACCTATTTCTCATTATCAGATTATGTGTCAATTTAGAAAAGGAGAGGGGAAAAGAGGAACTTAAAATTGCCAACATCGATGAATTTTTGGAGAAATTCAATTCCATTTCTACCCAAGGGCAGTTCACTTGGTATCTTAAGATTCATAATTTGCCCTAATAATAAATTTAGTTCATTCTGCAAAGAAATGTATAGCAATATCAAGGAAAGATGACAGAGAAGTGTTATCAAGTAGATGATATAATGAGATGCAAAATTGCATAGCTTTGGAAAAAATTACGTATAGTTTAAGGAATTGAGTTGAAAATTTTTATAGTATTTGGAAACCAAATAAAGATTTTATGGATAATTTTCTGTCCACCTCTTCTAACTTATCCACTCCTCTTAATTAGTAATTTTTAAGAACAATTAATGATTGTCTATGCTAATATTATTGTATATTAAATGGTAGGTGTTTCTTTCCTTTTCTCACTTTTGGGTGGGGGGGATGGGGAGAAAAATATAAAAGTACTTTCTTTTGTATCATTGGGCTATGGACATTTGATTAATGTTTTATTCATTTTTATCCTGTAATGATGCAAACAAATATTTTTTTTTTTAAAAAGCTAAGTTCACTAGTTCATCAAAATGTACCAATAAAAGTACATTATGTATGTTAACACCCCAAAAGTAAAATCTAAGATTTGAAAATGATCATCTCCTATTCCATTTAGTCTTTTGAAGATTATTTTTAATTATGCGAGGTTGTTTGCCTTGCCATATGTATGAAGAAATAAACAAATCCACTGAATCAAAAAAAATTTGGGAATGAAGATTGGTAAAGCTTGAAAAAGATATAAAAATTTAGGTAAAATGTTCATTTTAATCAAATTGTAATGGATCAATCATTGTAATGGATAAGGGTGACTATCCCAATAATAATTATTTAATCCAATTAAATAATATTATTTAGTCTCAGCAATTCTTTCCACTTACAATGTGGAACAACTTCCCCTCCCCTCCATGATTTCCACAGGGATTGTTCTCTCCACAACTCCCTCATCCATTCATCTCTTCCCATCAACCGCACCACCACCCATTATTTATCCTTGTGGCTGCAAGAAATGGTACACTTGCACCTATACCTCCTACCACATCACCATTTGTGACCCCAAACAGTCCTTCCAAGTGAAGCAACATTTCACTTGTGAACCTGTAGGGATAATTTACTGCCTGCAGTGTGGTCTCCTCCACATAAGAGAGACGAGACACAGATTGGGGGATTGCTTTGTTGAGTATCTTTGCTCTGTCCACTCCAACAGCTAGGCCATCCCAGTGGCCAGCTACTGCAATTCCACATCCCATTCTCACAAGGGTATGGCCTCATACGGCTGAGGCTGCACACAAATTGAAGAACAACACCTTCCATTCCATCTTGCCAGTTTCCAATGGTCAGTGTCAATATCAACCTGCAATTTCCTGCAACAGCAATCCACCCACCCCTCTCCAGTTCTCTCATTTTCCTCATCCCTCTACTCCTTCCTCTTACCCCTCTACACCTTTCATCTCCGTAACCCTTCCTTTCTCCAACCAGAAACCATCTTTCTCAGCCCTCTGCCCCCAATCACTTCTCAGCTCCTTTCCCTCCCACATTTCACCAGATTGCCTGTGCTCCTCCTTCTCCCCCCATCTCAGTCAGATGTTTAAAAAAGGGTTGACAGCCTATTGCTTTCCACGGATGCTGCATAACCTGCTGAGTTCCTCCAACACTTTTGTGAATTATAATATTTCTTAATATTTTATTTTGAATGGATACAAGAGCTGAGCTGTCACACATCACTGAGTTAGAGAATTCAAAAAGTTCACCATCATCTGAGTACAGAAATTTCACTCCATCTTGGTCATTTTTCAGTCTATTTTTTCTGCTCTGAAACATTATAGCCTCCTCACCCACCCCCATCCTAAACAAAATCCCTTAGTCAGCGATACACATGTCCTGCAACTAGATCATCAAGAAAAGTCAAAACACAAAGCTGGAGAAACTCAACTGATCAAACAGTGTCCTTTATATAGCAAAGGTAAAAATACATAACCGATATTTCAGGCTAGAGTCCTTCATCAAGGCATGGAGAAATGTTGGCAAGTGTCCGAACAAAAGAGTATGGGGAGAGGCGTGGTCACAAAAGTAGGAGGTGATAGGTAGAGAAGGGAGGGAGAAGACAGCAGTGATCAAGGGGAAGAAGGATGGCTGGGTGAAGGGAGAGAGGAGAACTGGAAAGGGAAGGGGGAGAGGAGAAAGAGGAGAGCAGGTTAGCAGAAACTGGAAAAGTTGATGTTAATGCCATCTGGTTGGAGAGTGCCCAGATGGAAAATCAGGTGTTTTCTTCCAATTTGTGGGTGGTCTCAGTGGAACAGTGCATAAGGCCATGGAAAGACATGTGAGTGTGGAAGTGTGACACAGAACTGAAATGGTCTCTATCACTATTGCGGACAGAGCAAAGATGCTCAGCGAAGTGATCTCTAAATCTGTGCCCAGTGTCTCCGATGTTGAGAAAGCCAAAAAGGGAACAATGGATTCAGTCAATCAGTCCTGCACTTGAAAGCCCTGTTTGGGACCCTGTACCATAGTGTGGGAGGAGGTGTGGGCGTAAGTGTGGCACCTACTGCGGCCACAGGAGAAGGTACCGGGAGGGGCGATTGGTGGGGAGATATGAGTGCACGAGGGAGTCACGGTGAGAGCAGTCCCTATGGAAGGCACCGAGGGGTGGAGAGGGGAAGATTTGTCTGGTGGTGGGATCCTGTTATAAGTGCTGAAAATTCTGGAGAATAATGTGTTGGATGTGGAAGTTGGTGGGGTGGTAGGTGAGGATAAGGAGGATTCTATGCTTGTTGCATCTGGGGGCAGAGGTGTCAGGCAGATGAGCGGGAAATGGAGGAGATGCGGGTGAGGGCTGAGTTGATGGTGGTGGAGGGGAAGCCACGTTTGTGGAAGAAGGCAGACATTTTGGAAGATCTGAACTGGAAGACCTCATCTTGGGAACAGACGCGGTGGAGACAGAGAAATTGAGAAAAGGGGGATAGAATCCTTGCTGGGGAAAGGGTGTGAGGAATTGTAGTCAAGGTAATTGTTAGACTTAGAGGATTTGTAGTATATGTTGAGGGATAGCTTGTCTCCCAAGATGGAGACACAGAGATCCAGGAAGGGGAAATTGACCAGGTGAGTTTGAGATCAGGGTAGAAGTTGACTGTGAAATGAATGAAGTTGATAAGATCATTAAACCTTTTAGACAATTAGGAGCCGTAATTTAGAGAGTCTTGGTTTCTCCTGGATGGATGATTTTAAAAAGTCCATATTGATTTAAATTGATTTCAATACTTGCACATTTGTGTGAATGGTTTTCAGGAGATTTTCCACATTAAGCTACTGAGTTTTATCTGAATGTCCACCTTGCGTTGCATTTTTCTTGAACATTTTCAAGTGTTTATATTCAAATCTTTTCACATGTTAGAGATTACACTGATTCAATTAAAGGCGATATATTCACTTATTTTTCCCAAATGCACAAATAATTACCGGTGAACAGATGGTAGAACTTAAAGAGGAAAACAACTGAAATTCTTTCATCAGGAACTAAAAATTGCAGATTGTGCAAACATCCCATTCACAGTGCAACATTTTAGATTAAAGTTTAATAAAAGTGCTGTGTATTGTCCTACTGCACCTAATTTCCAGTTGTTTCCGTCTGGTATAATTCAGACAGATAGTCTATACTAGGAGTGGACAATCTACACCCCTGTGGGCTGGATCCATATTTATCCAGCCTGGTGCATGGCTTGGTATGAAGCTCCCCCCACCCATCAAGCCCAGCTGCCCCCCCCCCCCCTCTGTGTGAGGTTCTCACTTTTGGTACATAGCTCCCCCACTTTTTGTGCTGAAGACTCTCACTCTGTGCATAGTTCCAGCTCATAACCCCCCCCCCCCCACCCCCCAACACCCTCTGTTGTGAATAGACTCCCCCACCCACTTCGCTGGAGACTCCCCCTGCCCTTTGCGCAAGACCTACCCCCCATGACATTCTCCCCCCTCTCACTGTGTTGTTATCCCGTTGTCTGTGAGAGCCTTCTCCTCTGCATGAGACCCATCCCTTTTGTGAGAGATGCACATCTGTGAGAATCCATCTCTCCCTCTCTCTGCACCACCTCTATTTGTAATGTGTTTTCAACTTCTCTCTGCGAGGTACTCCCCTCGCTCTCACTTCCTGTATGTGAGACTTTCGGTGTGTGTGTATATGACACCATCTCTCTGCACTCATCTATCTCTATGTGTTGGACTCCTTCTCAGAGTGTTACCCTTCCTCTCCCTGGATTGGATTTCTTGTGTGTGTGAATCCCTCTCTTTATGTGTGGCTCCCCCTATATATGCATAAATCTGTGCGGGAGCGCCGCCCCCCCCTCCGTGCGGGAGCGCCGCCCCCCCCTCCGTGCGGGAGCGCCTCCCCCCCCCTCCGTGCGGGAGCGCCTCCCCCCCCCTCCGTGCAGGAGCGCCGCCCCCCCCTCCGTGCGGGAACGCCTCCCCCCCCCTCCGTGCGGGAGCGCCTCCCCCCCGTTTGTGTGAGCTCCCGACACCTCCCCTTCCATCACTCCTGTCTGTTTTGGGTTTGTTATTTTGTTTTCATTGTGTGTCATTTTAATGATGTGATTCACTTTATTGCCATTATGCTGGCATCCCAGCCAATGAAACATGATTAGCACCGACCAGAATATAGAATCGAACACAATATAATAAACACATACAATTTAAAAAAACACTCAATAAGTCTGCAATATTCTAAAATAAATGTTTTTTAAAAAATAATGATTCTGAAATATAAGTGCAGCACTGCTCAACGCCACGAATTGATATTTAACATTATCAAAGCTTCATGAAAACAAAATCTTTTTTTTAAAGTCTGGTAGTTCTTGAGCAAAGGCTGCTATAGCGTCTGCCCAATGGTAGGAGAGTAAGGAGTTCATGGTTAAGGTGTGTTGCGTCTTTAATAATATTTCTCACCCTGTCCAAACATCATTGCCTATAGATAGATTTGATGGTAGCCAATTACATTCCAACAATCTGTTGGGCAGTTTTCACTACGTGCTGGAGTGCCTTAGGATCTTGTGCAGTACAATTCCCAAACCACACAGACATACTTTATGTCAACACGCTCTCAATAGTACATCTATAGAAACCCAACAGTATTCTTGGGCAGAGGTGTATCTTCCTCATGCATCTCAAAAAATAAAGATGTTGTTGTGCCTTTTTGATCAACATTGATGAATTCAAGGACCAAGTGAGATCATCAGAGATATGGACCCCAGGAATTTGAAGCTCTGTAACTGCTCCACCACTGCCCATCTAAATTCCACAATGATCTCTTTTGTCATCTGGGTATTGAGTAACAGATTGTTCTCAGCACACCACAAGGCTAGGTGCTGAACCTCACCCCAATAGACCACTTCATCATCCCCTATGATCAGGCCTACCACCGTGGTGTCATCTCCGAACTTTACAAATAAATTTGAGTTGTACATAGGAATGCAGTCGGAGGCAAAAATGAAATATAAAAGGAGGCTCAGCACACAACCCTGGAGCATTCAAGGTGAGACTGGAGGAGAAAATATCACCCAACCTAACAGACTATCTGTTAGTAAGGAAATCCAGAATCCAATTACAAAAGGATGAGCTGATACCATACAACGTTTTGTTTATCAGCTTTGATGGTACAACAGTGTTGAAAGCCAAACTATAATCAATAAATAGTAATCTTACATAAGAGTTTGGTCTGTCCTGGTGAGTCATAGTCGAGCGTAGCACAGTTGAAATGACATCCTCTGTCGACCTGTTAGCACGGTAGCAAATTGATGTGGAATTGATAGTGGAAGGCAAACCAGATTTCAGATTAAATTAAACCAACCTCACAAAACATTTCGTGATAATGGAAGTAAGTGCAATGGGTGGTAGAGTGCTTTGGGAGCAGTCTTAAAACTTGTTGGAACAACAGCCTTGGCCAAGGACAGATCAATGACTAATTTGTGATTTTTGGTGCATTTCCAGATACGAAGATGCTTCCCCTGACCTGAAATGCACTCTCATATTCATTCCATCTATTTATTTATCTCATTATTTACTTCATTTATGGTAGCTTCAGTGCAACCCACCACTCAACCACTGACATATCATCCAACCCACGCATGGCAAAAGGTTGCCCGCCCCAGCTCTATACAATTGTACATTATATTACAACAGCTAATAATCTGGCATTTGGCAGGAATGACAGCCAGTCCATATTCGCTAAGGCGCTGGCAGAGCTGACGCAGGTATGTGCTGTGCTCCTGACAGGAGTGCATTGCAATAATATTATCCAGATAGATGAACATGAAGTCCAAGCCACGACCTACTGAGTCCATTAGCCTCGAAAGTTTGCATCACATTCTTTAGTCCAAAAGGCATACGCAGGAACTTGAACAGCCCAAAAGGAGTGAGGAGCGCTGTTTCTGGGACGACGTCGGGGTGTCCCTGATGGTATCCCCTAACCAGACAATTTTCGAAAAGATCTTCGCGCCGTGAAGATTAGTGGTGAAACACCCAATTCGCAAGGTGGAGGAAATGGGGATAGTACGACACTCCGATAGTCCATGTGTATCCCCCTGCACGTGGTACCCAAGGCTGGAGACTTTGTGGTGATTATCACTGGTTCAACAGCATCACAATGGCAGACAGACACCCGATTCCCCATATCCAGGGTTTCACCACCAATCTTCATGGCGCGAAGATCTTTTCTCCAACCAGAAACCAGGTGGGCCACTGGGCAAGAACTTGTGCACACTGCCAGACCTCCAAGATTCAGAGGCACGTCAAAGCCCCACTCTAGTCATTTCCCCCGACAGACAGGTGTTTCAATCATTTGCAAGTTGACATTGTTGGTCCCCTGCTGATCTCCAAAAATGCCACGTACCTGTTCACCATGGTTGACAGGTTTACCAGATGGCCAGAGGCAGTACCACTCTCGGACACATCCACGATGTCCTACGCCAGTGCCCTCATCACTAATTGGATAGCCCATTTCGGGCTGTCAGTGGACAGAGGCACAGTTCACTTCAACACTATGGTCAGCACCATCCCAGCTCTTTGGCATCCAATTACACCGCATCAAGGCCTACCACCAGCAATCAAATGGCCTTGTTGAGAGGTATCACCGCCAACTGAAAACTGCCCTATGGCTCGACTCAATAGCCCCAAATGGACTGATGAATTTCTATGGGTGCTACTGGGAATCCGCACAGCGCGAAAAGAAGATTTGGCCTCATCCTCCACCAAACTAGTGTATGGGGCCCCGCTTATGGTTCTGGGTGAATTCATACCACTGGCACGAATTCAGAAAGAACTGCCCACAGCTCTCCTGATGCGACTTAAGGAAAAAGTCGGCAGCCTGATGCCTGTCCCAACCTCACACCATAGTCTGACTACCTCCTTAGTCCAAATGGAGCTCAAGGACTGTCAGTATGTGTTTGTGCGCAGGGGGCGCATTGAACTTGGATTCAGTGGCCGTATAAGGGCCCTTACAAAGTATTGCAACACAATGGAATGACATGTGTACTGCACATTGGAGACGTGGAAGAAGCATTCACCATTGACCACCTCAAGCCAGTACACGTCAACCTGGAGCAGCAGGTGAAGGTAGCATACCCACAGCGGAGAGGTTGCCCGCCTAAACGAACTTTATACAACGAATGGACTCATCACCTCCTGACATTGGTTCTTGGGGAGGAGGGGGCCTTGTTGCAGGCTGCACCAATCTGCAAGTGAACCGGGTCACGGATGTGCAAGTTCTCACGGGGCTGAGAGCCCAGAGATACTGGGAGCATTGCCAGCCCTCCAGGCTGACGTCACAGTGGTCCTGGGGACAGCAAAGTATCATGGGAATTGTGCTTATAAGCTCACATGGGAGTTCCAATAAAATCAGTTAAACCAACTCACTCTGACTTTGTTTGCTACAGGAGGATCTTCACACAGAGTGGTAGGAGTGTGGAATGAGCTGCCAACCAGCTGATGTGGTGAATGCGGGCTCACTTTTAACAATTTAAGAAGAATTTGGACAGGTACATGGATGGGAAAGGTATGGAGGGCTATGAACTGGGTGCAGGCAAGTGGGACTAGGCAGAAAAAAGGATCGGCACAAACCAGAAGGGCCAAAGGTCCTGTTTCTGTGCTGTAATATTCTATGATTCTAATGCTCCTCATAATTTGATAAATTTCTCTCAGGTTGCCTGACTGCTTTCTGCACTCCAGAGAAAACAGCCAAAATTGTCCAATCTCTTCCCATAATTGTATCTCTAAATCAGGTAACAACCTCTTCTGTTCTCTTTCCAAAGCCTCCACATGCTGTAATGGGGAGACCACAATTCCACACAGTATTCCAAGTGCAGTTTAAACAAAGCTTCATATAAATGCAATACTGTACAACTTTCCCACCTTTATACTCAATGCCTCACCTAAAGTAAGCAAACATACCATACACCTTCCTTACCACCCTATCAGTTTACATAGAACATAACAGCACAGTATTGGCCTTTCGGCCTACAATCTTGTGCTGACATAAACTCCCTGTATAATCGAAACCTTCCCTACCTCACACCTATAACCCTCTATTTTCTTGCATTTGTGTGCCTGTCCGAGTCTTTTAACTGCCCTTATTGTATCAGCCACAACCACCCTTGGCAATGCCCTCCAGGCACCCAGTACTTGGTATAAAAACTCACCACTGACATCTTGTCCAAATTTTCTTCCCCTCACCTAATGTAGATATTCTCTACTATTTGCGACTGTCACCCAGGAAAAAGGCGCTGGCTGTCCATTTTACAATGTTGTAGATCTCTATTAAGTCATCTCTTATCCTTCAATCCAAAGAGAAAAGCCTTAGCTCTGCTAACTTGGCCTCAGAAGACAACCTCCTAGTAAATCTCCTCAGCACCCTCTTCAGAGATTCCACATCCTTTCTGTAATTAGATGACCAGAAATGAACACAATATTCCAAGTGTGGTCTAACCCAGAGTTTTATAGAGCTGCAACATTACCTCGTGGCTCCTGAACTCAATCCCCCAACTAATAAAGGCAGTGTATCATAATCCTTCTCAACTACCCTATCAACCTACGTGGAATCCTTGAGAGATCTATGGATTTGGACCCCAAGGTCCCTTCATTTTTCCTCACTGTTACGAATTCTGCTACTAAATATGTAATTCTGCTTTTAAACCTTCCAAAATGTATCACTTCACACTTATCCAGATTGAACTCCTTCTACCACTTCTTCCAAATCTGTATCCTGTGGTAACATACAACAACCTTTTACACTATACACAACACCTCCAATCATATGTAAACATTATCCCATCCTTCCACTTCTTTGTCTAGGTCTTCTTTAAAAGTCATTAAGTGCGGGGGGGGGGGGGGGGGAAGTTCTAGAAAATAGATCCCTGTGGAACTCCACTTGTCACCGACTTCCAAGAAGAATACATTCCATCTACTACTATCCTCTGCTTTCTGAAAGCGAACCAAATCTGAATCCACACAGCAAAGATTTAATGTACTCTGTGCCTCCTGACTTTCTGAATAAGTCTATCATGGGGGACCTTGTCAAATGCCTTAATAAAATCCATTTACCCTACATATATTTATTTTTTTCAAAATATATTTATTGAGCATCAAACCCAACTTCATTACATTATATCAGTGCATGTTGTGGCCTTTTTTAAAAAAAAACAAGAAAACCAATACACATATACATAAATGTTCACAGACACCCTCAGATACACACCCGGGCCTCCCGCTGCCTTGCTGAGAGTATAATTAGTCTATTACCAATTATACTCGTACAGAACACCCATCTCGCAGTTAGAAATTTACTCCATAAATACTCGTAATGTAGAAAAATTACGCATAAACAGTTGCTATTTTTGGAAAATTTTCTGGTGAACCCTTACTATGTATTTGATTTTCTCCAGTTTAATAAAGAAACGATGTCCTTGCTACCCTCTGATAGGTAATACGCCCTAGTGATATCAAAAGCAGAATACTTGTTACCAAGGAGAATGGCCATAGCAGAGCTCTATACTGTGCCTTTTTCCAAAACTTTTCCTTATGGTCAACTAACTGTCTGCAGCCAGTATCTTGGGTGTGCCATGTCACGAAAGCTGCAATTTTTGATCCTATCTGCTTCTTGGATGATCCAACTCCAGCTCCATTATACATTCAGTAAGGTGTAGTTGGGTGCATTTCTCACAGTTGCTAGGGCTATTGGAAGTACCTTTGATATTGCACATCCTGCAAGAGAAACATACCTCTGCACTCACTGCCAACTTAACTGAGGAGCTAAGTTGCACTGTGAAAAGCTGAAGAATTATCTATTACCTGAACCTCTGCTCAGCCGCACATTTCAGAAGACGCCCAAGCCGTAACCTCTGCCTTTATTCCTAAATCATTGCACTTAGACTTTAAACACTGCTCACCCCAAAATGGCCATTCTACTATATCCACTATCCTTTTATTGGCTATGTGCCTCAAAAAGAGCCCATTGCACAAAACTTTAGCTCCACCTCCTCTTGGAACTTATTCAGCTCTTGTAGAACTCACTTTAGTAACAATTGAAAATTATATGTAAACAATACCTGTTAGATTGCAGTGAAAACAGCTGCAAATAGATTCCAAAAACATACTAAATAATACAAAGCTACATCAGATGATGATAACCATATAGAGTAATAGTAGTGACTTTGCTCTCTGGGTTTCAGAAGGTATGGACATATTCTGAGGATAATAATCATGTAAGTAAAACTATTAACCATGTAGCTGATGGTCTCCCATCTCAGCATCAAATACTGCAGAGGAGATTGGTAATCATGAGTGAAATCCATTAGTCTGAACCACGCCACAAAGAAAATCTGGGCATTACATAGAACATTGCAGGCCCTTCCGCCCTCAATGTTGTGCCAAGCTATATATTTCTACCAAAAAAACTTTTTTTTTCTACCTTGTAACTCTATTTTTCTATCATCCAAGTAACTAAGAGTCTCTTAAAAGCCCCTCAATATTTCAGCCTCCACCACCATCCTTGGCAATGCATTCCAGGCACCCACAACTGTGTAAAAAAAAACTTACCCCTGATGTCTCCCTTAAACTTCCCTCTCTTCAGAATAAGAATCAGATTCACGGACAAGTCACGAAATTCCATGTTTTTTTCAGGTGTCCATGTTTGACACCTGAATTCCATCAAATACGGGGGCTTTGAAGAAAATATTTTGCATTGACAAATATGGCTCTTTAAAAGAAAGTTCTATTTCGAGTTTCAGTATGCAAATTGTGCTAAAAAGCAACATGGCAGTTGAACTGAATTTTACTGCTAACAACAGGTCAAATGATGCAGTTTATTCACTCTTAGCTAATACTTAATTAAATTATAGATTACATTTAGAATGTATATATATATATATATATATCCTGCTTTGTACTACTCAGATTACTCGGATCTAAGTAATTACACCAGAATAACATTTAACAAATAACATGGTGATTCTAAGACTGTCAAGGGTATAAATTACACACTGTGACATTAGCAAGCTAGGTTCAAAGTTGACCTCCTGAGTGGACTCTGTACATTCTCTGTGGCCATATGGGTTTTCCTTTGATGTCCACTTTCCTCCCACATCCTCCCACATCCCTAAAACACGCTTGTTGACTGATGTAAATTGCTTTTAATGTAGGTGGGCGACTGCAGTTGATGAGCATATGTGAGAAAATAAGTTAACGTGTCTCAATGCTGGCAAAGATTCAGTGAGCTTAAAGGTCTTCTAAGATTCTGAGAAAATGTGAAAAGAAACTACAGCATAGAACTAAGATTGACATTTTAAACTGCAGAAATTTTTTTTCAGAATGAGGAGATTCTTCTGACACAAAAAGTTAGTAGAACCTTACAGGGCTTATCTGGTTGGATATCAAGCACCCAACCATATTAATCCTATTTTCCAGCCCTCAAATCAAAGCCTTCTATACATGGTGTTTTGAGACCTCATCTTAGTATTTCTTGAATGCTCTGAAAAGATCAGACTCCTTCACCCCTTCAGGGAGTGCCTTCCAGATTTCCATCACCTTCTGAGTGAAATAAATTATTTCTCAAATCCTATTTAAATCTCTTAACATAAACCTTTGCCTACTACCAAGAACAGAGAAGATTTCTCAGTGTGGAAGAGCATAATGCTGTTCACTTCAGTAGCATTTAGAGTATTTTCTAAATAATAGACTGAAAGTTACAGAAATTGGTCATTTTCAGATATTAAATGAATCAAAGGATACAAGACTAACACAAGAAAGTAATGCTGAGGTAAAATATCAGGTATGATCTTGTTAAATGGCAGAGATGGCAAAAAGAGCTGTGAATGACCTCTTGCTTTTGTTTCCTTTGCTGTTATCACTGTTCTTTCCCTTGTTTGCTTCTTTTCTACTCCTTTTCATTAATACATTCACTCAGCAATATTCGGCACTGTATGATTATTTCAATAATTATTCAATAATTTAACAGCCCCATGTGGGACTCCTGTCTAAAATTCAATATTGGTGAACTATTAGTGGCTGGAATTAAATCAATTTGGTCATTTGCTTTTCGCACTAATCTATTTCAAGTTATAACCATTAGCTTAGCATGTTCTGGTCTGTGAACACAATGGTTTGCACCTGAGTCTTTTAGAGAATTTGCATAATGAATAGACATATACTCAACAAAGCAATTTACTTAGATATGTTGTCCAGCTGTACCTTTTCACAATTTTGCCCCAGATCCATGCATATCTTACACTTTTCCTGCTTCAGTGGTCAAAATCCCAGAGTCTGTTATCTTCCATGTGTATAGAATTTTGCAACCCTGACTAAATACTTCTTCACAAAATGAGAACAAGTACTGTGCTCCCTCTGATTCTATAATACTTTACAACCTCTTCTCTCACTTGCTGTTTAATACAAAATGTTTCAGTTTGAGTCCATGAGCTCCAATTCCTTACCAACACTAAACTCTAGAGGTAAATTTTCATATGCATACCGCATATGCTATTGTATAGAACGATCCAAAACAAAATTTTCACCTTAAAATCAGGGGTTGTCCTATACAAGGAGTATACAATTCTTACCTCGACAATGAATTCACAACACCGCCGCCATCTCCCTGCCAACTCCGACGCAAACTCACACATGCCCCCATTAGTTATTTGCAAAGTATCAGCGTTTCTCCATGGAGTCCATCTGCTGAGTTCAACTGCTGTCTGCTCTATACAGGCTTTAAATAGTCTGTTACAGGAGCTGACAATGGTTTATTTTAAAATATCCAAATAAAATGTAAACCATTAAATTATAAATTGTTATTAAAATATTGTGATTTGCTTTTAACAGCATCCACTGGTTAAAAATGTGCCATATTTTGTAGGGCAGGTCATCTTTTGAAAGGATATTGCTCAAAACCAACATTTTTGGTGAAAATTCTGGGGGTCGTCCAATACACAATGGCATATACAGTGCCTATTTAGTGAAAATTTGGGCATTCAAAATGATTGACATCACAGCTTCATCACCTTCTTTTCCTCTATTCCAACACAAAGCCAGGAATTTATTCAATTCCCTTCAGTGGGTATTCCCTCAGCCTTCCTAGTTATGGATAAATTTTCTCTTGCTGCACAATGTATTATTCAAGTTGTGACATTGTATTCATGAAGATCATAGTTTTTAAGGGTGTGAAATTTGGCTTATTCTCCTCTCAGATCTCCATTCTCAGCCTCAATTTTGGAAAAGAGGCGAGTGGATCTACAAGATTATGACGGGAATAGATAAGGTTGACAGCCAGCACCTTTTTTTTCCTCCAGGGTGGGAGTAGAAAACACCAGAAGACATCTGTACAAAGTGAAAGGAGGAGGAAAGTTTAGGGGAGACATCAGGGGTAATTTTGTTTTAATTACACAGAGAATTGTGGGTGCCTGGAATCACATTTGTAGGGGTGGTAGTGGAGCATAGAACAATAGGGGCATATACAAGACTCTGTAGACAAGCACATGAATGAAAGAAAAAAATGAAAGAGGGTTATGAGATAGAGAGGGTTTAGGTTATTTTTGATAGGTATATATAGATCAGCACAACATCGAAGGCTGAAGGGGCTGAACTGTGCTGCATTATTCTTCTAATTAGCCTCAAAAAAAAATCATCTTCCAAATCTTAAAATTTACTAATCACAAAATATCTTATGAAACCTTTTTGTGAACCCTTACAAAAATCATTCTTTACACCAGTGATTCTCAACCTTTTTCTTTCCACTCACTTTAAGTATTCCCTATGCCATAGGTGCTCTGTGACGAGTAAGGGGTTGCTTAAGGCGGTATGTGGGTGGAAATAAAAAGTTTAAAAACCGCTGTTTTAATCATACCTCATTGATTCGTTATGTGCACGGTTTCAAAGGAAATGGGCCAATGACAATTTTTTCCTCAAGCAAAATATTTCAGTAACGGTTGGGTCCAGAGCAGTGATTCTCAACCTTCCCTTCCCACTCACTTCCCACCTTAAGCAATCCCTTATTAATCACAGAGCACCAGTGGCATAGAGATTATTTGAAGTGGTAAGTGAGTGGAAAGAAAAAGGTTGAGAATCACTGCTTTACACAGAATTAATGACATGGAAAAAATTCCCTGCCTGACAAGAATGGGGGTCAAGTGGTTAAAATGGCAGTCACATGTTCCCCACTGCAAACACAATGCATCTCTGTGCCAAGCAATTTCAAACACACCATTCTGATTTCAGGGGAGATGGCAAGTTCAAACTGGCTGTGTACTTAACATTACAAGTTAAAATCCTATTCAGTAATCAAGATTATAATAAGATTGATCTGCCATTGAAACTCAGTGCAACCAGGAATGGGGTTTGAAAAGGGAATTGCCTCAGAATTGTATTGCATAATGCTGATTGTTTCAAATCTACATTTCAAAATTGAAAATAGAGTTAATCCAGTGAAAATGGCATTGAAGCCATTTTCTTGGTCAAATTGTACCTCTTTAATCTGATGGCGTTGGGACCTGGCCATTGCCAGACCACAGAAAATGGCAGAAAACAGAAATTGACCCCTAAGGGAACCCCTTATGTAAACATATCAAAGGTAGAACAAAGCTTAAAACAGGAAATAATACTGTGGGGCGGCACAGTTAGCGTACCGGTTGGTGCAAAGTCTTTACAGCACCAGCGATCAGGTCCAGGCTTCGAATCCCATGCTGTAAGGAGTTTGTACTAATTGTGGCAGATTCAAACGTGCCGGACCATGGGAGTTGCAGATAAGAGAAGTACAACCTGTAATAACACCAATCAGCAAATTTAAAAGAACACGTCTTGTCATGTGTCTCTCATATAACCCTGAGGCAAGTTTTGTGTCAAAGCAGCACAGGATAATTTGACTCCCGGTGCAGTACTCCTTTAGAGCATTGAAGGGAACTTGAACCACATTGAGCCAATTCTTTCTCCACAGGCAAAGCCCATGGCCAATTTCCCAATTGCCCATCAAAATGTACAATGACAAGGCCATAGTCCACCTGAATTTAAATATTGTGAGTCAGCAACCAGCATGTTTTTCATTTGGCAGCATCTACACCAGTGGTTCTCAACCATTTTCTTTCCACTCACATCCCACTTTAAGTATTCTCTATGCCAAAGGTGCTCTGTGATTAGTAAGGGATTGCTTAAGGTGGGATGTGGGTGGAAAGACAAAATTTGAAAACCACTGTTTTAATTGTACCTCATTGACTCGTTATGTGCATGGTTTCAGAACTCCAAAGGAAATGGACCAATGACCATTTTTCTCAAGCAAACTATTTCAGTAACTATTGGGTCTAGAGTAGTGGTTCTCAAGCTTCCCTTCCCACTCACAGACCACCTTAAGCAATCCCTTACTAATCACAGAGCACCAATGGCAATAGGGATGACTTAAAATGGGATGTGAGTGGAAAGAAAAAGGTTGAGAACCACTGATCTACACCAATCCAGCTCACCCTTTCCCTGGAAACTAGAAGCAAATTTATATCTGTTTACCTTGCAAAAGAGGAGGAATGACAGTGCAAATGTTTACAGATTAGATGGGGACATAGCTTTAGGATATAAACAGAATTAAATGGATGTGTCAAAGCACGTATGCCCTGTAATGATTATCAAATACATATTTTGAAACGGTAAATTCAAAACTCACTGATAAAAAAAATAAGCTCTGAAATACGATTATGATAGTTTAACAATTCCCTTGCATCAAACCTGACACTTTTAACTAAGGAAGGCTCATCATATTCTGGCATGATCTTAAATAAATAATTTATTTTATAAATATGGTCTACATGCACACTTTACAAAATTAGTAATGAATTTACTAACATGCTCAAAGGACTAAAGATAACAATTATATGGGTTTTTTTTTTAAAGTTGGGTCCCAGTAGTATATTTCTGACATTAAATACTGATACATTTTCACATTGAGATAATCCAGCAAATTATAGCCAGTGAGATTTACACAAATACTATCTCCCAGAAGCACTCACATCTACTGTAATGAAGTGCTTTGAGAGATTGGATGTGGCCAGAATTAACTCATTGTCGTGTTGGGAAGAGTATCAAGTTCAGTGGGTTTACAGAGAGACATGTCTGGACATAAGTATTACAATCAGATGTAACATTAAATAACACACGAGAGACAAACGGGAGAATGTTAAACACCAATATAGATATTCACATCGGACCTAGGTTGGACTCAACAATAGTGAACCTATACTCGACATGCTCACATACTTGAGTAGATACACTATAAAGAGGGACTCTTACACATACCCTTTACCAATGGGAGTGAGGCTCTCTGCATGTATTGATCTATCGCAATACTACAGCTCATCTTCAGTGTAGTGCACACCTTACCAAGACACTTCCACCAACGTCCACAGTAGCGACCTGAAATGGAGCAATGTCCAGAGCTTGGACCACTAGGCAGAGAGAAAAAATGTGCAATGCATCAATGTTTTATCCATGTTAATTTGTGCTTCTAGCCAATAATGATCCCAGGTGATTTAAATTAGCCAACAGTAAGGTGTGCCCTAATGGGTGGTCAGACTCCAACCTTGATTGACAGGTGATGTGACTTATGAATGACTTCCAGATGGGGAGGACATGTAACCAGCCACAATACACACATTCCAGACAGGCAAAGAGGCCACATTTAATCCATGGCAAATTATCTATTGCCATGATCATTCTACAACAGATGCAATCTCAATGGCTCTCACCTGGACAACAGTAAAACCTACATGAGGATGCTTTTCATCAATCACAGCTGAGCTTTTCACACCATCATCCCTTCAGTTCTGGTCAGCAAGCTTTAAAACCTGGGTCTCTGTATCTTCCTCTGCAACTTGACCCTAGACTTCTTCCTCAGGAGATCACAGTCATTTGGGATCAGTAACACATCTCCTCCTCACTGACAATCAACACAGTCGCACCTCCACAAGGATATGTACTTAGCCCAGTACTCTAATCTCACTATATCTATGACTGAGTGGCTAAACACAATTCAAATAAATGCCATCTACAAATTTGCTGATGACACCATGGTTGTTTTCAGAATCACAGATGGTAATCAGCAAGTGTACGGGAGGGAGATAGATCAGTTAGTTGAATGGTGTCACAGCCAGCTTGCTTTCAATATCAGCAAAATTAAGGAATTGACTGTGGACTTCAGGAAAGGGGAAGCCAGGAGAACACAAACCACTCCTCAATGAGGGGCCAGCACTGGAGAGGGTAAGAATCTTCAAATGCCTGTGTGTCAACATCTCTGAAGACTTATCCTTGGGCCATCATGCCAATGCAATCATGAAGAAGGCGGGCAGGCAGCTATATTTTATTAGGAGTTTGAGGAGATTTAATTTGTCACCAAAGACACATGCAAATTTCTACAGGCGTACTGTGGAGAGTGCTCTGACTGATAGCATCACTGTCTGGTATGGAGGTGCCAATGCACAGGATAGGAAGAGGCTACAGAGTGTTTAAACTTGGGAAGCACCATCATGGGCATTAGTCTCCACTCCACTGAGGATATCTTAAGAAGTGGTGCCTCAAGAAAGCAGCTTCCACATTTGACCCTCACGATCCATGCCATTACCTTTTCTCACTGCTACCATCAGGAATGGAGTACTAGAGTCTGAAGACACACACTTGTGCTGACCTATATATTCTTACCTTCCTACCTCGTAACCCTCCATTTTTATTTTATGCATGTGTCTAAGAGTCTCATAAATCCTTCTGCCTAATGTTTCAGCCTCCACCACCACCCCTAGCAAGGCATTCCAGACACCACAAATCTCTATGTAAAAAATCTTACCCCTGATATCTCCCCTCCCTTCACTTTGTACAGATGTCCTCTGGCATTTGCTAATCCTAAACTGGGCAAAGGTGTTGGCTGTCCACCTTATCTATGCCACTCAGAATCTTGTAGACCTATTTTTAAATCCTTCTCTCCAAAGAGAAAAGTCCAAGCTCTGCTAACCTTACCTCATAAGGTTCATTTTCCAAATCAGGCAACATCCTGATAAATCTCCTCTGCACCTTTTCTACAGCTTCCATATCCTTCCTACAATGAGGTGACTAGAACTGAACATGATACTCTAAGAGTGGTCTCACCAGAGGTTTATAGAATTGCAAAATGACCTTTTGACTCTTGAACTCAATCCCCCAACTAATGAAGCCCAGCATCCCATAGGCCTTCGTAACTATCCTATCAAACTGTGAGGCAATCTTAAGAAATGTATGGATTTAGATCCAAAGGTCTCTCTGTTCCTCCACACTGTTAAGTAACCAACCATTAATCCTGTATTCAGCCTTCTGGTTTGACCTTCCAAAATGCATCACCTCACACTTCTGATTGAACTCCTCCTGCCACTTTTGCATACTGTCTATATCCTTTTGTGACCTATGACAACCTTCAACATTATCCATAAATCCTCTAACCTTCATATCCTCCATAAACTTACTGACCATTCTTCCATTTCTTCATCAAGATCATTAAAAAAAATCACAAAGAGCAATCTCTTCTCTCCCTTCCTACAGCAACATGGGGTATAACACATCCAGCTCCAGGGACTCATCAATCTTAAAGTTTTTAAGAAGATCCAGCACTTCTATTTTCATAATGTAAACACGGTCCAGCACAGAAGATTGTTCTATTCTGACCTCATCATGATCAAGGTTATTTTCTCTGGTGAATATTGGAGCAAATTATTCATTTAGGACTTATCCAACCTCCTCCACCTCCAAGCACATGTTGCCTTCTTTATTCTTTAGCAACCCTACCTTCACTCTCATCGTCCTCCTGTTTTTCACATATGCATTGAACACTTTGGGTCCTCCTTAATCCTACTTACCAAGGTCTTCTCATGTCCCCTTCTTGCCCTCCCAAGTCCTTTCTTAAGTTCCCTCCTGGCTACCATACAATTCTCATGAGCCCTTCCTGTCTTTTGCTTCCAAAATATAATGTTTGCTTCCATCTTCCTCTTAACCAGCTGCCTTGCCTGTTTTGTCATCCACGGTTTCCTTTTCTTACCATATTTTTCCTGTCTCAGTGGGATAAACTATCCTAAACCCCAAACAAGTGGTCCCTAAACATACTCTACATTACTTCTGTGCTTTCTCCTGTGATCATCTGTTCCCAATTTACTCTCCACCTCATCCCATCATAATTATCCCTTGCCCAATTAAACACTTTCTCATTTTGTCTGCTTTTATTCTTGTCCATAGCTATGCTAAAACTCAGGGAATTGTGGTCATCGAAATGCTCCCCCATCAAGACGTCTGTCACCTGACCAGGTTCATTACCCAGTATTAGATCCAGCATGGCCTCTCCTCTCGTTGGCTAGTCCATATACTGCGTCAGAAATCCTTCTTGGACCTACCTAACAAATTCTGCCCTGTCTATTCCACTGGCAGTCAAGAGGTGTCAGTCACCATTAGGGAAGTTAAAGTCTCCCATAACAACAACCCAGTAATTTCTTCTCCATTCCAAATTCTGCCTACTTCTCTGTTCCTCCAAGCCCAGAGGGCTATTTGATGGCCTACAGGCTATTCTCAGTGCAGTGATTGCTCTCTTCCAATTTCTGACTTCCACCCATGCCAGTAGACACTCCCTCTACAGCATCCTCCCTTTCTATAGCTGTGATACAATCCTGGACCAGTAACGCTATTCCATCCCCCTCTCTTACCTCCCATCCTATTTCTTTATAAACACTTGCATCAGCCAATCCTGTCCTTCTGCCAGCCAAGGCTCTGTAATGGCCACAACATTGCAATGCCATGTTCTGATCCATGTTCTAAGTTCAACATGACTGTTGCAAAATCGACTGTTTCTTCCCCTCTGCCATCAGATTTCTGAACAATGAACCTATGGACTTCCTCGCCTTTTCTCTATTTTTCACTAATTATTTTTTGATCTTGTCTTTAGGGAATTGTAATTTGTAATAATTTTGCACCTTGTTCTGCATAATACTCCTGACACTAAACAAGAAGTTTCATGACACATATTCATGACAATAAACTTAATTCTGATAATAAGGATGCTATTGGAAAAGATTCTTGGGGATGTGCTTATTCGGGATAATCAGTATAGCTTTGTGCAGGCTTTATTGCATTATCTTGAGATGGCAAATCTGATTGATGAGGGTAAGGCTGTGGATGTTGGCTGTATGGACTTTAGCAAGGCATTTGCAAGGTTGATAGGCTAATCCAGAAGATTCAAACCCTGAATCCACGGTTAACGTGGTGGACCATTCAAAACTGGTTCAGCCATAGAAAATTGAGGATAGTTACTGGAGTCTCAGAGATCAGTACTGGAATCTCTCTTGTTTGTAATAAATATATAAATGATTTGGTCCAAAAATGTGTAGATGGGCTGATTACTACATTTGCAGACAACATAAAAATTTGTGGAGTTGTGAATTGTGAAGTTGTTAAAAGATACACCAATATATGGATCATTTGCAAATATGGTTTGGAAAATGACAGTTTGGAGATTAATCCAGACCAATGTGAGGTATTGCACTTTGGGAGTTAAACATAAGTGAAAAGTGTTCAATAAATAGCAGGACCCTGAAGTGCATTGATGTGCTGAGGAATCTTGGGGTTCAAGTCCATAGTTCCCTGATAGTGGCAACACAAGTACGATAAGATGAAGAACACATACAGCATGCTTGACTTCATTAGTTGGGGCACTATCTATTAAAGTCATCAAGTCATGTTGCAGCTGTACAACACTTTGGTTCGGGACACATTACAGGAATGATGTGAAAGGTTTGGAGACGGTGGAGTAGATGTTCACTCAGATGTTGGGTGGATTAAAGTATTAGCATCGAGGTAAGGTGAGACAAACTTGGATTCCTTTCTCTGGAGCACCAGAAGCTAAGAGACCTGATAGAGGTTAACAAAGTTGGGGTGGCACAGTTAACGTAGTAGTTAGCGCAACAGTGTTACAGCCCTAACGGTCGGAACTGGGGTTTGAATTGTAAGCTGGCTGTAAGGAGTTGGTACCTTCTCCCCATGACTGCATGGGTTTTCCTCAGAGGCTTTTTACTTTTAATATCTGTTCCAAAAACGATTTATTTCCAACCAAAAACTTTTAACCTTAGGACATGTCTACATCGAATGAAAAAAAGTACCTACTTCTTGGTCACATCTAAAATATAAATCGAGTGCTTTCTTGAGCAACTGTTTAACTATGTGAACTCCTTTCTCTGCTTTGCAAAGTTCTGAAATTCTCTACAACTGTAGCTTGGTCCATTGTTACTGTAGACAATTTGAGGAATTCCATATCTTGCAAAGATCGATTTCATATATTGGATCACACAAGCAGCAGACATGCGAGAAAGCAACGTAATCTCCGGATAGTTCGATAGATAATCAATAACCAGCAAGTAATTCTTTCCATCCATGTGGAACAGATTGGTCCACACTTTCTATCATGGTTCTGCTGGTACATCAGTTATTATCATGGGTTTCTTTGCCTGCTTTGCATTATGTTTCAAACAGGTCTCTTCGCTTGAAACCATCCTGTCAACGTCAGCATTTACCCTGGCCAATAAACAGCAGTTCTGGCCCTCCTCTTGCATTTTTCAAATCCAAAGTGCTTCTCTTGCATCCTTTTTAACATCTTTTGTCACAGTAATTGAGAAATAACAATTCTGCTCTATCTGAGTATGTTGTAGGTATGGCTGATATTCCTTCTTGGCCATTCTTCATTCAGATTCTTGATGACCTGTAGAACTGTTTCCTTTTCTGTCTCAGCTGTGATCTGCTTGGATTTCATGTCAGATACGGGAAGAGATTCAGTGATCAGAGTCACATGAAGACTCTCATCTGTCTCTGAGGAACTCTCATTGTGTGCTTCACTCTGCATCGTTGCCCTGGATAATGCATTAGTTAAGACAATAAGTTTCCCTGGTGTGTCCATCAATTCAAAGTTATAATGTTGTAACTTCATCATCAGTCTTTGGATTCTTTGCAACATTTCACTGAGATTTTTCTTCATTATTGCTATTAATGGCTTGTGGTCTGTCTGTCATGAATGTTGATAGATAATATACATAACTGTGGTGTAGTGGTATGTTATTACACCACTAGGTCACCAGGTGATTCACCTGGTGACCTTGCATATAAACTGGTGGAGACCCATCCCCCCCTCATTCTGACCTAGGCTTGCATAGAGGCAAGAACTCAAGACCTTGCTGTATATATTAGCCTATTAAAACTAGCATTTTACCTGCACTCTGCTTCGTGTGATTTGATGCTGGTCACCATCAATTTAATAGGCTAATATATATCCAGAATGGTTGCCCCACCAGCCCTCAACTCAGCCGAGCCCCGACTCAGGGACCTAGGAACAGAGATGGGCCCCGTGCACGTGCAGCCAGAAACAGATCGGACAGAGAGCTGCAAGATCAGGATCGAGAGAGAGCGACCCACCCAGTGGTCGTGGTGGATGACGGAAGGGGCAGAAGCATCCTGGAGCAGGTAATGAGCGGCCAAAAGCCCTGCCTGTTAACTAACTCGCCGGGGTTCCTGGTGAACGACCAAGTATCACGCCAAGCGTGGGTGGAAGGCGAGAGGAAAGTCGCCCTACCAATCACTATTTACCGGCAGGACTGTGGGGATGGACTACTACCCCAGAACCACCCCCAACCATCCCCGATTCGCCAGAGAAGGCCCACATTCCCGCAGGACCGGGTGACCACGTGAGAGAGGGATAAGGACCAGTTCACGCCCCCTCCCAGCTACCGAACCACAGGCTGAGGATCAGCCAAGTACTGAGGCCCGACAGGCTAGAGCCAGATCACAGAACCCCCGGAACGAGCATGCACTTCAGCCAATGGCAGAGATGCTTTTTAAATTACACGGGGGGTGGAGGGAGCGTCAGAGGAGGAGATGCTGATGCTACTGTTAGCTCAGCTGGGGGAAATCGCCCATACTCATTAACACAGGACACTAAGTCATATCAAGAAGCGATGAACACTCTGCAGAGACACTATAGTAGAGGGCACGGTGAGCTGCACTCCAGGCATCGGCTTATGACCAGGTCGCAGCAGGCAGGGGAGTCTGTTAGTGACCTCATACTCGCACTGAAAGATTTAGCGAGGGCTTGTACTTTTAAAGCAGTATCAACCCAAGAGTATGCGGATGACCTGGTAAGAATTGTAGCCGGTGTCAGGTTGACCAAAATAAGACAAAGGCTGATGGAAAAAGGGATGGTTGGCTTGGAGGCAGAAACTATTGCGGAGGCTCTGGAGGACTCTAGGAGGGAACTAGAGGAGTACTCAGAACTAGACTCGTTAGCCCCTCACAGGGAGAGATACACGAGTGATCAAGGGCAGCACATAGCGGCAGAAGCCCCACTGGAGCGCCCGAAGTGCCCTTTCTGTTATAGATAGAGAATTTAGGTTAAAAAGGGCTTAAGTTAAAATGTGATGATTAATCATAAAAGGGGAAGCCAGAATAGACAGGGAGCTTACCATAAAAGTTCAGCTGGACAATGTTATAACAAACAGAGATCTTTCATGGTCACAAAGAGACATGTAGGAGCCAAAGATTGATAAAAGAGTGAAAAACAGAATTTAGTGTGTGCAGAGTTCGTAGTGTACTTGACTAACATGATAATTACAAATGCAAGTGTACTTAGAATGATTTTGCAAAAACTAACCAATTAAAACAGTGTTAAAGAGGAGGGGAAGGACAAGCAAAAAAGGTATAAAAATCAATGCACTGTATGTATCGGGGCTTGACTTGGCGAGAAGCCAGTTAAGTCCAACTCTGCAGACTTGTAAATAAAGCTTGTCGTGTCACCAACTTTAAAGAGGCTCATGTGTGAGAATTTGTACTTCTGACAACTGGGGGTTCGTCCGGGATCTACACTCCAGCCGTGGGAGGAGGCGAGAAAGGGGGACATCGGAGGTGGTGCACCCCACTGAGTTCAGCGGCTCCTAGTCCCTTGCTCGTTGCCTCGGGCGGCTTGAGCGAGTGGTATCCGGACAAGGTGACACGACAAGATGAAAAGGAGAGGGGTGATGGTTCAATCCCCAGGAAGACAACGGTAAGTGACGACTTACGATTGTGGTGTGGGGATTGACGGACGAGACCACCCAGGTAACGGTCATGACGGGGAAAAAAATATATAAAACGATAAATCAGGTGTAGAGCCTTTGTCATGGCATGAGGACCCTGTCGTGGGACCTTAGGATAGACCCCAGGGAAAACCTCGGCGGGAACCGGCGGAGGGATAGTACCTCTGACGAGGCGTCCGAGATGAAAGGGAGTAGGGTCCCGAACGGGGGGGTCCTCAGCAACAATAAACGGATCTAGGCGGGGAAATGGGAGGATCAAAATCTAAGGGCTCGTCTGAAAGATCAGGACTTTTCCGGGGGGTTCCCCTTGACAGCCCTTTGGGGAGAATGTTTGAAAATTGGGATAGTAAACGATATCGAGACAAAGACAAGAAAAAGATGGTACAATATTGTCTTCTTTGGTCGAAACAGCCTATCAAAGGTTCCTCGGTCTGGTGGCCGAAATTTGGATCTGATGAGGATTGGGTAGACAAGCATTAAACATATATGTCTCTTTCTCTCTTTGGCTTGACTTCGCGGACGAAGATTTATGGAGGGGGTAAAAAGTCCACGTCAGCTGCAGGCTCGTTTGTGGCTGACCAGTCCGATGCGGGACAGGCAGACACGATTGCAGCGGTTGCAAGGGAAAATTGGTTGGTTGGGGTTGGGTGTTGGGTTTTTCCTCCTTTGCCTTTTGTCAGTGAGGTGGGCTCTGCGGTCTTCTTCAAAGGAGGCTGCTGCCCGCCAAACTGTGAGGCGCCAAGATGCACGGTTTGAGGCGTTATCAGCCCACTGGCGGTGGTCAATGTGGCAGGCACCAAGAGATTTCAAGAGATATATGTTTGTTTCCCTAAAGAAATCTCTAAAGAAACATATATGTAAACTCGAGACAAAAGGTGAATCAAGAAGAGTCGGCGTATGCATTTTGTTGGGTTCCCTGGCCAGGATCCTTAACAAAATGTTTTAAATTGAGGGTAGCGGGAGAAAAGAAGTGGGAACCTTTGGACAACCTCCCCCCTCCTTATGTTCCCCCAGTGCCCACTGCGCCCGAGGGAAGCTCGCTGCTGGAGGGGAAAGGTGATGAATCTGATTGTCCCAGAAGGGGCCGGGAACGAAGGGATGAATTAAGGGAGTCGGACCCTAAACTTCCACCGGTAAACCGAACCTGGACCAGATCCCAGATTGGTCCAGGACCATCGAAGGCTCCAGTAAGCCTAAATTCCCTGAGGGAAGTTTCTATGGGAGGACCGGGAGGGGGAACGGGATATGTAAACGTTCCCCTAACCAGTACTGAGGTGCGGGGATTCAAGAAGGAAATGAAAAGTCTATTGGAAGATCCCATGGGACTGGCCGAACAGTTCGACCAGTTCCTGGGACCAAATACATATACCTGGGAAGAGATGCACGCAATAATGGGAACATTATTCTCACCCCAGGAGAGGCAGATGATTCGACAAGCTGCCCTCCTCATGTGGAAACGTGAACAACCTGGGGACCCCAGACCCCATGAACAAAAATATCCCCTGAATGAACCCAGGTGGGACAAACGAACACCCGAGGGATTGACAAGTATGAGACAATACAGAGAGTGGACGATTAAAGGAATACGGGAGGCTGTGCCAAAGGGTCACAATTTCGCCAAGGCATTTGGGAACCACCAGGGGAAAGATGAATCCCCTACTGATTTCTTGGAGAGGGTGAGAAAGAATGGACCCTAGTACACCAATGGGCGAACAGCTTATTCGAATCGAATTTGTGTCCAAATCGTGGCAGGACATTAGGAAGAAACTAGAAAAGGTGGAGGACTGGAATGAAAAACCCTTGAGCGACCTGTTAAAAAAGGCGCAAAGAGTATATGTGCAGAGGGAAGAGGAAGGTCAAAAGAGGGCAGCGAAGATTATGGTACAGACTATCCGACAGATAAATGCCGAGACCAGAGGGGAAAGGAAACAAAACCCTTACTCAGCGTTGGTGAAGTTTATGTATGAAAAGCTGACAAATGAAGATGAATATCCATTGAAATGGACCCAGGAGGAGAAGGGATGACTTGAGGACTTGAAGCATCGCCTGACGCGGGCCCCGGTACTCACTCTGCCCTCTTTAAAACAACCCTTCCAGCAATTTGTCACTCATAACCAAGGAACAGCTGTGGGAGTTTTGACGCAGGAAAAAGGCGGTCAGCGACACCCAGTGGCTTTCCTGTCCAAAATGATGGACCCAGTGTCTCGCAGATGGCCGACGTGTATCCAGGGAGTAGCGGCTGCTGCTCTGTTGGTGGAGGAGGCACGCAAACTCACCTTTGGAGGAAGGATGACTGTGTACACCTCCCATTCTGTGAGTGTTCTATTAGCACAAACCGCCCATCGATGGCTGACTGATTCCCGCATATTAAAGTACGAGACCATTTTAATGGTCGGAGAAGACCTACAGTTTGCTAAGAATAATAGTTGCAACCCAGCTCAGTTTTTATACGGCGGTGAAACAGGGGAAGAAGTGGAGCACGACTGTGTCGAGTTGACAGATCTCCAGACCAAGACCCGAGAGGATCTTCGCGATACACCCCTGGGAGAGGGATATGAATTCTACATTGACGGCTCCGCCAGATGTGTTGACGGAATGAGGAGAAGCGGGTATGCCATAATAGAAGGAGATGCTTGGGAAGTGGTAGAATCTGCGAGGCTACCCGGAAACTGGTCGGCACAGTCCTGCGAACTATATGCCTTGCAGAGGGCCCTCAGAGTACTGGCAGAGAAAACTGGGACAATTTACACTGATTCCAAATACGCATACGGGGTAGTGCATACCTTTGGTAAGATCTGGAAGGAGCGCGGTCTGATTACATCAAGAGGGAAGGAGTTGGCACACGAACAAATGATTACTCTGACCTTGGAAGCCCTGACATTACCCCGGGAAATAGCAGTGGTATACATACCAGGCCATCAGAGGGAAGATACCCCGACCGCAATTGGGAACAGACTGGCTGATGAAGAGGCCAAAAGGGCGGCCATGCAACAGGAAGTCCATTTGCTGACCTTAATCCCAATAAGACAAGGTATAAAAAGCTCCCATTTTCACTGCTAAGGAAGAAACGAACATGGCTCAGCTGGGCGCATGCCGACTGCCGGATGGAACATGGAAGACCCCAGATGGAAGAATGGTTCTAAATAAGGAAATAACTCGCAATATTTTAAAACACCTGCATCATCAGAGCCACTGGGGCACCCAGGCCTTGTGCGACACAGTGCTTCGAGACTATGTGTGTAAGGGGATCTACACTTTGGCCCAACAGGAAGTGCAGAACTGCCACATCTGCACAAGAATTAATAAGAAGGTAATGAGGACGGACACCATGGGAGGTCAATCGTTGGCAATACGCCCCTTCCAAAGAATCCAGATCGACTTCACGGAGTTACCTCAGGTCCAAAAGTGGAAGTATCATTTGGTGATGGTAGATCACTTTACCCGATGGGTGGAAGCCTTCCCAACAGTGAATGCTACTGCCTCCACGGTAGCTCGCCTACTCCTAGAGCATGTGATCCCCAGATATGGCATAATGGATTCTATAGACTCGGACAGGGGTCCACACTTTTGCTCCAAAGTTCACCAATTGATTTGTGATGCCCTGCAAGTCTCTTGGAAGCTGCATACACCTTGGCATCCGCAAAGCTCAGAGAGGGTTGAACGTATGAATGGAACCCTGAAGACGCAATTGACAAAATTAATGGTGGAGACTAAAATGCCTTGGATAAAGTGTTTGCCCCTGGCCTTATTGAGAATTCGTACTGCCCCACGCAGGGATGTGGGGGTATCCCCTTATGAGATGATGTTTGGGCTTCCCTTCTGGAGTAAAGTTGAGGGGTGTCCCACCTTGGGGGAAGGGGATATTTTTGTTAGGAACTATTTACACGCACTGTCACGCTCTCTTACAGATTTACGAAAGAGGGGACTATTGGCACAAACACCATCTCTAGACTTTTCTTTACACAAGGTGGAACCGGGAGACTGGATTCTCATCACAACCTGGAAAACTGAAAAACTCCAGCCACAATGGGAAGGTCCATTCCAAGTTCTCTTGACTACAGAGGCTGCAGTACGAACAAGAGAGAAGGGGTGGACGCACGCATCCAGATTTAAGGGACCTGTAGAGGCGCCTCAGGACCCTGATATGGACTCAGATTGGACTTGTGTTCCTGGAGACAAACCTCTTACTTTACGATTTCGCAGGAAGACTTGATTGACAATGTTATTGTTATATGCTTTGGTTCTTCTTGGTTTGCCTATGTCTTTGTCAGGTCTGAAGTGTAAGAAGTGCAGAGATACAGTAGTCCTTTTTCAGGACCACACTTGAGAAAGAAAGGAGGGTAGTTTCATTTCCCATACCTCAGTTCCTAAGACATGCTGGGCAGAAAATACCACCCAACATCCATATACCCCTCGTACGGTGAATGAAGGAAGTAGTGTGGGTCATTATATACAGATTCCTAATAGTACTCCTTTCCCTCTTAACGGTTGGCCCTGGGAGGGTGAGTCCCAGGGTGGAAAGCTTAATTTGACTAACTGCTGCTTAAAGATTGTGATAATGGCCAAGCCGTTCGCAAATTGGCTGATAATATTCGCACTTTGTCCCATGTACCAATCCAGACCTGGCATCCAGGGGGCCTGGGAGACCCAGTTAGAATTTTACTTCAGCACGAAATTGATTTATCAGAAGATGGTTCTCTTCCCTGGGTTAAGGCCCCCATTCAGAAATAGTACACACATTTTAAAGAAAGAAAGGGGTGGATTGTTATAGATAGAGAATTTAGGTTAAAAAGGGCTTAAGTTAAAATGTGTTGATTAATCATAAAAGGGGAAGCCAGAATAGACAGGGAGCTTACCATAAAAGTTCAGCTGGTCAATGTTATAACAAACAGAGATCTTTCATGGTCACAAAGAGACATGTAGGAGCCAAAGATTGATAAAAGAGTGAAAAACAGAATTTAGTGTGTGCAGAGTTCGTAGTGTACTTGACTAACATGATAATTACAAATGCAAGTGTACTTAGAATGATTTTGCAAAAACTAACCAATTAAAACAGTGTTAAAGAGGAGGGGAAGGACAAGCAAAAAAGGTATAAAAATCAATGCACTGTATGTATCGGGGCTTGACTTGGCGAGAAGCCAGTTAAGTCCAACTCTGCAGACTTGTAAATAAAGCTTGTCGTGTCACCAACTTTAAAGAGACTCATGTGTGAGAATTTGTACTTCTGACACTTTCTGTGGGCAGCTAAAGCACCCCAGAGCTCACTGCCCAGCTAGGGAGAAGGACTGTTCGAGGTGTGGAAAGAAGGGGCATTATGCGAAAGTCTGCAGAAGCATCAAGCTCTCGCCAAAGCCCTCTCTCATGCAAATGAGAGGCGGGAAAGCTCTTCTCCTTCCCCGACAGGCAAGCAGAAGCAGAGTGCCATGTGCTGTCGGCCATCTTGGGAAAGGGATGCTGGACAGGGGACATCGCGACTGGGTGATGAATACGATGCCAAATGCTATTATGACCAAGATGCAGACTCCTACCAGAACAGAGGACGTGCCATGCTGGCCTCACTGCGATTGAATCAGGTGAGTCCACACGATTTAATCAGATGTGACCATTAGAATTAAGATTAATGGGTTCACCATAAATTGTTTAGTGGATAGTGGGAGTACGGAGAGTTTCATAAACCAAGGGCTAGCAGAACGCCTTGCGTTAAAAACATACCAGAGTGATCATCAAATTTTATTGGCGTCTAACAAACATGTAACTAAGGTCAAACATTTCTGCAGGGTCACACTAGAGATACAGGGTACAGAGTACGAGTGGTTTAAGTTGCTGGTGCTCCTGCGCCTCTGCGCGCCAGTACTGCTGGGGCTGGACTTTCAGTGCCAGCTGAAAAGATTCACAATAGTGCATGACGGGCCGCTCCCCGCACTACTTAGAAATAGACAACACTGTAACCTTATGGCCCTGAATATAGAGCCACCCCTGTTATTCACACACCTCACTCCTGACTGCACCCCAGTGGCCACCAAGAGCAGGAGGTACAGCCCGAAAGACAGGAAGTTCATTAGAGCAGAAGTCTGCAGACTCCTGCAGGAGGGCATTATAGAGAAGACCTCCAGCCGCTGGAGATCACAGGTTGTTGTAGGGAAGTGGAGTATAGTCAGACGATCAATAAATTTACGCAGCTGGATGCCTACCCACTTCCACGTATTGCGGACATGGTAAACAGCATTGCCCAGTACAAAGTGTACTCCACCATTGATCTCAAGGCCGCATACCACCAGTTGCCCATTAGGGAGAGCGACTGGATATACACGGCATTCGAGGCGGACGGTAGGCTTTTCCAGTTCCTCCACCTCCCCTTTGGCATCACCAACAGGGTATCCCTGTTCCAGTGGGAGATGGACCGCAATGTGGACGAGTACCACTTACAGGCGGTGTTCCCATACCTGGTCAATGTTACAATTTGAATGTGGTGGTATGTTATTACACCACTAGTCACCAGGTGGCTCACTCAAGAACCTCAAGATCTAGTTGTATATATTAGCCTATCAAAACTAGCATTTTACCTGCACTCTCCTTCATGTGATTTGATGCTAGTCACCATCATGTGGAATTTCTCAAGTCCATAGACCAGATCTAGACACTCTTTCTTGATCTGTGCATATCAACATTCAGATGTGGTCATTGACCTTGATGCATATGCTACTGACCTCCAATCTTCTCCTATAACCTGAAGTAGTATGGCACCTATTTCATCTTTTGAAGCATCCGTGAATATTTTTGTCTGTCTGGATGCATCAAAGAATGTCAAAAGTACTGGTTCTGTAGTTAGAATGGTCTTCAGACTATCCCATGCTTCCTCAAGGTTGACTGTCCACTTGAATTCACATTTGTCCTGAAACAACTTCCTTAGGAACATTGTTTTGGAAGACAGGTTTTAATATGAATTTACCAATGAAATTGATCATTCCCAGCACTCTCAATATGCCATTTTTGCCAGTGGGTCTGGGCACCTCTAAAATTGCTTTCACTTTGCTCTTGTCTGGCTCTACACCTGCCTCTGACAGTTTATCTCCCAGAAAGGTGATTTCCTAAACACCAAACTGGCATTTTTCTCTGTTTAACTTTAATCCATACTTCTGGATATGTTGGAGCACTTTGAAGAAGCTCTCGTTGTGTCATTCTAGTGTGGATCCCCATAGGATCATGTCATCCATGTAAACACGTAGTCATTCATGCCTTCTATGATGTGCTCCATTGTCCTGTGGAACACATCTGGAGCTGAGGAAATTCCAAAAGGCATCGTCAAACAGGAGTATCGGCCAAATGGTGTATTAAATGTACATTATTTTGTGCTATCATCGTACAGCTTTATTTGCCAGAAGCGCTGGGATGCATCCAATTTAGTGAAAAACTTTGCACCGACCATCTCACTTGTAATTTCATCCCTGGTTGGAATCTGATAATGTTCCCTCTTTATATTGGCATTCAAGTCTTTCAGGTCCATACACACATGCAAGTTACTGTTCTTCTTTTTGACACACACCATTGAATTCACACATACTGTGGGCTCCTCCACTTTCTTTATGACCCCCCCTCCCACCCCCCGTGCCATCATTTGGTCAAGTTCCTGCTTGAGGTTTTCTTTAATGGCACTAGAACCCGCTTCAGGGCATGGACTGCATGTCCACTTTTTACTGTATCTTATAGGTGAATGGTGGAACTTCAAACCCATTGAAGATGTCATGAAATTCATCCAGTATCTCCTCTATGCTCAAGGCTGTAAATGTGGTACACCCTCTTGATGAGGTTTAAGTTTTCACATGCTTTGTCACCACGCAGTGAATAATGTCCATCTGGTGCTCTTTATCTTTAACTTTCAACTTGAGTTTATATGTACCTTTTGTGTTGATGCTCTGTCCATTGTATGCTTTAAGCAGTACAGAATTTGCATGGATGTATGACTTTATCTTCATTGCCTTGATGTCACACTCAAAGATCAAATTGACCTTTGCTCCTGTGTCTAACTTGAAAGGAATATTTGTTCCATTTGTATGCATTACATAGTCCATTTATCCTGCTCTAGCCTGTTCACTTCCTGCACCACCATGCCCACGAAAAGTGTACACTGAGAGCAGTTTCTTCTATAGTGTGACGGTGTCTTCTATATTCTGTATATTTTTTCTTCTGTTTAGTTTCCCTTTGAAAAAATATTGGTTTGCATAGTGATTCTGCCCTTTGCAGTGGTTACAGACTTTCCCATAACCTGGGCATTGCATGTTTAGTGGCGCATAATTTACAACTGAATGTCTCTCCATCTTTTTGTTTGTGTGTGTGTCCATACACTGGCTATGCTGATGCCTTCATATTCACTGGCTTTTACACTACCAAATTTTTTTCACGTGTTGCAGAGTTAATTCACTGGTGTAACATATCTTCACAGCTCCATCTCAGGTAAGCTCTGTCTCTTGTAGCAACCTCTCTCTCACTCATCATTAATTCCAACATAATTTGATCACAGATCATTGAATCTTGCACTGGTCCAAAATTACATTCTTGCTTTTAAGTCTGTAAAAAAAAAAAGTATCAAAGCTTTCTCCCTACAGCTGCGTGCGCGAGCAAAACATACACCTCTTGAAGGTTTCATTTTCCTTTGGTGAACAGTGTTCATCAAACATCTCTATAACCTTGCTGAATTTACTCTGGTCTTCTGCCTCGGCAAAAACAAATGTGTTGAAAACCTCTAGTGCTTGAGGCCCCGCTATGGTAAGCAGCAGTGCAATCTTCCATGTATCCAGTTGGCTATTGCTTGCAGGTACAATATAAAGCTTTGTTTAAACAGCCTCCACTCATGGTCGACATTTCCAGTCCATTTTACAGCATTAGGATTTTTTAAACTCTCCATATTTTCACTGCTGATATCAATTGTTACTCACTACGCACAATGTATGTTTCTTTTCATCTTTCACTCCCCTGCACATCACAACTTGGCTGTTTCTTCCACTTTTGACTGTTTCTTCTACTCCTGGTACCATGTGATGTTTCTTTTATTACAATAAAGAAACTTGAAACTAGATTTATTAACTAAGCAAACATCCCTTAGAACAGAACATACACATGCCAGACCTCATGTGGAGGCATCCATCTTGAATGTACCCAAGATCCAGCAGCATTCCCCAGATGCTACACATTCCAACTCTTCCTTGTGATTGCACTCTATTACTACACTGACTGCATCTAAAACACTGATCAGATTTCAGTTTATTTAGTTTGTACTAAATAAACTACTTTGTACTAATCAGAACATTTTCAAATGTCCTGTTGAAGCTTAACTGGTAGAGTTTCAACAAATTCTTCTGCATGAATGTGATCTGTAAAAATCTATTCTGTCCTCCTTGTAAGAAGATCTTCAGAGTAGCTGGATGGCGCAGAATGAACCGATATCCATTTACCATAAGGCACATTTCAGAATGTTAAATGCTTTCTTCCACTTGAACAAATCCAAACATATTAGGATAGAAGAATATCTTCACTCCATGGAATTCCAATGGACCTTGTTGTTCTTTAGTGCCTGCCGCTGCCGGAACAAATATTTTCTCTCTGCCTAAGACATTTTATAACTACAAATCTTGGCTTTTGATTTTAAGGAGGTTGCAGTCTCAGGGCTTCATGTGCCCTTTCAATTTCAATAACATTTTCATATTCATCAGATCCCAAGACCTCAAGAGTCCAGCGCTGGGAAAAAAAAACTTATTGCATCATCACCTTCTTTAAAGGCCAACAATTTTAATATTATTTCTTCTACTAAAATTCTCTAGTTGACCAACCTTTTCCCAAAGTTGGTTCTTTTCAAATGGCCTATGACAGAGGTGCACCAAAGAAGAGGTACAAGGACTGCCTAAAGAAATCTCTTGGTGCCTGCCACATTGACCACCGCCAGTCGGCTGATATCGCCTCAAACCGTGCATCTTGGCGCCTCACAGTTCGGCGGGCAGCAACCTCCTTTGAAGAAGACCGCAGAGCCCACCTCACTGACAAAAGACAAAGGAGGAAAAACCCAACCCCAACCAACCAATTTTCCCTTGCAACCGCTGCAACCGTGTCTGCCTGTCCCACATCAGATTTGTCAACCACAAACGAGCCTGCAGCTGACGTGGACATTACCCCTCCATAAATCTTCGTCCACGAAGCCAAGCCAAAGAAGAAAGATGCATCAGTATAATTCTCCACTCTCACCATTCTATCCTGTAGATCTTCAATATCAGCTTCCACAGTCTTAACTCATTCATCAACCTTATCCAGTTTATTTTGCAATTTCTGAACAATAGCAAAATATTTCTTCATTCTGTTATGAGTTTTTCATATTTGCTTTTATTTCTCTCAATTCTTTCAGTAACTGGGCATTAGTGCATTCTTCTTATAATACTTTCATTTTCCTCCCTTGCCTTTAAGAACTTTCATCTGCCTTGTCACCTCTTCTTTTTGACCTTCCTCCTCTTCTTCGTCGCTGGCCTGCGAATCTGATAGAGTGATCTCCACCTGTTCAAGATTATAGCATCTGGTATGTATCAGAGCCAGCATTGCTGGCTCCAGTAACATAGTGAGGCTCTTCTGGTCTGCGCATATGGATCTGCCCATGCATGCACAATTCAATGTCTTCTTTCTTGACGCCATCATCCCTTAGAGATGGTTGTGGTAGCGCTGTAGAACATCACTAACAGCCCACGTAGGGGCACGACTCACCTTAGGATGAGCCCTCACTTCAGCTCCTAGATCTTTATCTTGTCATTGTTCCATCTGTATTCCTGACGGGCCAGTGACGGTTTTTCCTCTTTTCGGTGACATAGTTAGAATGTTGTATACAGGTTGTAAAGCAGTTTTTAATAGTTTTGGTTAATTTCACTTTACCTAATTAGCACTTTTTTACTAATTCCTGGGAGAGTCAGAATTCCACATCCAGACTCTACCACATCACGTGACACTCCCCCCTTTCATAACCTTTTTGAGCAATGCATTCTAAATTATAAAAACTCAATGTGCAAATATAATCTTCCCAGTTAATTTCTGGTTTCTCAGGTTAATGTCCCGACATCCACATCCATTCAATCCAGTCTTTGTTGCCAATGCAGATTATTCTTATTCATTACTTACATCAAAACACTCCATCCTTCTGATCACATCTATTAAATCTTGAGCTAACTATCAAACATTCTTTAAAGTAGGCTTTAAGAAATGTTCTAAAAGGGGAATGGTGAGACACAGGATATGAGGTACAGAATGTGAGGCAGAGAATTCCAGAGCTTGTTGACTTTGTAATCAAACACTAGACAGCATAGATGGAATAATGCAAATTGTGATGATGCAAGAAGCTGAACGTGGTTACAGAAATAGTGTAAAATAAGTCCAGTGGTAGAATCTGAACATATTAATGGGGATTTAATATTGATGCCTGCTGAACCAGGAGTCAATGTTATTCAGCGAGGAAAGACAATGGGATGAATGTGATTTGCAATTTAGGATAAAGGCAGTAGACTTTTGGATGTGCTCCAATCTAATATGGAAAGCTAGACAAGTGTATCATTGAAGTAATCAAAGTCATGCATTAATGCTTTAATGGCTGATGAGCCAAACCATGTATGGAGATTGAAAATGTTAACGAGGTGAAATGAGGCAATCTTCGTAACAGAAAAGAGATGAGGCTGAAAGCTCAGCTTTGTGTCTAATAGGATGTCACGGTTGCAAATAGTTAAGACAATACTTTTGATAGATGATTTCAGGTTATCCGATATACATTTCACATAGATCCAATAAAGGTATTTCTGGGGACATAAATAATGAGGGCATTTTATATATCGTTAAAGACCAAGGAATAGCATCCACAGAGGTGTAAAGCAGGCAAGTTCAAAATGACCATGTAGGCTTTCCTGATTTTTTTTCTCCCCATATCATCCATTGAGCCATGTCTAAAATTAAATTGATCTCCACTAATTCTTCGAGGTGCATAATGAAAATATGTTGAATTGAGAATTTTTCATTAGGAAATACATTTCCGATTCATTTACCTCCAATTTAAATTTCATCACTTTTATTCCAAATTCTCCCAGCAGAATTAATTTTGCATTGAAGAGCTGGAAGTACTGAGTAACATACGTGCCATACTAATTTAAAAAGGAAAAATCTGGCAAATGCGAGAAATCTGAAATGGTAGGTGCTCAATGAGTTTGTGTGCTTTTTAGTACTGATAAGAACACATTAAATAGTACACCTAGCTGAACGATTAATATTAGGAGATTAAATTTATATACAGTGTGACAAATGTATCAATTATTTTAGAGGAACAAGTAACCGATCTAAAAAACATATGAGCAGAAATATTAGCAGTTGACTAGTTTGTATATTTTTCTGGCAATTATGTGTTACTTTGAGCAGGAAATGATAACCAATAAAGAAAAGAAACACTCTCACAACTGCACAAGATTTGACAAAGCTTCTGTGTTGTCGCTCAGTTTAATCTTATGGATATTTTTCCAAAATAAACTATTTATTTGCTTTAATCTAATCAATTACCTCCAATTAATTTAATCCAATCAAACATTGGAAAACAATGTCATTTTTGCACATCAACCATACTTCAGTTACTAAATCTTACTTTTGACTCTTTTGTGATTTGTTAACATTGTGTCAGCAAAAACGTGGCTTGCTCTTTGTAAATACCACGTTCCTACAGTGCCATCTGCTGTTCAATCATTAACAATTTAAAAAGAGACTATCAGGATCAGAATTTATTGTCATGAACACATCACAAAATTCATAGTTTGCAGCAGCGTTGCAGGTAGAATTATTGCACTAAATTACATTAAAAAATAAATAAAAATGCAAAAAGAAGAGAAAGTGAGGTAGTGTCTGTGATTCATTGTCCATTCAGAAATCTGATGGCAGAGAGAAAGAAGCTGCTTTTGTATCATTGGGTATTCATCTTCAGGCTCCCCTACCTCCTTCCTGATGGTACCAGAGTGAAGAGGGTGTTGCCTGGGACGTGGGCAAGTCTCAGCAACTGGTGAGTGCTGGGAGCTGAACTTTGTTTGCAGGGTGTTTAAAAGACAAGGTGGGCAAAGCAGAACCACAACTCGGCAACTGGTGAGTGTCAGAGTGGAACTTTGTTTGTGGGGTGATTAAAAGACAAGGAGAGCGAAACATAAACTGATAGAGGAGCTCAAAAGGCTTTAAAAAGCAGCAGGAAAGGTAACTGCCCCATTTCTCCATTGCTAATTAACTAGGCCCAGTAACAAGAGGGGAAGCTCAACTGGAGCAGCCAGTGTTTAAGCGGTGTAGTGTAGGAGTGGGGCTTTGAGACTTTGGCGAGGAGGAACAGATGAGGATCTGGTAAGGCTACTTTTGTAGTGGTTATATAAAAGTCACCAAATTAAAGATAACTAAATAAATTAGGGTTACAGGATCAGATGATGTGTTGTAGTTACATGATATGGGAGCAGGTGAAACCTGTTGTGGTTCCTGATGACTACATCTACAGGAAGTTGCTGAAAGAATTCAAGCTCAAAATTCATGACCTGGAATCTGAATTTCAAACACCAGCCATTTTCACACCGCTGGCGAGCAGTGACCCTACTTTGTCCCTGTGAAATTCCTGGGAACTCATGACCTCCCATGCCTTTCACAATGCAGTCCAAAGTCCTGGAACTTCCCGTCCTCAGCAATTTAGGGGCATCCCGCCCCCGACCGATGAAGCGTTACGCACTCACAGGAGTAAGAGTAAGTTCACCCCGCCTCCGTCAGTCTGTCGCCCGCCCACTTGCTTGCTCCCTCCCCCCCCCCCCGACCTTCAGCACGTCGCAACAATGGCACAATGCGGGATGAATGGCCAATATCGTTTCCCATAATCATTCACACAGCTGGAGCCGCTCTGGGAAATCCAACTGCATGAGGGATTATGGTTAACGAGAGCGGCCATTTATCCCGCATTGTGCTGCTGTCGCGACGTGTTGAAATGGACCACTGTTTCAAGAGGTAGGTATCTTTTAAATTTTAATCGCCTGACACAGCACGCAAGCGCTGACATCACGAGGATTCCCCTGTTTGGCCATTTGCCTTTTCATATCGCAGGGAGAGTGTGGTCCAGTAAAATTTCCTGGGGCCGTGGCCCTGCCTTCGAGATAGGGCCGCGGACCTGTTTATAATTCCTGGGCAGGTTCACGGGAGGGTTTCTGAGAATCTTCATTTTACACTGCGGTGTGAAAAGGCCTACAGCGGCATGCCAGGAAGGGGGAGAGGTACCTAGACACTTTGTTTCAGGAGGCAGTCACATCCATTAGAATGGCTGGTCAGTAACAAGAAGGTATGACTGTGAGTGAGGCAGGAAGTGGGATCCAAGAGATTGTACTGGAGGAGCTTCAGCCCTTGATCTTGTCTCACAAGTCCAAGATTCTTAAGAGTGAGTCTGTAGGAAGGATGAGCAACCTAACTGTGGTATCATGGTTTAGGAGGCCATTCAAGAGGGGAGAGGGAAAAGAAATGCAGTGGTAATTGGAGGTCATTGCAAATTGGCACAGCGACCAGAAGAAGAGTAAAATACATTGCTCAGGATTGGTATGGGAGAAGTGGGATCGATTCATGGGAAATTTCCACCAGTATTAGGGAAGGAAGGAACTGTTCAAAGGGGATGGGCTCCTCTGAACCATGATGGGACCTTCTTTCTTCTTCTTCTTCTTTCTTCTTTGGCTTGGCTTCGCAGACGAAGATTTATGGAGGGCTAAATGTCCACGTCAGCTGCAGCCTCGTTTGTGGCTGACAAGTCCGATGCGGGACAGGCAGACACGGTTGCAGCGGTTGCAGGGGAAAATTGGTGGGTTGGGGTTGGGTGTTGGGTTTTTCCTCCTTTGTCTTTTGTCAGTGAGGTGGGCTCTGTGGTCTTCTTCAAAGGAGGTTGCTGCCCCCCGAACGGTGAGGCGCCAAGATGCACGGTTTGAGGCGAGATCAGCCCACTGGCGGTGGTCAATGGGGCAGGCACCAAGAGATTTCTTTAGGCAGTCCTTGTACCTCTTCTTTGGTGCACCTCTGTCACGGTGGCCAGTGGAGAGCTCGCCATATAACACGATCTTGGGAAGGCGATGGTCCTCCATTCTGGAGACGTGACCTACCCAGCGCAGTTTGATCTTCAGCAGCGTGGATTCGATGCTGTCGGCCTCTGCCATCTCGAGTACTTCGATGTTAGGGATGAAGTCGCTCCAATGAATGTTGAGGATGGAGCGGAGACAACGCTGGTGGAAGCGTTCTAGGAGCCGTAGGTGATGCCGGTACAGGAGCCATGATTCGAAGCCGAACAGGAGTGTGGGTATGACAACAGCTCTGTATACGCTAATCTTTGTGAGGTTTTTCAGTTGGTTGTTTTTCCAGACTCTTTTGTGTAGTCTTCCAAAGGCGCTATTTGCCTTGGCGAGTCTGTTGTCTATCTCGTTGTCGATCCTTGCATCCGATGAAATAGTGCAGCCGAGATAGGTAAACTGGTTGACCGTTTTGAGTTTTGTGTGCCCGATAGAGATGTGGGGGGGCTGGTAGTCATGGTGGGGAGCTGGCTGATGGAGAACCTTAGTTTTCTTCAGGCTGACTTCCAGGCCAAACATTTTGGCAATTTCCGCAAAACAGGACGTCAAGCGCTGAAGAGCTGGCTCTGAATGGGCAACTAAAGCGGCATCGTCTGCAAAGAGTAGTTCACGGACAAGTTGCTCTTGTGTCTTGGTGTGAGCCTGCAGGCGCCTCAGATTGAAGAGACTGCCATCCATGCGGTACCGGATGTAAACAGCGTCTTCGTTGTTGAGGTCTTTCATGGCTTGGTTCAGCATCATGCTGAAGAAGATTGAAAAGAGGGTTGGTGCAAGAACACAGCCTTGCTTCATGCCAGTGTTAATGGAGAAGGGTTCAGAGAGCTCATTGCTGTATCTGACCCGATCTTGTTGGTTTTCGTGCAGTTGGATAACCATGTTGAGGAACTTTGGGGGGAATCCGAGGCGCTCTAGTATTTGCCAAAGCCCTTTCCTGCTCACGGTGTCGAAGGCTTTGGTGAGGTCAACGAAGGTGATGTATAGTCCATTGTTTTGTTCTCTGCACTTTTCTTGGAGCTGTCTGAGGGCAAAGACCATGTCAGTAGTTCCTCTGTTTGTGCGATTCTGGGAGAACATTCTCGGCGACACTAGGTATTATTCTATTTAGGAGAATCCTAGCGAAGATTTTGCCTGCAATGGAGAGCAGCGTGATTCCCCTGTAGTTTGAGCAGTCTGATTTCTCACCTTTGTTTTTGTACAGGGTGATGATGATGGCATCACGAAGGTCCTGAAGCAGCTTTCCTTGGTGCCAGCAGAGCTTGAAAAACTCATGCAGTTTGGCATGCAGAGTTTTGCCGCCAGCTTTCCAGACTTCTGGGGGGATTCCATCCATACCTGCTGCTTTGCCACTTTTCAGTTGTTCAATTGCCTTATATGTCTCTTCCCGGGTGAGGATGGGACCTGGATCCTAGTAAATCACATAACTAGGAATGTGGACAGGGCTTTCAACAAAATAGTAGGAGGAGGTGGGAAGGTGGGTTTAACAAATCGGAGAGACTTGGATAAAGTAAAAGAGCAGAGTATGGATAAAGTAAAAGCAAAAGTTTAAAAAAGAGCAAAGTAAGAGTAGAGGGAATGAAACTCAAGAGCAAAAGAGGCAAAGATTACCAAATTTTAAAAGTACAATGGGTAAAAGGGTACTTTATATATGAAGTCCTAATACAAATTGGGGGTACTATAGTTTGGTCTAAAATCAGTGTGTTATGCCTAAACAAGGGAAACTACAAGGGGATAAGAGAAGAATTGGCCAGGGGAGACTGGGAATGTAGGCTATTTGGAGGAATGTTTGAGGGACAGAGGAAGAGTTTCAAAGAGATTTTTCACAGTGCTCAAAAAAAGTATATTCCAGTTAAAAACAAGGGCAGTAAGGGTGCAGACTAACTAAGGAAATAAAGGAAGGCATCAAACTAAAAGCTTATGCATACAACGTTGCCAAGAGTAGTGGGCAACTAGAAGATTGGGAAAATTTTAAAAAGCAACAAAGAATCATGAAGTGAGCCATAAGGAGACGGAAGGTAGACGATGAGAAAGATTAGTATAACGTATAAAAACAGACATTAAAAGTTTTTATAATTATATAAAGCTCAAAAGGATTGCTAAAGTGAAGGTTTGTCCCTTGGAAGAAGAAAATGGGGAATTGATATTGGGTAATGAGAAATTGCTTTGAATGATTATTTTGTGTCAGTCTTCATGGTGGAGTACACATCAAACATGCCAAAGACAGATGTTATGGATGTGATGGGAGGTCTGGATAGAATAGCCATCATGAAAGAGGTTGTACTCAGAAAACCTGAGTGTCTAAAGATAGATAAATCCCCTGGTCCTGATTGAATGCATCCCAGGGTACTTAAAAAATGGCAGAAGCTATCATTGAGGTTTTGGTGATAATTTACCAAAATTCTCTGGACTCTGGGCAGGTCCTGGTGGATTGGAAGATAGCAAATGTCATGCCACTGTTCAAAAAAAAAAAGATGGAGGCAAAAGGCAGGGAACTATAAGCCAGTTAGTTTAACATCTGTCATTGGGAAAATGCTTGAAGCTATCATTAAACAAGAAATAGCAAGGCATATGGAGCGAAATGGATCCATCTGGCAGATGCAGCGTGGATTTAGCAAAGCAGGTTCAGTTTGACAAATTTACTGGAGTTCTTTGAAGATATAATGAGTGTGGTAGATAGAAGGGATCAGATGGACATTGTTTATCTGGATTTCCAGAAGGCATTTGATAAGGTGCCACATAAAAGACGTACAGAAAATAAGAATGCATAAGAGATGGGGGTGATGTATTAGCATGGATAGAGGACTGGTTAACCAATAGAAAGCAGGGAGTTGGGGTGCAGAGGTGTTTTTCTAGCTGGCAATCGGTGGTGAATGGTATGCTGCAGGGGTTGGTGCTGGGCCTGAAACTGTTCACAATATACATAAACTATGTTGAAGAGGGAACAGAGCATAGTGTATCAAAGTTTTCTGATGACACTAAATTGAATGGAAAATCAAACTGTTCAGAAGATAGAGTATGCAGAGCGATAAAGATAGGTTACGTGAGTGGGTAAGGAACTGGCAGATGGAGTGTAATGTTGGCAAATAAGAAGCTATCCACTTTGGAAGGAAAAGTGGAAGACTGTAATCTTATTTAAATGGCAAATGACTGCAGCATGCTGGTGTGTAGAAGGGCTTAGGGGTCGGTCTGGTGCATGAATCGCGAAAGGTTGGTTTGCAGGCTATCAAAAAGTCAAATGGAATGTTGGTCTTCATTGCTACAGGGATGGAATGTAAGAGCAGGGAAGTTGTGCTGCAACTGTACAAATACTGGTGAGGACACATCTAGAGTACTACACGTGTAGTACTCCTTACTTGAGGAAGGATTTACTGGCTTTGGAGGCAATGCAGAGGAGGTTCACCAGGTTGATCCAAGAGATAAAGGGGTTAGCCTATGAAGAGAGATTGGGTTGTCAGGTACTGTACTCACTGGAATTTAGAAGAATGAGAGGGGATCTTACAAAAATGAATAAAATTATGAAAGGCATAGATAAGAGAGAGATAGATAAGTGGTTTCCATTGGTAGAGGAGACCAGAACTAGGGGACAGAACCTTGATTCAGGGTAGTAGATTTAGGACAGAGATGAGGAGGAACTGCCTTCCCAGAAAGTGGTGAATCTGTGGAATTCACTTCCAATTGAAGCAGCAGAGGTTACCTCAGTAAATATACTTAAGACAAGGATGGATAGATTTTTTTTTACATAGTAAGGGAAGAAAGGGATTTGATCAAAAGGCAGGTACATGGAGATGAGCCCATCACCAGATCAGCCATGAACTCATTGAATGGTGGAGAGGCTTGATGGGCCAGATGATCCTTGTGGATAGAGGCTGCTTTCTTAAAGCATTCCCTCTTGTCAGACGTCCTGGATGGAGTGATGACTGATCCCCATGATGGTGCTGGCCGACACAACTCTCTGTAGTCTTTTCCTGTCCTGTGCATTGCAATTCCAAACTACACAATGATGTAATCAGTAAGAATGCTCTCAACAGTACCACTACCCACTGGCTAACAATCTTCATGATTCCATTGACATGGAGGCACCAGTACAGATCTTCAGAGACAAGGAAAATATTGATGTCAAATGTATATCATGCACATTGGTCATGACATGCTGTCATTATTGTTTTTTAAAAAAAAACATTTGCTACCTCAGAACCACCACAAGTTTTCAGAATGGGAGTATCATAAACAAACAAATTTGACACTCATCCTGCCAAACTGGAGATCAATGTTCCAATTTATACTGCCCATTAACCTTGCAAGAATGGAAAAACAAAGAGCAGCAGAAAGAACACCCCTCATCCACCCCACACAATACTTCAAGGAATCTTCTATGAGTTGGATATTAGTTGCTGGTTTATTTCCACTAGATCTTGCTGCAACTCAACAAGAACTGGGTGCTTTCTACAATTCACCAAATTTCTTAGCCGACATGAAGGCACATTTTGGTATCAACTTCAAGGTTTCTAAATATTGGGTTGTTCTTAGATCTGAGAGCTTTTTTTTTTAAGCATTTCACTTGCAAAACTAAGAGCGTGAGCAGAAGGCATGAAGAACGAAGCAATCTGTCAGATGAGGAAAGAGGAATGTGATTGAAGTCAAGTTGTTTATGGTCATCTGATTGCACAAGTACAACCCAACAAAACAGCATTCTCTGGACTCCAAGCATTCTTTGCAAAACACAGAAAACACACAACCAGACGTAACACACATCCATACAAACAATACATATACGCAAATAAATATTTTTTCATAAATATAAGAGTCTCAGATGGTTAGTGTGAGCAGTCCCTTTGGTTATTCAGCATGCTCACTGCCCCTAGAAAGAAACTGTTCCTGGTGGTGCTGGCTCTGATCTTCCTGTATCTCTTCCACAATGGGTGTAGCTGAACAATGCTGTGTACAGGGTGGAAGAGGTCCTCAAAGTTTTTCCACGTCCTCTTCAGACAACGATCCCAGTAGATCACGTCAATGTGGGGTGGGGGGGGGGAAAAGACTCCAGTGCTTCTCTTTGCCATTTATGGTCTTGTGGATTGATCTCTGATCCATTTCTCTGCAGAAACAATGCCACTCAGCGATGCAGCCAGCCAGGATGCTCTCAATAGAGATCCTGTAGAAGGTTAATATAATGGTGGCCATTAGCCTTGCCGACTTCAGTCTTTTCAGGAAGTGCATTTTTGTTGCACCTTCCTGACAAGTGAGGAGATGTTGAGAGTCCACAATAGGTCTCCAGTTAAATGAACTTAAACAACTTGATGCTCTCCACTACAGAGTTATTATGTAGTGGAGGGTGGTCATTCCTGGTCCTCCTGAAGTCCACAATCATCTCCTTCGTCTTGTTTATGTTGAGACTCAGATTGTTAATCTCGCACCATTTCACGATATTTTCCACCTCTTCTCTGTAGTGAGACTCATCATTGTTGCTGATGAGGCCAACGTCTGTTGTGTATTACACAAACCTATGACACTGTTGGAGTTGGATCTGGCTATGCAGTCATGGGTCAGTAGTGTGAGCAGGAGCAGGGTGAGCACGCAACCCTGAGGTGTGCCAGTGTTCAGCATGATAGTGCTCAATGTTCTGCTACCCTTAGGAAGTATAGAATCCAGTTACAGAGAGGAATGTTGAATCCCAGAGAGAACAACTTCTCCACTAGCTCTATATTATATGCTGAGCTGAAGTTAATGAACAGCAGCCTGGAAAATGATGTGTTGTTCTCCAGGTGGGTCAAGATGGAAATGAAGGGACAAGGCTATTCCATTGTTTGTGGAACAGTTTCTTCTATAAGCAAATTGAAATGAGTCCAGCATCTGTGGGAGGTGTGCTTTGATGCATTCCATCACTAGATGCTCAAAACAGTTCATAATGGTGGAGGTCAGTGCTATAGGGCACAAGTCACTGAGGCCTGTTATTGTCACCCTCTAGGGTACCAGGATGATGATGGCTGTCTAGAAACCTATGGGGACAATGGACTGCAGCAGTGAGTTTGAAGATGTCTGTGAAGACCTCTGGCAATTGGTCTGTGTAGTCTTTCAGTATCCGACCAGGTATAATGTCTGGTCCTACCGCCTTGTGTAGGTTCACTTTGGATAGTGCTCTCATTACCTCAGCCGCTGCTACGCAGGGGGCCCATTTATCAAGGGGACATGGAGCTTTCTTCTCATGAAGTATCCTCAGCATGAGGCTACATCCATCAAACATTTTCAGGAAGCATTTCTGCTCATTGAACTGCAGCATGGAACAGCAAGATATCTGCATTTCAATCAGGATATCTGTCTAAGAAGCTGCTTATTGCATCACAACAGATATTTGGGATACAGATGTTAGATCCTGTCTGATAGATTGTTAATGGATGAGTCCTGAGGCTCTGGGACTTTAAAAATTGGGCATTGCTGAGGCCTAGCATTTGAAGATACATTAATAGACCATGATAACTCATGCATAATTGTTGAACTTCATGTGGTACTGCACTTGATTAGTTACACTAATTACACTAATTAGTTACACTTACACAACTACATTGTGCAGATCAGTCATTTACACTGTACGACACAAGACTCCCTAAATAGATAACATTCATGGGAAGACATTACCAGGTTGTAATGCGCGTCGAAAGAACCAAAGACTTGTTGATCCAAACCAGGGCTTTTATTGACTAAAAGACTGGAGCATATCACAAGTAGGTCGACCAGTCCAGAATGACCTGGTCTGGCTAGGAGCAATCCTTTAAGACCTGCCAGTAGGTGTGACTACACTCTAAGCCAATCACAGTCATCCTACACTACTATCTGTACATATGTACGTATACACATTGGTGAGAGAATCTGTACTATCACACAGGTGAACATGAAAGAAAGATTCATGAAGATGTTCAAAGTTTCCTTGAAGGAATGCCACATTCCTAATATCTCCTGGAAAACTCTTGTCCATGATCAGGATGGGATTGAGAACCTCAAAGCCATACATTAAGAGTACACTGAGAATGTATATATAGAGAAAAGAACAAACCATCTACAAAAAAAGTATACCCAATACTTTGCCTGGTCAACCTCTCCTTCCTGTAGAAGAGTCTTCAGTTTCCACATTAATGTCATTACCCTCCTCAGAATGAAAGCAACTAATTTTCGATTCCGAGATTACCCATTTTCCTCAGTTATTTACCATTATATCTCCACCAAAATAAACTGCTACCCAATGGCCAATAGCCTGACATTCAGACTTAAATACAAAATTCCTCTGTTGATGAAATGGTCATCCAAGAATGCTAGAGCTAGCACAATGTCACAGACAAAGTGCAAGAAGAAACCAAGTCTGAAGCATACTGGTGAGACCAGTCATTTGCAATCATTGCAGTAGCAATTGCTCACCATAGTCTTGTCAGCACAGAACATCCAAACATTGACAGAAAGTCACATTTTGATATCATGAAGATTCAAGGCTAAGACAAGCAACAAAAGTAACTTTAATAGCAATTCTTACAATTGAAGGGAGAGATTCAAATTTTTCAAAGTTCATGCAGATCTTGGAAATCTAAAACAGAAAATGCTGGAAATGCTCAGGAGCTCAGACCACGTCTGTGAGAAGAGAAACAAAGTTAAGCCAGAACAGATCTCATCCAGAGACATTAATTTTGGCTCTCTTCCTCTCAAAGATGTAGCCTGACCTGCTGAGAATTTCAAGCATCTTCTGTTTTTGGTCATTCAATGAGGATTGCAGATCGTACAAAGAGAAATGGCATTAAATTGATTTATATTTATATATTGAAAAAAAGGTGTATTAACAATGAATTAATTAACATATGAATTAATGCACTTGAAAATGTCAATAAGGCATCAATACACCAAAGTTATTAGCAAGTTCAGTCAGGTTGGCAGAAAGCAGCATTATCCAGGGAGGCTCTTGATGTTAAGAGGAAGTAGCATGCAGAATGCAACACAATGGACAGATACTTATCTTTGTAGCAAACTCTAGGAATTAACCAACTTAAATGAGGATGAAGTAACTAAATGAGACAACAAAGGTATCATGTTGAAGCTACAGATTAGCAAATTTCTGGAAAGGTATGCTTGAAGCTAGGCAATTTGAATAAAAAAATTGTCTTGGTAATTGGAGACAGAGGATGATTGATGATAGAGGGTTACTTTTGATTGGAAGCCTGCAACCAATGGGTACCACATGATTTAGAACTGGTATCCTCATTGTTTATTGTCTACAGCTCTACACCAATGAGAGGTATAATTAGTAAATTGTCAGATTACACAAAAATTGATGGTATTGTGGATAGTCTCATGATACGGAAATATATTGATCAACTAATAAGTTGCCCAAAGTAATAGCAGACATAATTTAATCCTAATAAACAGAGAAATACATTTTAGGAGGCTAAACAAGAATATGATATACACAAGGAGTGGTAGAGCACTAGGGAGTATTGAGAAGCAGTGTGACCTGTGTGCTTAATTTATAAATGCAAAGATCCCCAAGCTAGCAGTGCGTATATACTAGATGGCAAAGAAGGCCACTGGGTAGCTGGTCTGGAAGGTTAGATCCCAATGGGAGCCAGGACAAGACAGCCAATTATATACAAAATTGGATTGGCATTAAGAGACTGAGGGTGGTGGTGGAGTGTTGCTTTTCAGACTGGAGTCTTGTGACAAGAGATGACCCACAGGGATTGACACTGTTGTACAAAGTTCAAATTGATTGACAGATTAGACACATGACATCACCTACAACCTTGATTTTCTTTTTCTGCAGGCCAAGCAGAATGTCATTATTGGTAACTGTAAACTGTACTCAAAGAACTGTAAACAAATAGACTGTGTCAATGCAGATGTCTAAATATACAGTTGTAGCGGCCTGCAGACCACTCCACGGGCCAACACAAGAAATAGCCGTCAAACGCGGTGATCCAGCATGCAGGATGGGAGACCCACTCCCATAGGCTACAGTAATAGCGGCCGAATCAACCAATTACCGACACCAGATCGCAGGGGGTCTAATCCAGGCATGCGGATCCGAAACAGCCAATTGGCAGCCAACTCCCCTCAAGCCACACCCCAGTGGTGACGTGGCTGGCTGCCTATAAAAGGCAGAGCTGCATCTCAATAAACTCAGTATCGACTACGCTCCCTTTGTGAGTCTTCTTTTGAGCCCTCTGTCCTCCATCCAGCACTTTGAGCTGGATATTAAATTGTCCTCCATTTAGGGGTTGTATTTCATCGATGGCCATCAGGATGTAGGTGTAATGGTTGGTCGATGGTAGGGGCCCCTTGAAGTCTACCCTGAGACACTCAAAGTGGCTTTGATGATGTGGGTGTTCTCCAGACGGAAGAAGTGGGGCTTGCACTCAGTGCACACTGGACAGGCCCGGATCATGGAGCGAATCTCATTGACCGTGTAGGGCAGGTTGCGAGATTTGACAAAGTGCATGAACCTAGTGACCCCTGGATGACAGAGCTCCTCGTGGAGTTTCTGTGGCCTGTCTAGTTGCATGTTGGCACAAGTCCCCCTGGAGAGCGCATCTGGTGGGTTGTTGAGTTTACCTGGCCTATACAGTATGTCATAATTAGAGGTGGAGAGCTCGATTCTCCACCTGGCGATTTTGTCATTCCTGATCTTACCTCGCTGGGTATTGCTAAACATGAAGGAGACTGTAAGTTGGTCGGTCAGCAGCGTAAAGCGCCTGCCAGTGAGGTAGTGTCTCCAACAACGTACTGGTTCGACTATGGCCTGGGCCTCCTTCTTTACAGAGGAGTGTCGGATCTCAGGACCCTGGAGGGTTCTGGAGAAGAAGGCTACTGGCCAGCCGGCCTGCCTGGTTCAAAGTGGCAGCCAGTGCAAAGTCAGACGCATTGCTTTCAGCTTGGAACGGAATGGACTCGTCGATGGCGTGCAGCGTTGCAGCAGTCCAATTTGATGTGGTCGAAGGCCGCTTTGGCTTCGGTTGACAGGGGGAAGGGGGTGGTCTTGATGAGTGGCCGTGCCTTGTCGGCATAATGTGGAACCCATTGGGCATATTAAGAGAAAAAACCCAGGCAGCGTTTGAGTGCCTTCTGGGTATGGGGGAGGGGGCAAGTCCATGAGGGGACGCATGCGGTCAGGGTCCGGCATGACCACCCCATTCTCCACCACACAGCCCAGAATTGCGAGCCAAGTGGTCCGGAAGACACACTTGTCGAAAATGTAGGTCAAGTTCAGCCGAATTGCAGTCTGAAAAAATTCCTCAAGGTTGGCATCATGATCCTCCGTGTCATGGCCGCAGATGGTGACATTGTCCAGATACGGGAAAGTAGCAGTCAGCCTGTTCTGGTCCACCATCTGGTCCATTTCCTGCTGGAAGACCGCGACACCATTTGTGACCCCAAAGAGTACACTGAGGAAATGATACAGCTGCCCATTCACCTCAAAAGCCATGAAAAGTCGGTCTTCTCAGCAGATCGGGAGCTGATGATAGGCCGAACGTAAGTCAATGGTGGAAAATACACGGTATTGGGCGATTTTATTCACCACATCTGTGATCGGGGGAAGCGGGTACGCATCCAGGAGCGTGAAGCGGTTGATTGTCTGGCTGTAGTCAATCACCATCGGCGGCTTCTCCCCATTTGTAACAGCTACTACCTGGCCCTCCATGGACTCGAGCTATGTTCGATAATGCCCTCATCCAGCAGTCTGCGCACTTCATTTGTGATAAATTTCTTGTGTTCAGAACTATATTGCCAGCTTTTGGTGGCCACAGGCTTCCAGCTAGGGGTGAGATTTGCGAAAAGTGCTGGCGGAGCAACTTGGAGGGTAGAGAGACTACAGGTGAGGCCCCAGGGTGCGGGGGCGGGTGGCTCGGGCTGCCACTGGCAGGAAGTTCCCGGGGTGGAGTGGTTACAGACAGAGAGTGGAGCGTGAGGCCCCCCAAAGTGCAGGGAAATGGTTTGAAATTGGCATTGAAAATCCAGTCCCAACAGACCAGGGGCACACAATTGGGGAAGGACTAATAGTTTGAAGTCTGTGAACGTGATGCCCTGGACTTTCAGGGTCATCATGGAGTACCCCTTTATCCCAGTTGAGAGCGATTTAGTCGCCAGTGAAATTCTCTGTGTAGTGGGGAGAATAGCTAGTCCGCAATGGTGGGCCAGGTCCGGGCAAATAAAACTGTCAGTTGACCCAGAGTCAAATAAGCAAGTGGTATAGTGTCGATGCACTTTAATCAGTTCCATTGCTTTTGTGAGGGGCTGGGGGCAAGTCCTGGTCAAGGTTATTGAATCAGAGACTTGTAATGTAGACAGTGGAGACCTACGTGATAACATCACGCAACGTATGTGATGACATCACACAAACAGTGGGGCCTGAAAAAACAGTGTCGGGGAGGTGGTGTTGCTTCCTGAAGCCAAAGGTAAGTGTTGGAGGTCACTGCTTTCTGTCGGTGGTGGGGTGTCAGCGGGGGGGGCGGTCAGCGGCGGCGGGTCCCCAGATGGCAGCTTCGGGACACAGTCGGCACCGTCGGCGGGTACCGGGTCGGCAGCGTCGGCGTGTCCCTGGTCGGCAGCGGCAGGTCCCTGGTCGGCGGCAGCTGCGGGCATTGAGGACAGGGCTGGGGCTTGGTCGGACATTAGGGTGAACGTCATTGCAGCGAGGGTGGGTTGTACCTTGCGTGCTTGGCGTCTGCCCCGTGACATCAGGCGCTGCCACGCGGTGGAGACCTCGCTCTCATTGGACAAGAGCTCTGAGGAAGAAGTGTTTGAAATGGAGTGTGGTGATTTGGCTTCGCACAAGGCACTGTGTTTGACGGTGGCCATTTTGGAGTGACAGATGCAGCAAAGTGGCCGTTTTTAAGGCACTTCTGGCACCTGGCTTTTCTCGCCAGGCACTGGGACCTGCTGTGCTTGTTCCTCCCACAGAAATAACACTTTGGGGTTGCATCGGGCAGCGTAGCGGCAGTACTAGGGTAGAGGGAGGTCATCCTACTTACATCGGAGTGTGGGGTCCAGCCCCGAGAGTACATGTCCATACTTAAGACCGCAGCCTCCATCGTCTCTGCGATTTGGATCATGTCCTCTAGGTTTTCTCCCCCGTGCACTGACAGGCGCTGCCTCACCTCATTTGATCGAACCCCGGCCACATAGGCATCCCGAATGAGATCGTCTGTGGTCTCCGCAGCAGTTCTGTCTATGCAGGCACAGTCCCTGCCCATTGCCCTTAGTGCCTGAATATAAGCTTTACAGGACTCACCGGGCTGTTGCCTCCTTGTCACAAGTTTGTACCGAGCATAGACCCTGTTCACTGGTTGCTCATAAAACCCTTTCAGCACCTTCACGCCTGCGGCGTAAATGGTCACGTCCTGGACACTCTGGTAGACTCGCGGGGACACCATAGTCATCAATATTAGTAGTCGATGGCTGTCCTCTATCATGGCAGGATCAGAGAGCTGTAAGTATGTTTTGAAGCACCTCATCCAATGCTTAAAGTCATTTGAGGCTGTAGGTGACTGTGGGTCGATGTCGAGGCATTCCAGCCATAGCATACGTTCCATCCCTTCAAAATTTATTTTTAATTAATAAAATTGTAGAGTGCGTCGAAAGAACCAAAAACTTGTTGATCCAAACCAAGGTTTTTATTAACTAAAAGACTGGAGCATATCACAAGTAGGTCGACCAATCCAAAATGATCTGGTCTGGCAAGGAGCAATCCTTTAAGACCTGCCAGTAGGTGTGGCTACATTTTCAGCCAATCACAGTCTTCCTACACTACCATCTGTACATATGTACATATACATATTGGTGATAGAATCTGTACTATCATAGGGGTGTAGGCCTTACATCCCTAAATGGAGGACAAATTAAGTGGCATAAAAGGCACTTATCTGTTAAATGCAATCATGGGTCCTCTACCGGCATCACTTATGGCTCCTAGAACGCTTCCACCAGCGTTGTCTCCGCTCCATCCTCAACATCCATTGGAGCGCTTTCATCCCTAACGTCGAAGTACTCGAGATGGCAGAGGTCGACAGCATCGAGTCCACGCTGCTGAAGATCCAGCTGCGCTGGGTGGGTCACGTCTCCAGAATGGAGGACCATCGCCTTCCCAAGATCGTGTTATATGGTGAGCTCTCCACTGGCCACCATGACAGAGGTGCACCAAAGAAAAGGTACAAGGACTGCCTAAAGAAATCTCTTGGTGCCTGCCACATTGACCACCGCCAGTGGGCTGATATCGCCTCAAACCGTGCATCTTGGCGCCTCACAGTTTGGCAGGCAGCAACCTCCTTTGAAGAAGACCGCAGAGCCCACCTCACTGACAAAAGGCAAAGGAGGAAAAACCCAACACCCAACCCCAACCAACCATTTTTCCCCTGCAGCCGCTGCAACCGTGTCTGCCTGTCCCGCATCGGACTTGTCAGCCACAAACGAGCCTGCAGCTGACGTGGACTTTTACCCCCTCCATAAATCTTCGTCCGCGATGCCAAGCCAAAGAGAATCTGCACAGCCATGTTTCTTCTCGCCTGCATCCGTGGTAAGGGGGAAGTGTGTCAGCGGTGCCCCCCCCCCACCCCCATCCCAAGAGAGTTTCTGACACTGACTCTGCATGTCCTCTGTTTTGGTAAGTTTGAAATTACCACCCTACTTGTACCTACTTCCTGATGGCATCAGTGAGAACGGATCCTTGAAAATTGATGCTGCTCTCCTACTGTATCGTTCCATGTAGATATTATCGATGATGTGGAGATTTTTACTGTACTTTTGCAGGATTTTTCACTCAGAGATATTGGTGCCCCCACATCAGGCTGTGATGCAGCCGGTCAGCACACTTTCCACACACATCTGTAGAAGTTTGCCAAGGTGAACTTGTTCCTTGTAATTTATATTCATGATATGAATGAGAAAGCTGGTGGTGGTGATTAGTAAATCTGTGGATGACACTAAAATTGGTGCAACAGTGGACAATGAGGATTACAATGGAATCGTCAGCAGCTGAGTCAGTGGGTCAAGGAAAAGCACACAGAGTTTAATTTGGATCAGAGCGAGGTATTGGATTTTGGCAAATTAAACTAAGGCAGGTCTTCCACAGTAAATAGTAGTGCCCTGATGAGTGATATCGAACAAAGAGTTAAAGTACAGTAATATAGTTCCCTGAACATAGGGTTTTGTTACAAAATAAGGGCTACCAACTTAATATAATAAGGGAAAAGCTTTTGGAACATACTCCTTGATGGAAGAAAATTATTTGAGTATTTTGAAGGTAGAATTGCAAATACCTGATAACATTGGGTGAAAAATTATTGAAAGCAAGAAGGAATGTGGTTAATGTCAAATCGGCCTTAATGGTGAAGAACTCATTGAAGGGCTGAGTGGCTTACTTCTGCACCAAATTCATCTGTTATATAAAAGTGTAAAATAGGTATAGACAAAAATAGATTATTTATATGAAAATTGCTCTTTTCTGAGAGGAGATGCCGCAATCTTGTTGGGAATGAGTCATCCTTGTATTGCAACCTCGTTAAAATGAAAAGGGACTGAGCAAATAGTTAACAGTGGTGACTGTGCTTTGGTCGTGTTTAGTCTTGCAAATAAACCTCTACCTCATGGATGCTCTGCCTCCATATAGTTGCAAAAACATCGAAGGTCCAACGAAATATATAAATGGTCTTCCCGACTGGGCAGTGTGGGGAAAACAAAACGTAATCAAAGATTATAAACTCACGTGGTCATAACCGTATTCAATCAAAAGAAGCAAAACTGGAACTTCTCCTATGTACGATCCGAAGACTTTTCCGAATCAACGTGGACCAAGACACCTGCGCAACGCCCAACCCAGCATTTGGTCCCAGAATTGGGACCGGTGTCCACAAGGCACGAGGTTCATTCCAAAGCCTCCATGGGTCATTTATTTTCATAACATCCAGGAAGCTTGAGGCTAAATTCCCAGATGCGGTTCTGGAAGGGCGAATCATTATCAATTCAACCAAATGGGATTTTTAGATATTGTTCTGTAGACAATTGTAGTAACTACAGGTGGTGGGAACAAAGAGCACATTTTATGGTTCATTTCACAAACTCAGAAGCTTCAGTTCAGGGATGGCCAAACTTTTTCGGTTGTGGGGCACAAGCAGAAGAACATAAGGGCTCCATAAGGAACCGTCGGCCCCTTTAACGGGCCGTTGAAAGCCCGTCCGGGTCAGTGGGCTACCAACTTAATATAATAGCCTCGACCCCCTGAGCGGTTGGACCCCGCGGGGAGCGGAGACTCAACGTTCCCCCAAACGCCCCCCCGGTCCGCACTTTCTTTCAGCCATCTCCACCCGAGTGGGACCCTGCTCATCCTGGCAGGACGGCTGAGATCACTGGCACGTCCACTCCCTGCTTCGGGTCAAGCTTGAAGGGCCACGGCTCCAAGCGTGGGCGTGGTTGCCATGGTGACCGATTTCCCACGATGCGCTGCGCTCCCAGAATTCCTACGGGGCCACCCCGGATCCGTGGCACGGAGATTCTTCGATCCCCTGTCCCAATCGGCGGCCTTTTTTTCTCTCTCTCGGGCGGTGAGAGGGTCATCGATAAGGTTAGATTTCGCTGCAAGTGCTACTCTTAAATCCGGGAGTGAACTTGTCGGGGAGCTCCCGGAGGTTTAGCTTCGCACGTCCACTGCCTGCTTCGGGTCAAACTTGAAGGACCACGGCTCCCAACGCGGGCGTGGTTGCCATGGTGACCAATCTCCCACGATGCACTGCGCTCCCAGAATTCCTACGGGGCCACCCCGGATCCCCTGTCCCAATCGGCGGCCTTTTTTTCTCTCTCTCGGGCGGTGAGAGGGTCATCGATAAGGTTAGATTTCGCTGCAAGTGCTACTCTTAAAACCGGGAGTGAACTTGTCGGGGAGCTCCCGGAGGTTTAGCTTCGAATAATAAACCATACCAGTGGGTGTTTTGTTCCTATAAACTGGTTTTCATTGGCCTATCCCCGGGTGCGGTTATCAAAGAGTTGGGACATTGGCGGCGCAGTGAAACGGAATGAAAATGTCTTACTTGGCACAAGAACTTGAACTGGGCAAACGTCATGAAAAAATGTAAGTCAATGTTTAGAGCGAATTATCTTTTTTCTGGCATAACCCGCGCTCGAGTCCCTCTTTAGAATGGATGACCGGATCCAGTTTGGTTTTCCACTTGAATGTTAAAATAAAAACCGAAATGCTGGGTTACAGGTGGAACAGTTGGGAGTTGTTGAGTCATTCCCAACGCTCCTCATTTGTGCAACAGAGCGACTCCTCCTGTGCATGGAATTCCACTGCACGAACCGTCTGCAAGCGCTGTGATCGCAGTAAAGACACCGAAAATTCCACTACAATCCTGGACTTTCCTGTTCCCACTAAGAGGTTGTTGATCTGGCTATCAGATTTGTGGGTGGAATTTGTCGACCTGGGCAATAAGTCGCCCTTGGAAGATTGCTAGAAGCTATGTAAAATGCTCGGCTTGCTGAACCCAGGATTCGTTACTTGTAAACTAACGTACAAGAAGTAGGGCATCCTGTACTTATTTTCTGTTTAAATACAACAATTAGCAAGTCCCTTGGGATTGATCTGATTTCCTCTCTTGTTTTGTGGACTTCCGACAGATGAAGCAGGAAGTGGCTGGGTAATTTTGAGGTGGTGTTCTCAACACTTTACTTCGGTGTTCTTCTTGTACTGTTGTTTGTGTGTCCCTGGTCCATAGCCTTAATACTATCCTGAATATTGTTTTTTTTTTAACTTGGGCTGATAATTGCCTGGGTATTCATAGGAACCAGTTGTTCAAGCCGCCTTGAATATTTTTCTTTCTCCATCAAATTCTCTCTTATGGCAGACCCCAGAAAATTTTTGGAAATTTATTGTCTTGGTGTATTTACTCTGTCATTGAACTTGGAGAATTTTAGAGACTGTTATGGTAATATTTTCCAGTACTTTGTCTATTATAGTTAGTTCACATGGAGACAGCGTTTTGAGCCAGATCGAAGGGTATATTTTTTCCTGACGTCCCAATGAACTGCTTGTGATGTTTGTTCAAAATGAATAATGGACTTATAAATGAAGTAATAGAGTCGTTGCAGAAGCTGGCCCTTTGGTCAACTCATTAATGCCAAACAACACATACCTGAGCTAGCCCCCATTTGCCTGCATTTGGCCTGTATCCCCCAAAACCAACCCTTCTCAACCTTTTTTTTGGTTATGGCCCCCTTGGCACCCTGCTCAAAGTTTATGGGCCCCCTTCCCTATAAAGCAGTCATTTTAATTCTTCTATACTTCTCTCCTGATTACAGGGGAAAAAAAATTATGTTGAATGAAGTGAAAAGAAAATAGGCCTTTCATTTTTGTTGCCTATGGGGGGGGGGGGTGGCATAGGGAACCCATTTGAAAATGGATGCTCAAAACCACTTCTCCTTATGTCTTTCAAACATTTTAATTTAACCACCTCTCCCACTTCCTTTGACAGGTCCTTCCATATACCCATCACCCTATGTGTGGAAAAAGCTGCCCCTCAGGTCCACTTTAAGTCTTTCCCTTTTCACCTGAAATTTGTGCCCTTTAGTTTTAGCATCCACTACCCTGGGAAAAAGAAGTGACTCTTCACCTTATCTGTGCTCCTGACTGTAAGCCTTTCAGTTCTGTTGACATCATGGGAGGCTGAGGGTTGATCTGATGGAGATGTATAAAATTTTGAGTATTGATCAGATAGATAGTCAAAATTTTTTCCCAGGGCTAAAGCATCACACACTAGAGGATATGCTTTTAATGTAAGGTGGAGGAGGTTTAAGGGAGATGTACAGGAGAAGTATTTTGCACAGAGAGGTAGTTACCTGGAATGCACTGCCAGGGGTATAATATAGGTTAATCTCGAGGGTTAATGGAAGAACAAATCGTGTTAAAGAAATTGAATTTTTTAAAAATTGAGCTCAAAGAATGAACTTGTAGTTGGAATTACAGTTACTAACTTTCACTGAGAGTATTGGATTATTGATGGATCCCCAGGCCAGGGATTAATAAAATGCAGGGAAGAGATTAAATTTAGATGTACAACACAGTAACAGGCCTTTTCGGCCCACAAACCCATGCTGACCCAAATACATCAATTAACTTACAACCCCTGTATGTTTGAAGAGTGGAAGGAAGCTGGAGCACCCAGCGGAAATCCACACAGGGAGAGCATACAAACTCTGAGACAGCATCAGATTCAAACCCTGGTCGCTGGCACTGTAATAGTATTGTGCTATGCTAACCGTGCCACTTGAAAGTTGTTTGAAAGCTTGGTTTACTTTTGAAGTCGACTTTGTACCATTTGCCCAGATTCAGATAAAGTTAAGGGAGATAATCTGGAGATTATTTTTCCATCTGTGTGTAGTCAAGATATTTAGTAATATGGTAAAGTAGAAAAGTTTGTGTGCTGCTGGATGAGTGTCTTCTTGTTTTATTTTTATAACAATTTCTTTGATACCTGCAGGAATTGGGACCAAAGCATTTTGTTTTCATTTTTGTTTCCTCCAGATTGGGTCTCAGAACTACATTGCTTCAGCAAATGAAAGGCCAATGTGAAAGTCAGACAAATGAGAAAAAATTGCAAGTACTAAAGTTTGAATCGGCAAATGAGAGAAATGCATTACTTTTAAAAGTAAGTTCTGTCTTGGGCAGTTTCTTTTTTGGGTCTTTAAACTCCAACCCTAAATTCTGATCTGCTTACTCTATCATTTTTTTGTTGATCACTTTAATAAGGTTTAACTTTTTTGAAAAATGAATGGAATGTGCTTGCTACTTCAACTAAAATAGAAAATGCTTGTCATTAGCTCTGACCTTGGGTATGGTTGTGCAAATACAAACCAATGAAGCTATTATATACTTAGATCTCCAACTTGCCACCTACGCGATTTACAGCCATCCATGCATACAAACAATTTTTTTGAAAAAATATAAAAATTGCATATTTACGGGCAAAAGTCGGACCATCTATGGAAAATAATGCCTCTCGTGAGAGGTTGGCAACAGTGGCCAGCCTCTCGCGAAACCTGGCCTTGCTGGCTGCCATGTTGTATTTGATGAACGATAATGTGGATACAGTGCATTTCTGACATGCGTCCATTTCAAGATATGACTGTCACTCAAAAGTTGAGGAGTACTTGTATTGACATTTTTCTGTTGCAACTTTTTCTCGGCCATGGCTTGGTTTTTCTTAGTTGTTGAAAGAGAAACGGAAATATTTTAAAAATTTATTTTACTATCTACTACAACAAAGTTGTTTTCCTTGGCTCATTCCTTCTAAAATGAAAATATGATACTTCATAGGAGGAAAAATATTGGACATTAATTGGTACTATCAAGTTCACCGTTGCAAGTAATAACTATCCTCAAGATGAGTAAGCAAGCGACGAGTCACGTGATGGAGTAGTGGCCGGACGGTGAACTCCAGCCCTCTCCAGAAAAGTCGGGAAAAACAAGAGAAAATACAAAGGCACAGAAATACAAGTTAAAGAAAAGTGAGTATAAAGGTGGAAAGAAGATGGAGACAAAAGGAGAAAAATCAAAATCAACGGAAAGAAGAGAGGAAGAGAAGACAACGGAGGAAAAAGGTGAAGGCCTTACCTGTCCGAAGAGGCCCGCTGTGGAGAGAGGGCCCCACTACCTCAGGTCGGTAGAAAAAGAACTACAACAATGGCTCACAGAGCCGAGTAAAAGTGCGCAACCGCGCATGCGCGACTCCTCGTGCATGCGCGATGCGCATGCAAAAAAACACACCGACGGGAGGGGGGACCAGCTGGGGAGTCGATCTCCACAGCCGGCAACGACAGCTGCAGAACACCTGCAGCAAGAAGAGACCACAGAAGACAATGGAAACAAGAAAGAAGAGGAGGAAAGGGCAGCAAAGAAACAACAGATGGTCAACCTAGAGGAAGAAGAAGAGGAAGAATACAGTGAAATAGATAAAGGGAAAGGCAAGGTAAAGGATATACTTGCTCTTGTTAGAGGATACATGGAGTCATTTAAAGAATGGCAAACACAGGAATTCAATGATTTAAGAAGAAGAAAAAACAACACAGAAAAGAAAATAAATAAAATGGATATGACCTTAACAGAAATGGGGAAAAAAATGGACAAGATGGAAGAACGGGCAATAGCAGCAGAAATGGAGGTAGAAGACTTAAAAAAGAAATTGGAGGAATCTAATAAAAAAACTAAAGAGACACAAGAATTACTAGCCCAAAAAATAGATATAATGGAAAATTATAACAGAAGAAATAACATAAAGATAGTGGGTCTTAAGGAAGATGTAGAAGGCAAGAATATGAGGGAGTTTATAAAAGAATGGATCCATAAGGCCCTAGGATGTCCAGAACTACAGCAAGAAATGGAAATAGAAAGGGCACATAGAGCATTGGCCCCTAAACCACAACCACAACAAAAACCAAGATCTATTGTAGTAAAATTCCTAAGATATACTACAAGAGAAAAGGTACTGGAGAAGACAATGGAAAAAGTAAGAGAGGGCAACAAACCACTGGAGTATAAAGGGCAAAAAATCTTCATTTATCCAGATATAAGCTTTGAACTCCTAAAGAAGAGAAAAGAGTTCAATGCAGCAAAAGCGATTTTATGGAAGAAAGGATATAAATTTACACTGAAGCATCCTGCGGTATTGAAAATATTTATTCCAGGACAACAAAACAGACTATTCTCGGATCCAGAAGAAGCACGAAAATTTGCAGAACAATTACAAAAATAGACTGAGGGATGAAGACGGGTAATGAGAGCAAAAATTATCACGATTGATATGTATGTGGGTAAAGACAAAAATAGACTGAGGGATGAAGACGGGCAAGGAGGGTAAAAATGACCACGATTGATATGTATGCGGGTAAAGAGGTATAAGAGTGAATAGAGACAATGGGCATATGTGAAAGTATCTGTAATTAGAGGAAAACATAGAGAGTATAGACAAGAATTAATAAGGGAAGGTAATGGAATAGAGAGAATAAGGAGGGAATTAAAAGAGTGACCTTTGTGACATATAAAAAGCGAAATCTTTTCTGGGGGGGGCTGGGTGGGGGAAAAGAGCGGTCACTGCAAAATCAGTTGACGCTTGCGAGTGGATTCGCAAATCCAAATGGAGAGGGGAGATGTGGTTGTCCGACAAGGGATAAAGGGCAACTCAGGAGGGGAAGGGGAGATTGGGGATAAAGAAGATAGAAATAGGAGAATAAGGAAAATGTTGGATGTTGTAGGAATGTTGTCTGGTAAAGAGTTCAAAATAAGAAAACAGAAATGGAAAAGGAGGAAAGGTAATGATGGAAAAACGGAAAGAGAAGATAAACAAAATATAAAATGGCTACGCTGAACTATATGACTCTAAATATTAATGGAATACATAACCAAATTAAAAGGAAGAAACTACTAAATTTACTGAAAAAGGAAAAAATAGATATAGCATTTGTCCAAGAAACACACTTAACTGAATTGGAGCACAAGAAATTAAAGAGAGATTGGGTAGGACATGTAACAGCAGCATCGTATAATTCAAAAGCAAGAGGAGTGGCTATATTAATTAGCAAAAATGTGCCATTTAAAATAGAAGAGGAAATAATAGATCCAGCAGGGAGATATGTTATGATAAAATGTCAGATATATTCAGAGCTTTGGAATCTACTTAATATATATTCACCTAACGAAGAAGATCAAAAGTTTATGCAAGATATCTTTTTGAAGGTAGCTAATACGCAAGGGAACATACTAATAGGAGGGGATTTCAATCTGAATTTGGATCCAAATATGGATAAAACGGGGAAAAAAATTAACAGGAAGAACAAAGTAACCAAATTTATAATTAAATCAATGCAAGAAATGAAACTTGTGGACATATGGAGGAAACAAAACCCAAAAGAAAAGGAATACTCATACTACTCGACTAGACATAAAACATACTCAAGGATAGACCTATTCCTGTTATCAGCCCACATTCAAGGGAGAGTTAGGAAAACGGAATATAAAGCTAGACTATTATCGGACCACTCACCCCTGTTATTGGCAATAGAGCTAGAGGACATCCCTCCAAGAATGTATAGATGGAGATTAAACCCCATGCTACTTAAAAGACAGGATTTTAGAGAATTTATTGAAAAACAATTAAAAATGTACTTTGAAGTAAATACGGAATCAGTGGAAGATAAGTTTATACTATGGGACGCAATGAAAGCATTCATTAGAGGGCAAATAATAAGTTATGCAACCAAGATGAAGAAGGACTATAATCAGGAAACAGAGCAGTTGGAAAGGGAAATAATAAACATAGAAAAAAAATTAGCAATAAAGGAAGATACAACCAAAAGAAGAGAATTGGCGGATAAAAAAATAAAATATGAAACATTACAAACATATAAGGTGGAGAAGAATATAATGAAGACAAAACAGAAATATTATGAACTAGGGGAAAAAACACACAAAATCCTAGCATGGCAGCTTAAGACAGAGCAAACTAAGAAAATGGTATTGGCAACAAGGAAAAAAGACAAACAAATTACATATAATCCAAAAGAAATTAAGGAAAACTTCAGAGAATTCTATGAACAATTATACCGAACCGAAAACGAAGGGAAAGAAGGGAAAATAGATGAATTTTTGACTAAAATTGAACTACCAAAACTACAAATAGAGGAACAAAATAAATTAACAGAACCATTTGGAACAGTAGAAATACAAGAGATAATAAAAAAATTTACCAAATAATAAGACACCAGGAGAGGATGGACTCCCAATAGAATTCTACAAAACATTTAAAGACCTAATAATACCGCCCCTCCTGGATGTAATCAACCAGATTGATGAGACACAAAACTTACCAGATTCATGTAAAACAGCAATAATTACAGTGATACTAAAACAAGGGAAAGATCCACTCTCACCAGTGTCATATAGACCAATATCTCTGCTAAACACAGATTATAAGATAATAGCTAAACTATTAGCAAACAGATTAGCAGAACAGGTACCGAAAATGGTAAATTTAGACCAAACTGGATTTATCAAAAAAAGACGCACAACAGACAATATTTGTAAATTTATTAACTTAATTCATGCAGTAGAAGGAAATAAAGCACCGGCAGTAGCAGTTGCTTTAGACGCAGAGAAGGCCTTCGACAGAGTAGAATGGAATTACTTGTTCAAAGTATTGCAAAAATTCAGTTTACCGGAGAAGTATATTAATTGGATTAAAGCATTATATAAGGGACCGTTAGCGAAAGTGACAGTAAATGGACATGTATCAAAGCAATTTAACTTAAGCAGGTCAACGCGGCAGGGATGCCCACTATCACCATTATTGTTTGCGCTAGCTATAGAACCACTAGCAGAATCGATAAGAAGAGATAATAATATAAAAGGAATAAAAATAAAAGACAGGGAATATAAAATCAGTCTGTTTGCGGATGATGTGATAGTGTACTTAACAGAACCAGAACTATCAATAAAAGAACTATATAAGAAATTGAAGGAATATGGAGAAGTGTCGGGATACAAGATAAACGTAAATAAAAGTGAAGCAATGCCTATGAATAACGTGGATTTCTCAAAATTTAAGGAGGAATCCCCATTCAGATGGCAAACGCAGGCAATAAGATACCTAGGTGTGCAAATAAACAAAAATCTAGGCCAATTATATAAACTCAATTACAATCCACTAATGAAAAAATTACAGGACGATTTAGAGCATTGGAAAGAGCTACCACTAACACTGATAGGAAGGATAAACTGTATTAAAATGAACATTTTTCCAAGGATACTATACTTATTTCAGGCATTGCCAATACAACTGACAGAAAAATTCTTCAAAGAGTTAAAGAAAATAATAAGGAGATTTTTATGGAGAGGGGGGAAACCGAGGATAGCACTAGATAAATTAACAGAATGGTATAAACAAGGAGGCTTACAATTGCCAAACTTCAAAAATTATTATAGAGCCGCACAATTAAGACACCTATCAGATTTTTATCAAACAAGGGAAAAACCAGACTGGACGAGACTAGAATTAGATAAAATAGAGGAAAAGATACCTGAACACATATTATATAAATGGGACGAAAAATTGGTACAACATAGAACTTCTCCAGTATTACACCATCTCCTCAATATATGGAAGAAGATTCATGTAGAAAGAAATAAAATAAATTACCAAATACCAAAACTAATATTGACGCAAAATAAGCTACTCCCTTTTACAATAGACAACCTTGCCTTTAGAAAATGGGAAAAAAAAGGGATTAAAAGAATAGAAAATTGTTTTTCAGGAAGTAGATTCTTATCCTTTGAACAAATGAGAGATAAGTACAATATAACTGGAGATACAGCGCTGGCATATTACCAACTGAGATCCTACTTGAAAGATAAATTAGGAAGCAACTTGAGTTTACCAGAGGGAAGTAACCTTGAATATGTGATTACAGATACAATGTTAATCAAAAGATTTATAAAAAATATGTATATTAAACTGCAAGAAAAGGAAAATGAGGAAACAAATGGTAAAACTAAACAAAAATGGGAACAAGATTTAAATATAAAGATAAAAAAGGAAACATGGGAGAAGTTATGCTCTGGAACGATGAGAAATACAATAAATACGAGGCTGCGTATGATACAATATAATTGGTTACACAGACTATACATTACACCGCAAAAGTTAAATAAATGGGACCCAACAGTATCTGATAGATGTTTTCGATGTAAAAAAGAAAGGGGAACAACAATTCATGCAATCTGGACATGTGAGAGAGTAGAAAAATTTTGGGATGATCTCAATCAGATATTAAATAAAATAACAGAAAACAATATACCAAAGAATCCAGAGATCTTTCTCCTAAGTAACATAAAAAATAAAGAATTTGGAATTGACTTGGAAGATGCACAAAAAAGATTTGTCAAGATAGCCCTAGCCGTAGCAAAAAAATGTATTATGTCAACCTGGAAATTGGAAGATAATTTGAAAATACAACAATGGTATATAGAAATGAATAAATGTATTCCATTAGAAAAAATAACATATAGTTTAAGAAATAATATTGAAATATTCGAACAAGTATGGGAGCCTTACATTAAATACAATAGCGAAAACCTACCGGGAACAAACATTACCTAAATTGATGGAAGGAGAAGAAAAGAAAAGAATGGACTCAGTAGAATTTCTGGTGTATTTTTGTTGAATGACAACATTGTCTAACTGAATTAATGCAACCTAGATTGTATACCTAAAATGGATGAGAGGGGGGGGGGGTGGGGGGGTGGCTTGGGAGGAGGGAGGGGGGAGGGAGAAAAAGTCACTGTAAATGTGTGGAAAAGAAAAAGTGTATATCATGGCTATTGTGATTTATGGTGTGAAAAATAAAAAATTTAAAAAAAAAAAGATGAGTAAGCAAGCCTTGAATGTTGAAAGCATTTGTAACAACTCATGAAAAATTTTACACTGAGAGTCAAGTTTAAGATTATCAAAATAATAGAATATGTTAGGAGAAAACATGTTTTGTGCAAAGAACAATACATATGAAATGTCTTAAGAGGGAAAAAATGCTGCAAAAACAGTACAAAAAAGAAACTGGGAAAAGTCACATTCAAGAAAACTTTTTTAAAGATGCGCATTTAAAATGATTAAGTAGCTAAGTGATCTAGCATAGACACATTGGATGCAGTTGCTATACTGCTAATGTATTTAATGCATTGCATCTATGTGGTACCAAAATCAATACTCATGATTTATTTCATTCCATAATTTCAAATCTGGTGATCTCTTTTAATCTTTATGCTCTTCTATAATCTTCATTCTTTTAATTACAATCAGATTATTACTTTCCTTATTCACTTTTTGTCATTAGCACTGGAATAATTTCCAAAGATTCTTAATTTTTAAAAAAATATTCTTTTGACCATTGAGGTCTCTGAAATATTTTTAACATTTGCTTTTATTTTTGTGCTGAATTTAGACTAATGCTTTAGTCTACAACAAGGGTGTCCAAGGCATTAAAAATTAAAACTATTAACCTATTTTGCATGTATTGCCTCTGGGGTAAAGAAGGAGGAAGAAAGATAATCCATTAATAACATTTCTGTGGCCACACGTATTGTAATATTTGATTATGTTGCATTGATTTATACAATGCCCTCCATAATGTTTGAGACACACTTTTTTCCTTTATTTGTCCCTGTGCTCTACAGTTTTGTATTTATAATCAAACAATTCACATGTGATTAAAGTGCACATTCCAGATTTTATTCAAGGTTATTTGTGTACATTTTGTTTGACCATGTGGAAATTACAGCACTTTTTATGCATAGTTTCCCCACTTTAGGGCACCATAATATTTGGGACATTTGGCTTCACAGGTGTTTGTGAGTGCTTGAGTATGTTTAATTACTTCATTGGTGCAGGTATAAGAGAGCTAGCTATGCTTGCTTCTAAGCTTTTGATCACCTTTGGAGACTGTGGTGCCATTTTTAACATGAGGACCAGAGTTGTGCCAATGAAAGTCAAAGCAGCTGTTAAGAGGCTGATAAACAATAACAAAACAGTAAGAGACTTCACCCAAACCTTAGGATTACCAAAATCAACTGTTTGGAACATCAAGAAGAAAGAGTGTTCTGGTGAGCTAATTGCAAAAGGAATATCTCCACTGCTGATGGCAGAAGAATTCTCATCAAAATGAAGAAAAATCCCCACCCTTTGTCAGATCAGAAACACTTTTCAGGATTCAGGTGTGGATGTGTCAATGACGACTGTCTGCAGAAGACTTCATGAACAGAAATAACAGAGATGCAAACCATTAATTAGCTACAGAAACAGGATGGCCAGATTACAGTTTGTCAAGAAATATTTAAAAAGAGCCTGCAGAATTCTGCACAGATCTATACAGATGAGACCAAGATTAACGTGGATCAGAGCGATGGCAAGAGCGAAGTGTGGAGGTGTAAAGGAACTGCCCAAGATCTAAAGCGTACCACCTCATTTGTGAAACATGGTGGTGGGGATGTTCTGAGTTGGGTATGTATGGCTGCCACAGGTACTGGCACAGTTATCTTCATTGATGAGTTAACTGCTGATGGAAGTAGGACAATGAATTCTGAGGTGTATAGGAATGACTTATCTGCTCAAATATGAGCAAATGCCTTCAAACTCATTGGAAGGGGCTTCATCCTACGGCAAGAAAATAATCCCAAACATGCTGCTACGACAACAAAGGAGTTTTTCAAAGCTTAAAAACTGGAAAATTCTTGAATGGCCAAGTCAGTCACCAGATCTAAATCCAATTGAGCATGCCTTCCATATGCTGAAGCAAACACTTGAGGGGATAAACCCCAGAGACAAGCAGGAGCTGAAGATGGCTGCAGTAGAGGCCTGACGAAGCTTCACCAGAGAAAATACTCGTACCTGGTGATGTCAATGAATCACAGACTTCAAAAAGTCGGTGCATGCAAGGGATATTCAGCAAAGAACGAAACAGGACTAATATACATATGTCTCAAATATTATGCCCCCTGAAATGAGGGGACGATGTATTAAAAGTACTGTAATTAATAAATGGTCAAACCAATGCCCTCGATTAAAATCTAGAATGTGCACTTTAATCATGTGAAATGTTTGATTACACATTTAAAACTGTAGAGCACAGGGGGAAATAAAGGGAAAAAAGTGTCTTTGTCCCAAACATTATGGAGGGCACTGTATATCTGTATTAAATCAGTGAGTATAATAGGCTGCTGAACTCAAACTTGTTGGGAATGACAGAAGTTCACATCAAACTGCCTGCACTTCTTGCTAAGTAGCTACTATGAGGTTTTTTTTTAATCATAAAACAAAGGTAGGCATGAAGTGATTTTCATTTGTAATTGCTATTTTTAATGTGATTTGTTTTCTAGTGCTTTAATTTTTTTTAATATTAAGATTAAAGTTTTTTTTTTAAAGTTTGTATGTTTTTCAATGTTTCTTGTGTCTGGTTCATTTAGAAGTATTGATAGGTTTAACAGCCAGCAAGGACTTGGGGGTGGGAATTTAACAAATGTTTCTTTTGCTGCTGTTTTGTTTGGCTTACTACTGATGTGAAGTTATGTTGCGCAGAGGGCCTTGCTATTGTGAATTAGTGGCTTCAAGCAGCTTATTCGCATTTACCGAATATATACGCACTAGTGTGGGTCAGTCACTGCTGTCACCAAGTTCTGACCCAATGTTATTCTTCCACTGTTCAGATAAATTTACAGGACAAATAATTCATGAACTAGTATCGGTAATCTTCCAGTTTAAATATGCTGCTACTGTAATTGATGAATTTACTTTCTTATTTACAATGATATAAATGTGTTTTGAATGTTAAAAATTGTCAAGGATAATAAAATAACAGATTGCCATGTAACACATTTCACTGAGTCTTTATGGAAAAAAAAATTCTTTTAAGGATTTGGAAGCAGCAGAGGAAACCCTAAAAGCTGGACTACATCTACAACTGGATCCGACTGTTATTGCCCTTGAGGTACATGACCACTTGCTGTGTTGTTGGGTTTTACTGTTGCATCAGCATTTTTCTTTCACATATTTTAAAATGTGCATGTCAAATAATTTCTCAGAATGTGTGTTGTGTTGAGAAAATGTATCCAGTTCAGTGGGTTCGCAGAGAGACGAGTCTGGATGAAGAGTTTGCAATCACATATAACTTTTATTAACATAATATATAGAGAGCATGGGAAAATTGTAATGGGAATAAAACAGACGTGCACAATTTATAAAGCAGGGTGGGAAAACGTTAAACACTACACAATTACTAATTTTCACAAGCAGTGCTGACATTTGCACACTGTAAGTGAGGTAATACACACCCTTCCGGACTCCCTGATCATCAGGAGGTACGGCTCTATTGCAAGCATTGATCTATAGCCATACTACGGCTCAGCTTCAGTGCAGTGCACACCTTACCTGCAACCCTTCCAAGTAATGCTCACAATAACATGGAGCAGTGTCTGGGGCCATCACCACAAGGCAGAGTGCGAAGTGTGCTCTGTGCTGGTGCTAAATGCAGCGCTAATCTGTATGTCCAGCCAATAATGATGCTGAGTGATTTGAACTGGCCAACGGAAAGGTATGTGCTAATAAGTGGTCGGAGTCCAACCTTGACTGACAGTGGCGTCCAAATGGGGTGGACACGTGGCCACACCCTCCAGCCAGGGAGGCCGCATTTCCTCCACACACAATAACGTGCAATGTGATTTCTTGTTTTTCTAATGTCCTGTATGTCTGCAAGAAACACTGAAGCTATTGGGAGAAATAATATAACTTTGGGGAGAGAAAGCCCCTAGAGTAGTAAATCAAGGGGAAGTGTTAATGGGCATGTGTGAGAATAGATACCAGGAAATAAGTGAAGAAAGAATGGAATTGCTCTGAGTGACCAGAGACTTAACAACCCAAATGGTCATCACTTGTGCTGTTAGGAAATCTGAAAATAATATTTAAAAATGCAAAATACTAATACTGGAAATCTGAAACAAAAGCGGCAACAATTATAAATACTCTATCACCACCAGCTATAGTCGTAAGACAAACAGATCTATGAACAGACCAATTCCAATCAAAGTTCTTGAAATGTTGACTGTTTTCCACCTTGCAGCTTGGACAGTCAGTACAGCTGAGGAGTGGGGAATAGGAGAACAAGGGTTACTTGCTAGGTCTTCAGACTCTGTAGGCCCTCTGCCTCCTAACCAGGTAGCCTCATGCCAGTTGAGGAGTCCCTGTGCCATTGATGCCTTGCCCTGTGTTTTCTAAATTTTGTGTCCTCCAGGAAACTTCATTTCATCTTTTTTTTTCATTCTTGCATTTATCCTCCCAAAGCGCAATTAGACGCAGGAGACCATTTTGTCTACACCTGTCTAAATATACCACCCTTTTAAATCCTACCTTCAAGCACTTGGCCTGCCTCTCTGCAGGTCATGGCTCTTCACTGTGCATGCGCCAGAAAACTATGAAGTAATTTGTCTTCCTTCCAAACTTTCTACCTATTACAATACCTTGAGTCTATGGCCCATGTTTGTGACATCTCCATTGGAGAATTTGGTCATAGAATTGTACAGCACAGGAACCGGCTCTTCTGCCTATGTGTCTGCACTGAACATACTGCCCAAGTTAAAATAAAACTTTGGTGCTTTTATGTTTGTACATGTCTCTCTATTTCCTGCATATTTATGTGTCTGTCTGGAAGCCACTTAAATGCTGTTATTTTATCTGCTTCCACCACTATGTCTGGCATCCTCAAGATCAAGATTCCTTTATTGTGGTGTTATAATGCAAAATGTGTAATATTACACAAAATTGCTTCTGCTTGCTGTAAAGCAGACAAAGATCTACCATTAGTGTTGCGTGGTGCCCCTTACATTAAGAGAGAAAGAGAAGCAAATTAGTCTCAGAATCACTGAGTGTCCATGGAATTTCCTCCAGCACTCCTGCAGCCTCTGCCACCACAGAGACTTTTGTTCAATCCATCAGCAATCAAAGGTCCAGATCCAAACTTCCGTGATCAGGAAGCCTTCAGCTCCCGAGTCCCTTCTGAAGCCCTTGTCATCAACACCTCGAATCCCGGATCCAATACCTGGTTCTCATAAGCCAGTCTCCAGCAGACCATAGCCCTTGCAGGCTCCAAGTTGCCCACAGGTCTCTCAGTGTCTGATTTGCTTCTATGGTCTCTTCCTTGGGACCTTTTTCTCTTTCTCAACTGGGAGGGTTCTCCCTGTTTCAGGTGCCCTGCGCCCGTCTGCTGCTCCCTGGAGTCTGCAACCCTTAGTGGCCACTACCAAGCACAGACATTGCCATCTTGGGCACAGACATCTGCAGTTGCAGTATTTTACTTACATACACCATCAGCTCCTTTATCAGGCCACTTAAAGCCTGATTTAGGACCAGGTGTTTGAACCCTGCAAAGCAGTGCTGTCTCTCTACTCTCCCAGGTCCACACCAGTGACAGCGTTGCCATTTTATGTTCCTGGAATCCATCACTATATTTTTTTAAACGGAATAACAACTTGTCCTCCTTTAGACTTTCTCACTCCCCCCCCACCCCCCCAACCTTAAATGTATGACCCTTGAGTATGTAAAATTTTTACCTTAGGAAAAAGATTCTAATTGCCTTCCCTTTCAATTCTGGTCATAATCTTATAAAATTCTACCAGGTCACTCTTCAGCTTCTCCCTCAGAAAACAATTCAAGTTTGTCCAATCTCTCTTGACATCTCATGCTCTCTAATCCAGGCAATACTCTGGTAAATTTCTTTGTATCCTTTCCAAAGCCTCCTTATCCTTTCTGTCATGGGGCAACCAGAATTGCAAGCAATATTCCAAATGCAATTTAACCAAAGTTTTTAATCGAGCTGTAACAAGACTTCCTTGATTTTGTACTCTATGCCTCACCCAATGAAGGCAAGTGCATCATACCTCCTATCTACTTGTGTAGCCATTTTAAGTATTAATGGACTTGATCCCCCAGATCCACTCTCTTAAATGCAATAGGTATTTTTTTTGTTGTTGGAAATTTTTTAATATTTAATAAAATAATTAACTTGGGTAATTTTTTTTGTTTTCAAAACTTCTGTTTGTTCTGTGCAGACCATGTACTGGACATCCACTGAAGAACAGCTTCCTAAGTGGGAACAGTATTTTCTGGGGCAAACAAGAAATCTATTTGAAGGGAGGAATCCAAGACACAAAAAATCACAGAATGAGTTACTTCCAGAAAAAAATACTACCAAAAATACCAATTTACTTTCTCCAGAGTCAACTAATAAGAAACCACCTCAGTTTCCTCATTCCAGAAAACAGGTTGAAAACTGCTAAAAATTATGACTAATAAAGGAACACCTCTGTCAACAATATTGTTTGGGAAGACATTATGAGAGATATTGGTATAGATTGAATGATTCAAATCATGCCCACTCACACTTGTGATCCTTACCTAGAGTGCTAATCTTGCTGGCCTTCTACCAGGAAAATCTCTGCAGTGACTGCTATAGAAAGCTTTTGAGTCGGCCATGACAGGAGGCAAAGCTGGAGTACAAGCTTTGTTCAGGACCTAGAATTGATTTGCACTCTTAAAATCTTTTCAACATTCACACATTTTTTTTTAAAGTCCAAAATGCAAGAAATCAAAAGAATCTTCACATGCTAAAAAGAACAAAAAAAACGACACTGGAAGAACTCGGTGAGTCAAGCTGTATTCGTGGAAGCAAAAGTGTAAATCAACAGTTTGGTTTGAGTCCCCGAATAAGGACTGAGAGGCTACAGACAAGATTAAAATCCATATAATTTTTTTTTAATTACACTGAATTAACTTAAATATCCTTTGGCTGAAACTCCCCATTGCAATGAACGGTGTCTCCAATACTAAAACTGATACAAAAGGATTGAAGAGCTATTTTCCTACAAGATTGGGTGCTGATGTTGGATTTGTTTAAACTTACCTGAACTAATGCAAAAGATGAGGGAATATTAAATTTCAACGTATCAAATCTTAGTAAATTTTGTGCTAGCTTAAAGGGCATTTTGCTCACTGTGCAAATGAACCAACAAATGGTTCTTTGTAGTTGTTTGTAATTTTATTGTGTGGAAGAATGTGACGCTAATTAAAGTGCTGTTTTGTCACAAGTCGACTTTCAACTGTATGAATAAAATTGTACCAGATTAAAATATCAATATTTTTTAATACCAAATGGGATGGTATTAAGTAGTAGGGGGAGCTGGAGTTTATATTTGAGTCCACTAGTTGCTAAATTTTAAGTTTGTAATTATTGGAAATTTGAACTATAATTTAATCTCAGAAAAATAGAGTTTCAAAGCAACTTGAAAGTATTTTCAATTTTTGCTGCAAATGGAAACTATACCTTTCATCTTAATCAGGAAATGTATAGCGGTAACATGGAAATCCAATTCCCTACTTCACATTGATCGTTGGAATATGGAAGTGTGAAGTTTTATTTCCCTTGAGAAGATTACTTCTAGTCTTAGAAATAGATAGAATATGTTTTTTGAAATTTGGCAACCTTATTTAGATTACTTAAATGCCCAGATTGTATAATTCATTTTGATATTTGTCAATTGGTATACTCCATAGAATGCTACAGTACAGAAAACAGGCCATTCAGCCCCTTGAGTCTGTACCAACCACCATCTCCCTAGTCCCACTGACCTGCTCCCATTCCATAACCCTCCAGGTCTCTCCCATCCATGTACCTATCCAATTAAAACACGATCGAGCCCACATTCATCACATCAGATGGCAGCTCATTCCACACTCCTACCACTTTGAGTGAAGAACTTCCCCCTAATGTTCCCCCAACCTTTAACCCCTTCAATTTAAAACTATGACCTCTTTGTATTTATCTCCCCCAACTGAAGTGGAAAAGGCCTATTTGCATCCACTGATAATCTTGTAAACCTCTATCAAATCTCCCCTCATTCTTCTTCGCTACAAGGAATAAAGTTCTAACCTATTTAATATTTCCCTGTAACTCAACTTGTATATCTTCTCTGCACACTTTCAATCTTATTGATATGCTTCCTGTAGATAGGCACCCAGAACTGCACACAATATTCCAAATTTGGCCTCACCAATGTCTTCAACATAACATCCCAACTCCTATACTCAATATTTGATTTATAAAGGCTAAGATACCAAAAGCTTTCTTTACGACCCCCCCTGTCCACATGCAACACCACCTTTAAGGAACAATGCATCTGTATTTCCAGATTTCTTTGCTCCTCTGCACTCCTCAGTGCCCTATCATTAACTGTTTATTTCTTACCCTTGGTTTGCCCTTCCAAAATGCATCACCTCACACTTGTCTGCATTAAACTCCATCTGTCATTTTTGGCCTATTCTCATAGTTTTTCCAGATCCTTCTGCAAGCTTTGAAAATCTTCCTTGCTATACATGCCTCCTATCTTTGTCATCAGCAAATTTGCTAATCCAATTCATCACATTATCGTCCAGATCAGTGATAATACAACAAATAACAATTGTCCCAACATGGATCCCTGAGGCACACCACTAGTCACAGGTGTCCAATCTGAGAAGCAACTATCCACTACCACCCTCTACTTTCTCCCAAGCAGCCAATTTCAAATCCAGCTTACAACCTCACCTTGAAGACCCATTGTCTGAACCTTCTGAACTAACCTCCCATGTGGGACCTTGCCAAAGACTTTACTGAAGTCCATGTAGACAACATCCACAGCCCTTTCCTCTTCAACCTTCCTGGCAATAGCCTCGGTAAAACTCTGCAAGATTCGTTAAACCTGACCTACCACACACAAAGCCCTGCTGACTATCCGTAATCAGTCCATGACTGTCCAAATACCTAGATATCCTGTCTCTCAGAACTCCTATCAATAATTTACCCACCACTGACATCAGGCTCACCACCCTATAATTACCTGGTTTATTTTTGGAGCCCTTTTTAAACAGGTCAACCTGAGCTACCTTCCAATCCTCTGGCACCTCACCCATGGCCAATGACATTTTGAATATATCATCCAGGGCCTTTGCAATTTCTACACTAGCCTTCTTCAAGTTCAGAGGGAAAATCATATCCGGCCCAGGTGATTTATCTACCTTTATTTGCCATAATGCAACAAGCACCTCTTCCTCCTTCATCTCCATCTGTACCATGATTATTCTATTTGTTTCCCTTCCTTATGCACTATCCCAGTTTTCCTACATAAATACTGATGCAAAAAAATGTAAGATCTCCCCCACTGCGTGAGAATCCAGATAGATCCTCTTGGGCAGTGGTTCTCAACCTTATTCTTTCCACTCACTTACCACTAAGTAATTCCTATGCCATAAATGCAATGTGATTGGTAAGGAATTGCTTAAGGTGGGATGTGAGTGGGAAGGGAAGGTTGAGAATCACTGCTCTAGACCCAATTGTTACTGAAATATTTTCCTTGAGAAAAATTGTTATTGGCCCATTTCCTTTGAAGTTATGAAACCGTGCACATAACGAGTCAATGAGGTACGATTAAAACAATGATTTTCAAACTTTTTCTTTACACCCACATATCACCTTAAGCAATCCCTTACTAATCACAGAGCACCTATGGCATAAGGAATACTTAAAATGGAATGTGAGTGGAAAGAAAAAGGCTGAGAACCAATTTTGTTCTTTCCTTTACTCTTAATATAGAACCCCTTCGGGTTTACATTCACATTATCTGCCAGAGCAGTCTCATGTCTTCCTGATTTCTTTCTTGTGTATTTTCTTGCTTTTTTTGTGTGTCATTAGCTCCTTGTTGCCTGTACTTGCGATACACCTCCCTCTTTTTCTTAATCAGATTGCCAATATGCCTTGAAAACCAGGGGTAACTTTGCCTTTTATCGTAACAGGAACATGTGAACTCTGCACTCATGATTTATCCCTTGAAGGCCATCCACTTAAATAACACCCCCGTGCCATAAAACAACATATCCCAATCCACTTTACCTAGATCCTTTCTCATTTCCACAAAATTTTCCTTCCTCCAATTTAGAATCCCAACATGCGGACCAGTCTTCTCCTTTTCTATAAATAATTTGAAGCTCATGACATTATTGTCACTGGATCCAAAATGTTCACCTACACATACATCTGTCACCTGATCTGTTCCCTACTAGTAGATCAAGTACTGCATTCTCTCTTATTGTTACCTCTGCATATTGATTTAGAAAACTTTCCTGAACACATTTCACAAACTCAAGCCATCCAGCCCTTTTTACAGTATGGGAGTCCCAGTCAATATGTGGAAAGTTTAAAATCTCCTGCTATCACATTGTTCTGCTTCTTACATCAATCTGCTCTCTCTCTACAGATTTGCTCCTCCAATTCTCTCTGACTATTGCGTGGTCTGTTAGTGTGGTCACAACTTTTCCTCAACTCCATCCATATTGCCTCTGTAGACGAGTCCTCCTGGCTGTTCGGACTTCGCACAACAGAGATATTTTCCCTGACTAGTAATGCCACTACTCCCCCTTTCATCCCTCCTTCTCTAACATGTCTGAACTAATGGAACCCTGGAAATATTAAGATGCCAGTCCTGCCCATTCTGCAACCAAGTCTCACTAATACCAACGATATAATCCCACGTATCAATCCATGCCCTAAGATCATTAGCCTTTCTAACAATACTCCTTGCATTAAAATTAACACACCTGAGAAAAATTTCTATCTCGTACAAATCTATGATTTCTGTCTATACCTTTATCCTTCTCTTGCTCACTGGGTGTTTTTATGCCAGGCCTCTGCTTTGAGGCCAGCATCAAATGCGGATCAAAAATTTAAACGCCTGTTTATGAAACAGCCCTAAAAGGCTCCTCCAGTGCTGCTTTTATGTGGAGCAGCACCTCAGTGCATCATCCGGAGCAGGACGATTGTTGCCATGGCACTGGCCATCCTGAATACCCCTGATGGGGTCAGTGGGGAGAGAGAGAGAAGTGAGATGGGTTGCAGGTTGATGACATCATTAGCCTTCCCCTAGCCAGCTGCTTGTAGTGGATACACCTTTATCCAGTGCACTGCACCACCACTAGGACTACCTTGAAGAAGGATTGGAATCACTGCTTTGCAGCTGCTCACGGATCATTTATGAAGGCAAGTTTTCTGACATGAGGGCAGAGAATCTCCATTTGGATTTTTTGGTTTGTAAAAGGGCCTACTAACTAATCTTAACATAGTGGTTCCCCTCCCCCCTGTAAATCTAATTTAAACTCATCAGGACAAGGCGAACAAACTTACCAGCAAGGATATTAATCCCCTTCAAGTTTAAATGCAATCCCTCCTGTTGGTGCAGATCCCACCTTCCCTGGAACACAGCCCAGTGATCTAGAAACTTGAAGCCTTCCCTCTTATTAGAAATTTAATACTTTTAAAATGATGCGACTCAGATCTCAAAACTTCCTCCTTTTGCTTTTTCTTTTCTATTTTCTTACTTTTTCTCTCCCTCTATTCCATCATATCTGTCCCCTTTTCTTTCAAATCTGGGGAGGGGATGCTGGGAGAAGAGGGACTCTCCTTTTTATTTTTTTTGGACCTTGTGAATATTTTTCTATGATTTTATATTAAATATATTATTGTTATTTTATTGAGTCCTATATTCTGTATTTTCTTAAAATTTAAAGTATTCCAAAAAAAAAGTATCTGACCATTAACCCTGTACTCAGCCTCAGGTTTGACCTTCCAAAATGCATCACTCACACTTACCTAGATTGAACTCCATCTGCCACCTTTCTGCGCAACTCTGCATCCTGTCTTTCTCCTCTTGTAACCTTCGACAACCTTCAGCTCCATCCACAACTCTTCCAACCTTTGTAGGGCCATGTGACCATCAGGAACCCATCCACGATAATCCCATTCATCAGCACATGTTCTGTAGCCTGTTAGCTATTCTTAGCCCTCTGCTCTCTCCCCAACTCTTACTTTCCCTTCTACACTCCCACCTGGATCCACTTATCACCTCCTACATTTTGGTCTGTTTCTTCTCCTTCCCCCACCTTTTTATTCTGGCATATTGGCAGCATTGTGAAGGGGCTCAGGTCCGAAACATCGATCACCCTTTACTTCCTATGGATGCTGCATGATACTGAGTTTCTCCAGCACTTCTATGTACTGCACCAGACCCCAGTTTTGTTCTCATCAATATAAGAAATAGGAAATATTTTGGTGTGTGCAGTGAGATTGTGGCCAATCGTGACTATTCTCCCAGCCCAAACCTTGGACCCGGATTGCCTTACATATTAAAAAAAAATCTGTTGATCCTAGCCTTGAATATTACTGGTGACCCATCTCCTGCAGGCTGAGGGGAAAACCATTCCAACACCAACCAGCATCAATGAGTTTCTGAGTGAAACACAAAATTCTGCACCTGCTGTGATCATCGTAAAAACACACAGAAATGCTGAAGGAACTCAGCCAGTCTTGCAGCATCCATAGGAGGTTAAAGATATATTGCTGACATTTCAGGCCTGAACCCTCCTTCAGGATATGAGTTTAAAAAAAACAACAGGAAGGTGTCTGAATAAAGGAGAGGAGGAGGAGACTAGACCAACAAAGGGTGTTAATTGGATATGATAAAAGGAGCAGTGAGAATTGATTTTGGCTCTGAGAAAGGAGACAGAGGGAAAAGGGAAGATAGACAGATCTGGTGGGAAAGGCAATGGGGGAAGAAAGACTGTTTAATGGAAACCAGAGACTATTTAATGAAAGTCAATATTAGGGCCATCTAGTTGGAGGGTGCCCAGATGGAAGATGAGGCATTATTCTTCCAATTTACATTTGTCTCAGTCTGGTGGTGCCTGGACAGGCATGTCAGCAAGGGAATGAGGTGGGGAATATTTCTCTTCATCTCAGTCCATTGGAAAAGGAGATGGACCTCTCTGTGCCAAATACTTTTACACAGAGCGGTGAGTATGTGGACCGTTGCTTCCAAGACCCTGCCATGTAGGTCAAGATTCTCTCATGTAACAGCTTCTCCAAGACTATACCTGGTCTCCTCTCTACTTTGTCTCTGGTCTGCAGTCCACACTCAACGCTGATGGTCACTCGCAAGTTTCCACACTGTCTCACTGTCCCATACTAAAAAGGACAGCCCTTCAGACGCACAGGAGAAGGCTGATGCTGGAATCTGAAGCTAAACACAATCTGCTTGAAGAACCGAGCATTGTCAGTGGGAGAAAAAGTGCAGTCGATGTTTCGAGCCAAAACCCTTCATTGGGATTGAGGGAAGTTGGTGCAGGAGCTGTGTAGAGGCCAGGGTGAAGGTTAGGGTCCCACATGGGATTGGCAAAATAGCAAGAGGTGAGATATGACAGGCAGAGGCAGATGCTGAGCAAAGGGAAAGAGAGGAATAGATCGGCGGAATACAGAGGGTCTTTACCCAGAGAAGGGGAATCAGTAATCAGAGGTTTAAAGTGAAGGGGGAGAGACTGAACAGGAATCTGAGGGGTAACCTTTCTACACAGAGGGGGCTGCATGTATGGAACAGAGGTGGTGGTTGAGGCAAGCATTGCTGCAATGTTTTTTTTGAAATGGATGGATAGAAGGATATGGGTCCAACGTAGGCAGGATTTGTGTGGGTGGACATTTTGGTCAGCATGAGCAGACTGTGCCAAAGGATCAGTTTCCACATTGTGTGACTTTTAATTCAACTCCACTGAAGCCGGAGGTCTGGACTTTGCATCTTTACTGTCAAGGGGGACAGCGTGTAGAATGATGCCCTGCTCCCAACACGACGACAGCAGCCACATTTTAAGAGATTTTCAATGGCCCTGGAGTGCTGAGGAATAACATAGAGTTGTGAAAGCTGTGGTGTTAATGTCAAGATCCTCGCGTGGGAAGTGACAAGGTAAGGGGGGGCAGGCAAGGAGAAGGGGGGTTGCAAGGAGGGAGAGAGTGATGAGAAGGGCGGCAAGGGGGTGGTTTTGTAATCCCAGATCAAGCTCTCTAGACATAGACCATTGAGGGGAGATAAGGTGAGTAGATTCTCTGGAGGGGGAAAGTGAAAGAGACGGATCTGAGGGCAGGGGTAGCCTCCAGGTGGAGCAAGGATCTGATGTGGGGGTGAGGTCTTCTTGAAAAAGGGCCCTGCCCATGTTGTGAATGTTGCCCCTTAACATGCTCAACGGGGAAGCACAATTAACACCATGCCTTTACAGCGCCAGCAACGGGTTCCAATCCCATGCTGTGCATAAGGAGTTCTCCTCGTGTCTATGAGTTTCCACCAGGGGCTCTGATTTTCTCCAACCCTTCAAAAGTATACTTCAAAAGTATAGGCCATTTGGGATATTTGAGTGGCGGGGTTGTCATGAGCCAGAAGGGCCTGTTCCTGTGCCATACGTTAAAATTAATTGACCTCTGGAGTCATCCTGAGGCACAATAACCAACTGTGACATCACTAAACTCTTCCTGTGACATTACCGATGTGGAGAAACATGTCCTGAACTTTAGTTTGTGTAAATGATACTTCAGCACCAACCTCATTTGTATAACCCACCTTTCTCCAATCTCTTTCTTGCTCTCTCTTTCTCCAACCCCCCCCCCCCCCCCCTTCCCCTCTGTCTACTTTCAGAGCCAAAATCAATTCTCACCTTTCCTCTTATATTCAATTACCACCTTTTTACAGCACCAAATAGCCTGACCATGCCTGGGATTGTCTGATTTCTGAAGCTAAGTAGGCACAGGTCTGGTCAGTACTTGGAGGGGAGACTGCCAAAGAAGACCAGGGCCTGTAGGTTTCTGTAAGGGGCGCTGTATAAAGTGGCGACTCTCTGTCTGCCTTACAGTAGACAAAAAGTAAAGAATTTCATTAATGTTATTCTAAATGTGTATTACTTGACAATAATGGAACCTTTACCTTTTGTATGTTGTTCTGTACTCTTCCCCCTCCCATTCTTCCTTCTTTCTCTCCCCACTCTTAAATTCAGATGCCTGTATTTTTTCACTTGTATCTCAAAGAAGGGCCTGAAACATCGGTAATATATCTTTACCTCCGATGGACTCTTCAAGACCAGGTGAGTTCCTCCAGCATCTCCTGACAAAAATCACAGCATCTACAGACTTTTGTTTCACTCCATGGACAGTATTGGATCTGCTCCAATAACTGGTCCAGAGAGAGGTGGATTGATGGAAGGTGTAATGGTGCAGAGAGCAGGTTTCAACGATGATTCCCAGAGCTCAGGACCTGGGAGGTGAAGGACAGTTGATGGTGGCTGAGCTGAACTTGAGAGTGCTCCGCTGGGCAAATCACAAGGAGCACAGGGGTCCTGGATGGGGAGGGATTGGGGGAGTGGAGAACTTCAGAATGAAGGGATTTGGCATGAGGAACATAGGGACTAATGAATGAATGGGAGTTTGAAGGCAGGGAGGTGAAGTTGGGTAATGGCTGATTGACGAGCTGGTGTAGCAGAGGAAAGAGACAGTTAGAGGTGACGAGAATGCCTGGTGCTTCAGGTGTAGATGAAGACTATCTTCCCCTTTCTGATCTCCCTCCCCTATTTTCTCCCTTACCACTCACCCACATCCAAATATACCTCCACCCATTCATCCTCCTTGGCTCCCCACCAGGATTCTACTCCTCTCTCTACATCTGCAGCCCCACCTGCTGCCCAACTTCAATTCCATTTGCTCTCTTTACCACCACCATTCTCACCTCTTATCAGTTTCCAACATTGGTACTTTTGCCTTCTCATCGCCCACAATTCATCTTACTCTCGCTGACTGAAAGTTAGGGTCACAGAGTCACCCACTGTGGAAACAGGCCCTTCAGCTCAACAGCCCATGCCAACCAAAATGTCCCATCTACCTGCAAATGGTCCATATCCCTCTTAAACCCATCTGCCCAAATGTTTCGCAAACATTGCAATAGTCCCTGCCTCATCCACCTACTCCAGCAGATCATTCCACACATCCACCACCCTGTGTATTGTGTGTGTGTGTTTGAAAAATAAAGTTACCTCTCAGGTTCTTGTTAAATCTCTCTCCTTCTCCTTAAACCTTTGTCCTCTGATTACCCGATTTCCCCTACTCTGGGCAAAAGACTCTCTGCAGTTAAACAGGAAAGTCTGCAGATGCTGTGATTGCAGTGCAGCACTCAGACTTGCTAGAGAAACTCAGCAGGTTACGCAGCTCCATGGGTCACAGGAAGTAAATGGTAGCCAACATTTCATCCCTGAGTCCTTTAGCAAGGTATAAGCAAAAAGCAGGCAGGTGCCTGAATAAAATTCTGGAGAAGGGAGATGAAGAGGGAGGAATGGCAGGGGGAGGAGTGCAGGCTAACAGGTGGGAGGGTGAAGGGGGAAAATGATGAGAAGTTATAGGGGGTGGGGAGATGAAGGGATTAGGAAAGAGAGGGACTGGGGTGAGGGGGCCAACAGAAACCGGAGAAGTCAATATTAATGCCATCTGGTTGGAGGGTGCTCAGATGGAATACAAGAATCTCCAACGTGTCTACATATCCCTTTGCAATCATGATCTATTCTGCAAGACAACGGTTCCATGAATAGATGGAGTTGGGAGGATGAGGGAGGTCCTGCAAATGGGACGGGTTGATCCAGACAAGGAGGCACCAGCTCCTCCCTCAACTATCACGGGCAAAATGGATCCAATCCCTTTTCACTATCTTGTCCCTTCAATGCCCAACCCAACAATCCAATTTTAGAAGTGGTAAGTGCTCAGATGGAATACATTGGGGGAGGTTGGGGTAGTTGGAAAATTTCTACAGATGTATGCCGACTGGCTGCACCAATATCTCTGACAGAAAACCCTACAAATGGTAGTGGACACAGCCCAGGACATCACAGACAAAACTTCCCCACCATCGAGAAAATCAACAGGAAATGCTGTCATTGGAGAATAGCAGCGATCATCAAGGATCCACACCATCCAGCACATCCTCTGTTCTCGTTACTACCATCAGGAAGAGGTCTAGGTGCCACAAGACTTACACAACCAGGTTCAGGAACAGCTGCTACCCCTCCACCATCAGACTCCTCAATGACAAACTCAATCAGGGACTCATTTAAGGACTTTTGCACTTTGGATTTTTTTAATCTCTCTGTTTTGCAATTTATTTACATTTTAAAAATTTAGACATACAGCATATTAACAGACCGTTTTGGCCCATGAGCCCTTGCCAACCAATTACATCCAATTGGCCTTACAACCCCCAGTACGGTGGGAGGAAACTAGAGAACAGGGGAAAACCCACACAGACACAGGAAGAATGCACAAACCCCTTACAGTCAAAGTGGGATTCGAATCCAAGTCCCAGTCACTGGTGCTATAATGCCATTGCATTAACTGCTACACTAACCATGCCATATTTATTTGTTTACATGTGTATATTGAGTCAGTTTTCTTTTTGCACTGCTAATAAGTGGTAATTCTGCCTCGCCCGCAGGAAAAAGAATCGGGTTGTATGTAATGTCAGGTATGTACTCAGAGTAAATCTGAATTCTGATGGATATATATCATGGGGTTGATAGTTGTGGTAGACAGTTATTGGTTTTAGTGAACATGATTAACCAGGGGAAGGGGGTTGGAATTTGGAGCTGGGATTACTCTTCCCCTCTGTGTTCCCTGAATGAGACACTGGATGGAAGTTCTCCAAAATCAATCTCCTGTTCCCCATTCACCAGTAGAGTTGGTGTGTGACTAAGACCTTGACAAGTGACACATTCATCCCATTGGTTGTACGGTTAGTGTAGTGGTTAGCTCAACGCTATTACAGTGCCAGCGACCTGGGTTCGAATCCGCTGCTGTCTGTAAGGAACATAGAATGCAACACAGTACAGACCCTTTATCCCACAATTTGTACTGACCTAATTTACCCTCCCTTCCCTCCTTCTCACTCATAACCCTCTATTTTTCTTAGATCCAGGTTTCTGAATGAGAGTCTTTTGAATATCCCCAGCAATGCATTCCAGTCACCCACCACTCTCTGTGTGTTTTTTAGAAAAAACTTATCTCTTACCCCTAAACCTTCCTCCTCTCATCTTAAACTGATGTCATCTAGTGTTTGCTACTGTCGCCCCAGGAAAAAGCTGCTGGCTGTCCACCCTGTCAAGGCCTCTATTAAGTCATCACTCGTCCTTCTTTGCTCCAAAGAGAAAAGTCCCAGCTCTGCTAACCTTGCCGAATAAAACACATTTTCTAATCCAGGCAACATCCTGGTAAATCTCCTCTGCCCCTCTCCATAGCTTCCACATGCTTCCTGTAATGAGGCGACCAGAACTGAACACAATATTGCAAGTGTGGTCCAACCAGAGTTTAAAACAGCTGCAACATTACCTCGTGGCTCTTGAACTCAATCCCTGACTAATGAAACCCAGCATACCATAGCCCTCTCTTAACTGTCTATCGACCTGACGTTAACCTTGAGAGATATATGGATTTGCACCCCAAGGTCTCTCTTCTTCCACAGTTAAGAAACCTGCTATTAACCATGTACTCTGCTTTTGGATTTGTCCTTCCAAAATACATCACCTCATACTTATCCGGATTGAACTCCATCTGACACTTTTCCACCCAACTCCAAATCCTGACTATAACCTGTTGTAACCTACAACAACCTTCTACACTATCCAACCTTACTGACACATCCCTCCACTTCTTTGTCCAGGTCATTTATAAAAATCACAGAGCTGGGGTCCCAGAACAGATCCCTGCTGATCTGTCGCTGCAGGCTGGTCAGCAGGAGGCCAGCTGGAGATCCACTCCCAGCACTGATGAGCAACAGAGAGGGCTGCTGTTCGCCCTGGCCTGCAACCTGGATCCCAGGGTCGACCACCAGGCCTCCAGCACATCCCGAGCACGAAGGTGAAGCCGGGCCAGGGGAGGAGGAAGATCACCATGGGGCAGAAGTGGGCCACTGGCCAGCTAGCCAGCCAAGAGCCTTCAGCCCTGGCCCATGAGAGGCCCTGTGGAGCACTTCCTTTTTTTTTCACACTGTGAACCATATCAATCAAATACATACAAACATTTCCCTCTTAAATATATACAGAGGCATGTTCTCCCCTTTTTCCCCCTCCAAACCCATTAAAATTTCAACATATACAATACAATAAAACCATTAAATAATGTCATCACCCAATGAAAATAAACAAGAAAATTGTGTGTCCTACTTTTACACACTGGATCAAGTCATTTTGTCTAATTATCATTTTAGGGGGTGGAGGTCCGAGGCAAGCCCTCTCTGTTATGTTCCCAAATTTGTTCAAATAATGTGACTTTATTTTTTTAATTATATGTTATTTTTTCCAATGGAATACATTTATTTATTTCCATGCACCATTGCTGTACTCTCAGGATCTCTTCTGATTTCCAAGTTGACATTATACATTTTTTGCTACTGCTAAGGCTATCGTAATAAATCTTTTTTGCACTTCATCCAGTTTGTGGCCTAATTCTTTACTTCTTATATTACTTAGAAGAAAGATCTCTGGATTTTTTGGTATGTCGCTTTTTGTGATTTTATTTAATACCTGATTTAGATCTTCCCAAAACTTTTTCACTTTCTTGCATGCCCAAATTGCATGTACTGTTGTTCCCATTTCCTTCTTACAGCGAAAACATCTATCTGATAATGTTGGATCCCATTTTTTTAACTTTTGGGGCATGATATATAACCTGTGTAACCAATTATAATGTATCATGTGCAACCTTGTGTTTATTATATTCTTCATAATTACAGAGCATAACTTTTCCCATATTTCATTTTTTATCTTTATGTTTAAATCTTTTTCCCACTTTTGTTTGGGTTTATAGCTTATTTAATAATTTTCCTTCTCTTGCAGCTTGATGTACATGTTTGTTATAAATCTTTTTATTATCATTGTTTCTGTGATCACATATTCAAAGCTGCTTCCTTCTGGTAATCTCAGTATGCTTCCCAATTTGTCCTTTAAGTAGGCTTTCAGTTGATGGTATGCAAACATTGTACCACGAGTTATTCCATATTTGTACTTCATTTGTTCAAATGTTAATAAATTATTTCCCAAAAAACAATTTTCTATTCTTTTAATTCCTTTTCTCTCCCATTCTCTATAGGAAAGATTATCTATTGTAAAAGGGATTAGTTGATTTTGTGTCAATAATAATTTTGGTAGGGGAAGTCACGTGATAGAGTAGTGGCCGGTCGGGGAACTCCAGTCCTCTCCAGAAACGTTAAAAAAAATAGAGAAAAAGCAAAGGCACAAACATAAAAACCAAAATAAAGTGAAAGTAAAAGTATGAAGAAAATGGCAGCGAAAAAAGAAAAACCAAAGACAACGGGAAGAAAAGAAGAAGGAAAGACGTCGGAAGAAGGTGAAGGCCTTACCTGTACGAGGAGGCCCGCCGTGGAGAGAGAAGCCCGCTCCCTAAGGTCAGTTGAAGCCCTGAACTCGGGACTACAAAAATGGCTCACGGAGCCAAACAAAAGTGCGCAACCGCGCATGCGCAAGACAAAAATAACACTGACGGGAGGGGGGACCAGCTGAGGAGTAGATCTCCACAGCTGAAACTGACAACTACAACACAACAGCAAGAGGAAAACAGAAAATAACGAGAGCAAGAAAGAAGAGAGTAAAAATAAGAAATCAAAGAAACAACAGATGACCAACCCAGAGGAAGAAGACCAACACCAAGACACTTCTAATAAAAATAAGAAGACCAAAAATACCTAACAAAATAAAACAAACAACCCAACAAGAAAACCAGAAGAGACAGAGGTAAAGGACACAGATCCTGAAGTGGACTCAGAAGAAGAAGAGGAAGAACACAGAGAAAAGGAAGATGAAGGGAAGGGCAAGTACATGGATATATTTTTTTTAAAGAATATATGGAAACAGTAAAAGAATGGCAGACACAAGAATTCAGTGAAATAAAAAGTACAAAAGAAAAAGTGAATAGATTAGAGATGATCATGACAAAAGAGTAGACAAGGTGGAAGAACGAGAAACAGCCATAGAAATGGAAGTAGATGACTTAAAAAAGAAATTAGAAGAATCTGATAAAAAAGTTAAAGAGACACAGGAGCTGTTAGCTCAGAAGATAGATATAATGGAAAATTATAATAGAAGAAACAATATAAAGATAGTGGGCCTTAAGGAAGATGAAGAAGGCAAAAATATGAAAGAATTTATAAAAGAATGGATCCCCAGGGTCCTAGGAAGACCAGAATTACAGGAAGAAATGGAAATAGAAAGGGCACACAGAACATTAGCCCCTAAACCACAACCACAACAAAAACCAAGATCCATTCTAGTAAAATTCCTAAGATATACAACAAGAGAAAATATATTGGAGAAGGCCATGAATAAAATAAGAGAAGATAAAAAACCACTGGAATACAAGGGTCAAAAAAATTTCTTCTATCCAGATATAAGTTTTGAACTCCTGAAGAAGAGGAAGGAGTTTAATGCAGCAAAAATGACCCTATGGAAAAAAGGTTATAAATTTATGTTAAAATACCCAGCAGTACTTAAAATAGTTATTCTGGGGCAGCAAAACAGACTATCCTCGGATCCGGAAGAAGCATGAAAATTTGCAGAACAACAAAACAGACAGAGAGATGAAGAGATGTAACAAGAACAAAAATGACAACAAACTATATGTATGTGTGTATGTAGGTATTTATATACATACATATATATATATATATATAAATAGAGTATAGGTAAGAACTAAGAAGGGAAAAAAAGGGAAGAAAGGAAGTAAGGAGGGAATTAAGAGAATGACCTTTGTTATATATGAAGATTAAAATCTTTTCTGGGGGGGGCTGGGTGGGGAAGAATTACAGTCACTGCGAAATCAGTTGACGCTTGCGAGCGAATTCGCAAATCCAAATGGAGAGGGGAGATGTGGTTGCCCGACAAGGGATAAAGGGCAACTCAGAAAGGGGAGGGACTATTGGGGTTAAAGGAATTTTAGATATGAAAATAGTGGAAATATTTTATGTTTTAGAAATGTTGACTTATAATGTGTTCAAAAAAAGAAAGCAGAAATGGATAAGAAGGGAAGGTGGTGATGAGGAAACGGAAAGGAAAGATAAACAAAGTATGAAATGGCTATGTTGAACTATATGACTTTAAATATTAATGGAATACATAACCAAATCAAAAGGAAGAAACTTAAATATACTGAAAAAAGAAAAAAATTGATATAGCATTCATACAAGAAACACATCTAACTGAAGTGGAACACAAGAAATTAAAGAGAGATTGGATAGGACATGTAACAGCAGCATCATATAATTCAAAAGCCAGAGGAGTAGCTATATTAATCAATAAAAATGTACCAATCAAAATAGAAGAAGAAATAATAGATCCAGCAGGGAGATATGTAATGATAAAATGTCAAATATATTCAGAATTTTGGAATTTACTCAATGTATATTCACCTAATGAAGAAGATCAAAAATTTATGCAAGATATTTTTTTGAAGGTAGCAGACACGCAAGGGAACATACTAATAGGAGGGGATTTCAACCTTAATTTGGATTCAAACATGGATAAAACTGGGGAAAAAAATTAACAGAAAGAACAAAGTAACCAAATTTATAATTAAATCGATGCAAGAAATGTAACTTTTGGATATATGGAGGAAACAACACCCAAAGGAAAAGGAATATTCATATTATTCGGGTAGACATAAAACATACTCAAGGATAGACCTATTCCTGTTATCAGCCCACATTCAAGGGAGAATTAGGAAAACAGAATATAAAGCTAGACTATTATCGGACCACTCACCCCTGTTATTGGCAATAGAGCTAGAAGACATCCCACCAAGAATGTATAGATGGAGATTAAACTCCATGCTACTTAAAAGACAGGATTTTAGAGAATTCGTTGAACGACAAATTAAAATGTACTTTGAAATAAATACGGAATCAGTGAAAGATAGGTTTATACTGTGGGATGCAATGAAAGCATTCATCAGAGGGCAAATAATAAGTTATGTAACTAAAATGAAGAAGGGCTACAATCGGGAAACAGAACAGTTGGAAAGGGAAATAACAAATATAGAAAAAGAATTAGCAATAACGGAAGATACAACTAAAAAAAGAGAATTGGCAGATAAAAAAATAAAATATGAAACACTACAAACATATAAGGTGGAGAAGAACATAATGAAGACAAAACAGAAATATTATGAGCTAGGAGAAAAAACGCACAAAATTCTAGCGTGGCAGCTTAAGACAGAACAGACTAAAAGAATGGTATTGGCATTAAGGAAAGGACAAACAAATTACATATAATCCAATGGAGATCAATGAAAACTTCAGGGAATTCTACGAGCAACTATACCAAACTGAAAACGAAGGGAAAGAAGACAAAATAGATGAATTTCTGACTAAAATTGAACTACTGAAATTACAAACAGAGGAGCAAAATAAATTAATAAAACCATTTGAAATAGAAGAATTACAGGAGATATTAAAAAAACTACCAAACAATAAAACAGCAGGCGAGGATGGATTCCCAATAGAATTCTGTAAAACATTTAAAGACTTATTAATTCCTCCCCTCCTGGAAGTAATCAACCAGATTGACAAAATGCAAAGCTTACCAGATTCATGCAAAACAGCAATAATTACAGTAATACCAAAGACAGGGAAAGATCCACTTGCACCAGCATTATATAGACCAATATCTCTACTTAACACAGATTATAAGATAATAGCTAAACTATTAGCAAACAGATTGGCCGACTATGTACCAAAAATAGTAAATCTAGACCAAACTGGATTTATTAAAAAAAAGACGAACAACAGACAATATCTGTAAATTTATTAACTTAATTCATGCAGTAGAAGGAAATAAAGCTCCAACAGTAGCAGTTGCTTTAGACACAGAGAAGGCCTTTGACAGAGTAGAATGGAATTATTTATTCAAAGTACTACAAAAATTCAGCTTACCAGAGAAATATATTAATCGGATTAAAGCATTATATAAGGGGCCTTTGGCGAAAGTGACAGTAAATGGATATATATCAAAACAATTTAACTTAAGCAGATCAACAAAGCAGGGATGTCCACTATCTCCCTCACTGTTCGCGTTAGCTGTAGAACCACTAGCAGAACTGATAAGAACAGAAAATAAAATAAGAGGGATAAAAATAAAAGACAAGGAATATAAAATCAGTCTATTTGCAGATGACGTGATAATATACTTAACAGAACCAGAAATATTAATAAAAGAATTACATAGGAAATTGAAGGAATATGGAGAAGTGTCAGGGTGCAAGATCAACGCAAATAAAAGTGAAGCAATGCCAATGAATAATGCGGATTTCTCAAAATTTAAGAAAGAATCACCATTCAGATGGCAAATGCAAGCAATACGATACCTAGGTATACAAATAAATAAAAACCTCGGCCATCTATATAAACTCAATTATTATCCACTAATGAAAAAATTACAGGACGACTTAGAGCATTGGAAAGACTTACCACTAACACTAATAGGAAGGATAAACTGTATTAAAATGAACATTTTCCCAAGGATACAATACCTATTTCAGGCATTGCCAATACACTTGACGGAGAAATTCTTCAAGGAGTTAAAGAAAATAATAAGGAAATTTTTATGGAAAGGGGGAAACCGAGGATAGCACTAGATAAATTAACAGAATGGTACAAACAAGGAGGCTTACAACTACCAAACTTTAAAAATTATTATAGAGCCGCACAATTAAGATACCTATCAGTTTTTTATCAAACAAGGGAAAAAGCAGATTGGACCAGATTAGAACTAGATAAAATAGGGGAGAAGATACCTGAACATATACTATATAAATGGGATGAAAAATTGGTGCAACGTAGGAATTCACCAGTATTGCATCATCTGCTCAATATTTGGAAGAAGATTCATGTAGAAAGGAATAAAACAAATTACCAACTACCAAAACTAATACTGACGCAAAATCAGCTAATCCCTTTTACAATAGATAACCTTTCCTTTAGAGAATGGGAGAGAAAAGGGATCAAAAGAATAGAAAATTGTTTTTCGGGAAATAAATTATTATCCTTTGAACAAATGAAGGATAAATATAATATAACTCACGATACAATGTTTGCATACTACCAACTGAAAACCTACTTGAAGGACAAATTGGGAAATAGTCTGAGGTTACCAGAAGGAAGCAATTTTGAATATGTGATACAGACACAATGATAATCAAAAAAATTGTAACAAACATGTACATCAAACTGCAAGAAAAAGAGAACGAGGAAACAAATGGTAAACCTAAACAAAAATGGGAACAAGATCTAAACATAAAGATAAAGAATGAAACATGGGAGAAGCTATGCTCCAGAACTATGAGAAATACAATAAACACAAGGTTACGCATGATACAATATAACTGGATACACAGGCATACACACCTCAAAAGTTAAATAAATGGGACCCAACAGTATCAGACAGATGTTTTCGCTGCAAAAAGGAAACGGGAACAACAATTCATGCAATTTGGACATGTGAGAAAGTGGAAAAATTTTGGGAAGATCTAAATCAGATATTAAATAAAATCACAAAAAGCAATATACCAAAAAAAACAGAGATCTTCCTCCAAAGTAATATAAGAAACAAAGAATTTGGACTCGATTTGGATGGAGCACAAAAAAGATATGTTATGATAGCCCTAGCTGTAGCAAAAAAATGTATTATGTCAACCTGGAAATTAGAAGACAACTTGAGAATACAACAATGGTATATAGAAATGAATAAATGTATTCCATTAGAAAAAATAACATATAATTTAAAAAATAACATTACAATATTCGACCAAATATGGGAGCCATACATGAAACACAATAGAGAAATCCTACCGTGGACTTCCACCACATAAAATGACAGAAGGAGAAGATAATGAAAAGAACTGTCTCAGTAAAATTTCTTGTTCATTATTATTAAGTGACAACATTGTTTAACGGGTTTAATGTATCTTATAGATTGAACTTTAAGTAAATGGGAAAGGGAGTGAGGGATGGAGGGAGGGAAGGGAGGGGGGAAAAAGGGGGAGAAAATGACACTATATATTTAAGAAGAAAAATGTCTGTATGTATCTTGGTCAATATGGTTTATAGTGTGAAAAATAATAAATTTTTTTTTTAAAATAATAATTTTGGTAGTTGGTCATTTGTTTTTTTCCTTTCTAAGTGAATCTTCTTCCATATATTGAGTAAATGATACAGTACTGGTCAGCTTTTATATTGCACCAACTTTTCATCCCACTTATAAAGTACATGTTCCCGTACCTTCTCCCCTATTTTATCTAGCTCTATCTTAGTAGCGGAGCACTTTCAAACCCAGTGCTGACCCTGCCACTTCAGCTCTGTCTTCGGCTGAGCATGGGCCAGGAGGGGCCACAGGATAGGGGGCCATGGCACAGCAGAAGGCAGGGACATGGAGAGCTTACACCAGGATCCTTCTGTCAATCCTTAGTTGGAACCCTGTGGGCAGGGAGAGCCTGCTGGGGCTACCTTCAACCAGCGGGCCATGCAATCCAAAGCAGGCAAGTGGACCCAGATGCCCCAAAGTCCATACTAGCCCTGGGGTGAGCTGTCAAAAGGCCCAAGCAGTCAGACCACCACCAACGGCAAGGAGTCACCCTGCAAGCTGATCAGACTGAGCATCGTCCAGCCCCCATGCTGCCCCAGACTGCCCTGTGACGTCCAGGAGGGATCATGGCAGCAAAGAGCAGGGAACAGACAAATGGGGTGGGAGGGGGAGCTCAGTAGCCCAGCTATGGCAGCCAAGGCACCTTACAGCCGAGGCCTCGCCAGTGGTCCCACCGGCAGGAAGCATGATCTGGCCTCAGAAGCAGGCCCATCTGCCTCTGAGGGAGGCCTGAAAGCCCATTCTTCCCTCACCGAGCTGGACGCTTGGGTGAACCCAGCCCCATGCCCTAGGGGGACCACTGTTCTTCTGGTCGATGTGCCTGCAGTTGCCCAGTGCCAAGGCAGTACAGGTGGGCAGGAGAGGCATCTCTCACACCAAGGATCTGAAGCAGGTGTCTCCGTGAAGGTGTACCCAGGAGGGCAGTAAACTCAGACCCAAGCTGAACAGTGCCAAGGAGCTCAGACACCACCTCATCCTCTGCCTCCAAGGAGCAGCTGATCACAAACCTGAAAAGCCAGGCACAAAGGCAGAGGGTAGGCAAGCTGCTGAGGCCTAATCCTAGCCAGGAAGGCCCAGCCAGGCTGGAGGCTGTGCAGAAGGTCCCAGACCTGATCTGGAGGCCGTGGTTGCCCCCCACCTTCCCACAGCTGGACTTCCACACCATCTTCCAGTTCCACACATATATTCCAGCCAGCAGCCAGTGGGGAAGATGGCTGGCAGTAAGGAGGCGCCCAAGATGCAGCCTGTCTGCAACTTCCAGGCCCAGCTGGAGACCTGGGAGCAGGTCGGCATTCCCCACTAGTCCATTGGCTTCCCACCGTGCTACATACCCGTGGACGGAAGGCCTCAGGCTGGCCGCCCAGCCCTGGCCAGGGCAGGAAGCGTGGGCCTGTAGTGGGCTGCAGTTGATCCCCTGGCCTGCAGCATTGAACCCTCTGGTGTGCTCCCAGCCTGTGTTTGCTACCCCACATCTGGAGCAACTGCAGGCCCGTCCCGCCATCCAGAGCCAGGACGAGTGCGATGCTGAACCTTGGCCACAGTACCAGCAGCTCCCCAAGCCTGATCCTCCGGCTGAGCTCCATCTGCCAGTCCCCCGCATCAAACCGCAGCAACCGCCCTTTGCCACCTGGCCTCAGCTCTCTACATGGGTGGAGGGATAGTTGGCACAGCTGCAGAAACAAATCCAGACCATGGCCCTGCTCCAAGAGGAATCCAAACTTTCGGCCCCAGCTCCCCTCCAGCCTCAACCACCCATTGCCAGGCCTTGGAAGCAAGAGCGGCTTCTTCCCCCAAGCCTGTGCCCAAGAGCTGCACAAGGCCAAGCTTCAGAAGCAGGCCAAAGGGAGAAAGGACTTAGCCTCCTGCTCAAGCCCAGGCCTGCAGCCAGCGGAGAAGAATGAAGCGCAGCGGCCAGTGGGACATTGGACACTGTTCCAAGTGGACAAGACATGCCCCAGGAAGTATCCCTGCTGCCATTAGGGGACCAGGGACACTTGCACCTGCCAAGGAACATCACCACCTGGTTAGTTGGCTGCCGTCCCCTCCTGGACCGCCCTGCAGACTCAGTGGTCCTCTTCCCCAAACCAAGGACACAGGTCGTCAACTCAAGATGTTTCCCTGAAACCCCTCCCCCATCTCCCGTGATTGGTCGGAGCTCGCATCCACCACAGAGGCCACAGTCTACCAGCCTCCAATAAGGCACCAAACAACACCTAAAACACACACCTGCTGATTAGAAATCTGAAATAAAGAGAGTTCTGGAAACACTCAGAAGATCCTGCAGCATCTGTAGAGAGTGAGCTGATGTTTCAGATTTAAGATTCTCCTTCCTGCTCCTCTTGACCTCTTCTCCTCTTCCTCTTTTCCTGATCTGAAACAATGGCCGTTTTCTCTCTCTAGAGATGCTGACTTACCAGCTGAATATTTCTGGTTTTACCTGGGGCATCAAATATTGCACTGAATCAGATTCTTGATTGAGCAAATACCATAAGTATGCATGTATTAGTTGATACTGTGTAAAAGTTGACCCCCATATTTTTGGTCAAGGCTGTCCACCTACCCTCTCACCCACCCCTCCGACTGCGGACTCTGGTCCAGGCCCTGGCCACCCGCCCATCCAAGGTCCCAACACCCCAGCCATCTGAGCTTCTGACATCCTGACCGCACCCCCCCCAAATCCCAAGTCCGAGTTCCCATTTCCCCGTCTGCCCATCCCATCCAAACTCACAATGCCCCAGCCGCCCTGCCTGTCTGAGCGCCTGACGCAATGCCCCGGCCGCCCCACCCATCCGAGCTCCCGATACGGCCGCCCATCCAAGCCCCTGACATGACTGCCCATCCAAGTACTTTACACGACGCCCAGGCCGCCCCGCCCATCCGAGCTCTCTTGAACAATGCAGGTACTTTTTTTTGTTGTCAAAAGTAGTGGGATTGTAATAGTCGACCCCTCATTTACTCTAAAAATTGGTCCACAAAATTCTATTATTACACGAGTGTACACGGTAATTGTGAATCGTTTGCACACTGGTTCTGATGCTCTCTATCTGGCTCAAACCCACCACTGATACACCCCCATCCATGCTCTCATTATTCAGAAATTTGACAACTCCAACTGATACGAGGCCTCCCAGGTTACCACTCCCTTCACTCACCCCCTAATCTCACTGGCTTGTCCACCCCTCCCCACCCATACCCTTCTCAGCACTCCACAGTTTACTTTATTTTAAGATCCCCAACACCATTGCTCACTGCTATTCCTCCTCACAGGACCAACATCGTGAGAGAGCCCTTCTGTGAGACATCCTGAGTGAGGTCAGCCATGCTGGTGGTGTCACTGGTCGCTGGGACCAGTTCTGCTTGGATAATTTCAAAGGAAACAACATTCTCAACTAAAAGAACAAATAAAAGACCAGAAAGGAAGCCCAAATCTTAAGGATATTTCTAATATTTTCAGGAATTTGAAGATTTCTGCAATACCATTTTCTGGACATTGTGAATATTTTCCAATCCTGTATGGAATTTCTTGAATTAAATTGTCATTACAGTTTAAATGCTCTGTTTGTCGACCAAGTTAGTATTAACTGTTGCAACTTTTTAAAGCAAAATGCCCAGGATAAACTCCTCTCATCACTCTTTCCCCAGCCTTTGTACATGCTATATTCCAGACCAGCCCTTCTGAACAGGGCCTCTATACCTCCCCTGGAGGCCACAGCACATTTAAGTAAAAGCCTGGTTTTCTTTTCACCTCATGCAACTTAATTTTTATGTTGTTTATGTAGATGGAAGTACAGAAGAAATCAAAAGCTGACTGCTTCACAGGAAAGGGGGACCAGAAAGTTTGAGCAGAATCTCAAGGGGACAATAGCCAAAAAAGGTTGATAATGGCAGCTCCAAATTACTGGGAGATGGTTTCATTGAGCACCTTCACTCTGTCTGCTAAACAGCAAAGACCTCCCAGAGACCAACCACTTCCCATTGCCAAAGTGACATGTCTGTCCATGGCCTCATGCTCCACCTGGAAATTGGAGGAACAACATCTGATATTCTGTCTGGGGACCCTCCAACCAGAAGGCATCAATATCAACCTCCAATTTCTGTTAACCTCCTCTTTCTTTCATCCTTCTGTCTTGTTTCCATCTCCCCTCCTCTTGTCCTATCAGCGGTTTCCCTCTTCACTCTCTGCCCCAATCACCTCAGCTTTTCATTTCTACCTTCCCACTTGTATCCACCTCTTACCTGTTTGCCTGTGTGCTCCTCCCTGATAAAAGGTGGAGGGTGGCTGCTCCAGATAACCACAGGTACACCATGGAATACCCATGCATCAGCACACGAACGGGATACAGTTTTACGCTCAACTCCTCACTGGCTTTCTTCAAAAACGTTTATTCAGTCAGCAAGGTGCGCGGATCTGTGAGCATGATGGACCTCGGGTGAGGGTGCTTTCCTGCATTTGTATAGTTGAGCTACAACCATGGAGAAATAAGTCAAGCAAACCATGACTAAAAATGAACATAGGAGATTTAATAGCTCAGAGGTGCATAGCACTGAATAGAACCATTGAAGGACAAGGCTTGTGTGATGACAGTTTTAATGTATTTTTAAAAATTTTTTATTTTTGACATTATGAACCATACTGACCAAAATACATACAGACATTTTTCTCTTGAATATATAGTGTCATTTTTTCCCCCTTTCCCCCCCTTCCCATTTATTCAAAGTTCAATCTATATGATACATTAAACCCGTTAAACAATGTCGTCACTTAATAAAAATAAACAAGAAATTTTTGTCTTTTACTTTATATACTGAGTCAGTTCATTTCGTTGTCTTCTCCTTCTGTCATTTTAGGTGGTGGAGGTCCGTGGTAGGATTTCTCTATTGTGTTTCATGTATGGTTCCCTACACCATGACCTCAAACATATGCTCCAAGAAGGAAAAGAGGCCAATACTTGAAAATAGTGACTGAAAAGCAGGTAAGAGTGCTAGTGGAGATCTGTGCAAGCCGTCTTAGGACTCAGGCAGATCTCCCGCGCAGCGTAATAGCTTCTATTAGTCATATAATTTTTTTTTAAATTTGTGATCCTGGTTTGCGGGGTTACGGCATCATCACGACATCATCAACCCTCCCCTTTGGAGCCATATTCAGTGACAATCCTTTTACAGAGGAGCTGGAGCGACTTCAATTTAAAGACAAACGATATCTGAATTTACATTCGGCTTTTTAAAAAAACTATAAAAAGGCCTAATATAACCCCACTCTTCAGACACTTCACTTACCAGTCAATACCTTTGCTCACATCTAATTCCATTTTCCATCTTGTTCAGTACATCTACTACAATCTCAGTCTCCTGCTCACTTCCCAAACCCATTGATACCCACTCTCATCCCAGTCTTGGACCCATCGATAATCTAAGTTCAATTTTATTTCCTTGCTCGTGCTCCAGTCTTCATTTTCCCATTTTCTATCCTGGAATGAAAGGCCATTTCCAGAAGGATAAAGATCACGATACTTCATTGTAAGAAGGTGTTTCAGGCCTTTAATACTGTTCTATTGAGTCAAACCAACCCATCCAGTGACAACTGTGGCTGCTCACACTGAGCTGCTTTAGCTAGTTACAGTTTCAAAGTAGGACACTGCCTGCAACTTGTGACAATCGTGAATATCTCAGCCTACACTGTCTGATTGCAGCTCAACACTATGGTTCAATACCACAGGCCTCTCACACCACTGCTATGAATACATCCATACCTTAATAATTCACTCTAATCAGACCCTGAGCTCAGAAGAAACATAATTTTTAAGTGTTTAAAATTTTATTTACAGCAGGGTAGAAGACTATTCCTACCATTTAAACCCTTGCCGGCTAATTACACCCAAATGAACCTACATTTTTGAAGGGTGGGAGGAAACTCATGCGGACACGGGGAAGAACATACAAACTCGTTACAGACAGCCCTGGATTCAAACACTGGTTGCTGGTGTTCTAACACTGTTGCACTAACTGCTACGCTAACTGTGCTGCCTCAAACAAACTTACCAAACACCATCAAGCTACATCCTAATCACCACCCCGGTGGAGGCTCGCAATGAAAGAGCTTCCTTTCTCCATGATACTGAGATTTGTATCTGCATCCTATCAAACATATTCAGCTCTGAGGCAGGATCTCACCCAAAACATTGACGATGCTCTCCCCCCACCCCCAAATCTGCCTCCACAGATGCCACACCCCCTGCTGGCTTCTTCTAACAGTTTGTAGTTAAGGGCTTGTTTGGATGGCAGGTCTATAATATAAAGATCTGTAACATAAAGATGGAGTTTGATGATGAAGAAACTACCCCTCCCTTTCATGTATTAAGATCTTCTGCTCTCAAAGCTCTTTTTGATCAGCAAGCATTGAACTCATCAAAAACAGTCTCACTGAATCTTTAAAGCAGTTATGGAGAGAGTATTGGCATGATCTACCAACCTTCTTTGCATACTCTGTCATCATCTTGGATGTGATGGGGAAAAAAAAGCTTCAGTGAACAATATATTTTTGTATGGCTTCTCAGCAGCCAGCTATTTAATCCCTACAGAAAGAAAAATTTGCCCTTCAGGATGTATTTACAGTAAAGCAAACGTGTGATATCACTGTTGTGGTGTTGGAAAGATGGCAAGTGATGTGCGCTGCAGTTCCCAAATAAGGTGACAAATCTTCAGACACACTGACCAAGTGATAAACATGCACCTTCCATGTGGCATGATCTGTTCTTCCACACCCATGAGAGTGTCTGATCTGAAAGACTACTTCTGACAGCAGTGCTGGAGTGCACTGCATTGCCAGCACAGATCTGTGTTGTGAAAGCCCTCATGTGGGAGTTGAGCCCAGAAACTCTGATTCAAAGGCAACTCTACACCCAACTTAGCCACAGCCCTTGCTGATTTTTACGGAGCCAGCACCACCAGGTTGAGGAACAGCTTCTTCCCATGGGCAGTGAGAATGCTGAATAACTGCTGAACTGCCAAAGCAACTCTCCGTGACTCTACCGTTAATAATATTTATTTTTAATATATGTATACAAGACAAACAGAACATATATATATATATATGTTCTGTTTGTCTATATGTGGTGTTATGTACATATGCATTGTTTTTGCACCAAGGACTGGAGAACGCTGTTTCGATTGGCTATACTGTTACAACGGGATGATAAATAAACTTGAACGAACAATGGTACAAAGTCACAAGAGGGAAACTGGGGTTCAAAGCAGTTTCAGAAAGGGAATTTATTTTCCAGTTACCATAAGATAATCATTTGAAGGAATTCTGGAAAATCTAAGAGGACAGCCAGAACCTTTTTCCCAGGGCGAAAATAGCAAACACCAGAGGACATCTGCTTAAGATAAGTGGAGAAAAGTTGTTTTTGTTTCTACAGAGAGTGGTGGATACCTAGCTGTATTGCAATGGAGGCTGGTACAAAAGGGGACACATGGATGTAAGTAAAAGCAAGTTATGGGTGTGTGGTAGGGAAGAGTTAGATTGCTGCTTAGTAGGTTTCTATAGGTGAGTTTGAAGAGCCTTTACTGTGCTCTAATGTTCAATGCAAATATTCCCAGACTCCACCCACTTCTGGCACACCAGTCACAGTTGGAGATCTATCTGGGTGCACTGAATCACTTCACAGTTCAACAATTCTCCATCAGGTGAAACCTCTTTACACCTAGCCATGCTTTAAGCTGCACAGCTTTCCAGGCCCTTTTCTACTCTGGATCAAAGTAAACCAGGTCTTCACCTTGCCTCAAATTTCCTCACCAACATCTACTGCCAGAACCATAGAGTTAGCTTGTGTGAGGATTCCCAGCTTGAGAATGGACAGAAAAAGAACAATTTTAAAACTTAAAATATTCAGCTCTTGTCATCTCAGTGGGTCATTGAATTTAGAGACCAATTCAATTTCGCTTTGAACCCATTTCAGGACATTATCTACTGTTAGAGATGTCTAAAATTGGATACATGATCCTAAATCGGTAGTTCTCAACCTTTTTCCCCCATTCACATTCACCTATTATTACACTGTGGTTAGTAAGGGACAACTTTAAGGAGGTATTTTGGTGGAAATAAAAAGGTTGAGAATGACAGACCTAAGTGAATTGACACCATTTACAAAAGAATGCAGCATTATTATTTGATATTTGACTATCCTGGTGAAAAAACTAAGTGACCCAGTTTTGTTCCTACAGTGTGATCCGGATTGCGAAACATAAAGAATTCAGATACTTCTCAGTCAGCATACCCAATCTTGTAATCCTGGCTTCACGCATGTGCATGGTGTTTGCCCTCTCCAGGGTTTTACTTCAGATGAAAAAAAACCCCAATCCTCAAAAGCATCTAGAGCTTGTTTGCAATCCATCCCTTCTCCAAAATTCCAGCTCTCTCACCAATCAGTTTTTTAACCTAAAAATGACCTTAAAATTTGTCCCCAAATTCCACAGGGTTGTCATCAAGGGGCTTGGTCTATACATTTTGCTCAAGATCATTTGAAGCCGAGGTATTCGGGGGGCAAAAGGCAGTTTTTATAGCCTGCTAGAGCCTCAAATGCATTCAATGTCTCTGGGATAGAAAATTCCAAGAGATTCACTGCTCTCACTTTTATCTTAAATGGGAAATGCATTAACAGAGGAAATTGGTCCCACAAAACCTCAATGACTGGGGACTGAAAAACACTCAGTTAAAAACCAAGTTACAAGAGTAACCAGCAGAGCACAGCTTTGAGAGGAATCAAAAACTAATGTCAGTGCAGTGCTGAGTATCAATTCAGTTAGTACCAGGTACCCCTGTCAGGTTTCAAGTGTAAGAAAAATAATACTGATTCCAACAAGGATGGTCAAGCCAGAGCGGTCTGCTGCCTGCACCATTTCTTCAGTACTTCAGATCAATTTTTGCACATCCCCATCGGATCGTAAAAGGAATGCTAGGCATGGTTTAACTTTTTAGCCCTGCTATCATGCAGCAATACTTACTTAGAATCAAAGTCATTAACATTTGAGTTGTGCAATGTAACATTCAAAGGAAAGGATATCTTTTTTCAGGACACTCCACTGTGCTCTGATTTCCAAAACATCTCCTTTAAAATAAAAAGCACAGGGAAAAATCCTTTAAATCCACAAGTGTCCTGGGAGCAACCATTGGCTATCAATACAACTGGACAAGCCACATAAAGAGAACGGCAATAAGAAGTGGTCGAAGATTGGGCATCCTGTGACAAGTGACTCACAGTGGTCAAATATTTTTCCTCATATACAAAATGTTGGCGAGGTGGTTAGCACAGCGCCATGACAGCGTCAGTGACTCGGACTCGAACCTACCGCTGTCTGCAAGGAATATGTACATTCTCCACATGTCTGCGTGGGTTTCCTCCGGATGCTCCAGTTTCTTACCACCCTCCAAAAACGTAGAGGGTGGTAATGAGTATTTTGCATCAGTCTTCACTGTGGAAAACAATAACAGAATAACAGACTTTCAAGAGTATCGGAAGAGAGGTGAGTGCAGTCATGATCACCAAAAAGGTGTTTTGGAAGCTGTATGCAGTGCCAGATTCACATAGTAGCAAAAGTAACATTTATTTTGGGCCCCGCATTAAACGCTTGCTGATTTGTTCTGTCACTTTATGTACGATGAATGATGAACAACTGACTGGATGTTAACCTAAACATTTTCATCGCAGCGGCGATGAGATACCACACACTGATAGTCTGTGTGAATAACCCCAAATTAAAGGTGATAATTGGCTAAAATCGCTAACCAATGCGATGTTATTAAAATGGATGATGGGAATGTGATATCTCATCGCTGCTACACAATTTGCCAATTCTCAACTTGTGAAAGAAATGGAGATGAAACAAAATTATTGGGGCACCATTCTAGAACGAATACTTTTGACATTTGAAATTAATCCCTACATGTAATTAATACTATCAGTGTTATATAATGGCGGTTTTGGGGGGTGGGGGGAATTGGTGCCGTCGGCACCCTAGTTCAGCCAGTTTCGAGCCGGTCTCTGGCAGGATTTTAAATAACACCACCCACGACCGGGCGGATGGACCCCGCGTGTCCTTATGGCAACACATCCTCGCCACCTTTCCGCTGTTGCCGTGTACAATGGAGCCAGGATCAAGCTGAGTCTGCGCCCATTCCATTCCCTGCCCTGCCCCACCCCCCCAACCCCCAACCCAACTACCTTCATCTCAGCAGCTGCAAAATGTTTTCCACCCCTCAACAAACGTTCTTCGAGGCGCATCCTAAGTTTTGTTTCTCCTTCCACAGGGGCTGCGCATCACGAAATTCCGTCGACGTCGTGGCTGAAGTAAAAACAAAGTGCTGGAAAAACTCAGCTGGTCAAACAGTGTCTTTTATTCAGCAAAGGTAAAATATACGTCAGCAGCATTTTGCGCTTTTACTGGCCGGTCGTCGTTGTTGTTGTGCTTGTCGTCCCATCGAACTACGCAGCCCACAATGCACATCGAGCACTACATGTCCCAGAATGCCGGACACTACATTTCCCACAATGCAATGAGCCGCCGTTCCGGGCTCTGTTGTTGGGAGGCCGCGGGCCCGCGGGACGGCCATGGTTGTCAGCCAGTCGGAGATAGTCGAGCGGACGTTGCAGGGCTCCGTTGTTACCTCCAACCTCAGCGCCCCGCACGGTACCGCGGGCGGGCCTCGCGGCTGCGAGAATGGCGCTCTGATGGGGAACTTCGGCATGTTCATCCAGGGCTTACTCGGGGTGGTGGCCTTCAGCCTGCTGATGCGTGAGTGCCGGGGCCGGACCGGGAGGGTCGCGGGGCTTCGCCTGCGTTTGACGTGCGTCCGGTACTCAATGGGGACTTACCGCAATATTCACTTGGTTTCAGACCAGCCCCCTGGCAGTGAAATTGGACAAGGCGTTTCAAAGTGTCACTGTCAAAAGTTGGCACAAAAGTTAACCCACATTGAATTAAAAAAGGGCCATGGTAACAGGAGACGAGGTGAGAGTGGAGAACTGCTTTGGTGAACAGAAGCCTATGTCCAGTGGTGTCCTGCTGGGACTCTTACTGTTGTACTCTTAATGATTCAGTCCATTCCAGTGGAATGGGAAATTTGCAAGTTGCACATAAATTGACAATGTTGTTCACAGTGAGGAGGAGAGACGTGGTTTATAGGTTTGTACCAAGTGTCTGGTAAATCGTGCAGAGCAATGGCAGAGGCATTTAATCACCGTAATTGCAATGCGATGCACTTCGAAAGACTAATAAGAGTAGAGAGATATCGGAGGGTGGCAAAAACATTAAGTTGTAGTAGGAGGTGACTTTCCATATATTGGCTGTGACTCCCATACCGTAAAAGGGCTGGATGCCTTAGAGTTGGCCAAATGTGTTCAAGAAAGTTTCCTAAATCAATAAACAGAGATGATCTCTGGAGAGAGTGCAATACTTGATCAACTACAGGCACCAACCCTCTTTTCAATCTTCTTCAGCATGATGCTGAACCAAGCCATGAAAGACCCCAACAATGAAGACGCTGTTTACATCCGGTACCGCACGGATGGCAGTCTCTTCAATCTGAGGCGCCTGCAAGCTCACACCAAGACACAAGAGAAACTTGTCCGTGAACTACTCTTTGCAGATGATGCCGCTTTAGTTGCCCATTCAGAGCCAGCTCTTCAGCGCTTGACGTCCTGCTTTGCGGAAACTGCCAAAATGTTTGGCCTGGAAGTCAGCCTGAAGAAAACTGAGGTCCTCCATCAGCCAGCTCCCCACCATGACTACCAGCCCCCCCACATCTCCATCGGGCACACAAAACTCAAAACGGTCAACCAGTTTACCTATCTCGGCTGCACCATTTCATCAGATGCAAGGATCGACAATGAGATAGACAACAGACTCGCCAAGGCAAATAGCGCCTTTGGAAGACTACACAAAAGTGTCTGGAAAAACAACCAACTGAAAAACCTCACAAAGATAAGCGTATACAGAGCCGTTGTCATACCCACACTCCTGTTCGGCTCCGAATCATGGGTCCTCTACCGGCACCACCTACGGCTCCTAGAACGCTTCCACCAGCGTTGTCTCCGCTCCATCCTCAACATCCATTGGAGCGCTCACACCCCTAACGTCGAGGTACTCGAGATGGCAGAGGTCGACAGCATCGAGTCCACGCTGCTGAAGATCCAGCTGCGCTGGATGGGTCACGTCTCCAGAATGGAGGACCATCGCCTTCCCAAGATCGTATTATATGGCGAGCTCTCCACTGGCCACCGTGACAGAGGTGCACCAAAGAAAAGGTACAAGGACTGCCTAAAGAAATCTCTTGGTGCCTGCCACATTGACCACCGCCAGTGGGCTGATAACACCTCAAACCGTGCATCTTGGCGCCTCACAGTTTGGCGGGCAGCAGCCTCCTTTGAAGAAGACCGCAGAGCCCACCTCACTGACAAAAGGCAAAGGAGGAAAAACCCAACACCCAACCCCAACCAACCAATTTTCCCTTGCAACCGCTGCAATCGTGTCTGCCTGTCCCGCATCGGACTGGTCAGCCACAAACGAGCCTGCAGCTGACGTGGACTTTTTACCCCCTCCATAAATCTTCGTCCGCGAAGCCAAGCCAAAGAAGACAGGGCAGGGCAGGTGATGGAAGTGTGTGCCAATAGTTTCAAGATAATTACGGAAAAGGGCAGGTCTGGTCCTTGAGTTGAGATTCTAAATTGGAGAATTTTGATGGTATCAGAAAGGATCTGGCAAATGTGCATTGAGACAGGTTGTTTTTCTAGCAAAGGTGTACTTGGTAAGCAGAAGACCTTCAAAGGTGAAATTTTGAGAGTACAGAGTTTATATGTTCCTGCAGTATGCCTGATGCCTTCATCTTTGAAAAATGCATCCAGCTACAACTTCTGACCAACCAAGTTGGGGAATTGGAGCTGGTTGAACTCCAGATCATTCAGGAAGCTGAGGAGGTGATAGACAGGAGTCAAGAGGAAGGTTGCTGGGTGGCCGCCAGGAAAGGGAACAGATAGTCTGTGCAGGGCACTCCTGAGGCCATTCCCCTCAATAACAGGTATACCATTTTGTGGAAGGGGAAGGGGGAGGGGGAGAATGATCTACCAGGGCCAAGTCATGGTGATCAGGTTTCTAGCATGGAGTTTAGACTTGTGGCTAAGAAGGGAAGGAAGGAGAAGAGGTGACTTGTCGTGATAGGGAATTTCATAGTTAGGGAGACAGATAAGAGGTTCTGTGGAAGGGATCAAAAATCCCGGATGGTATGTTGCCTCTCTGGTGTCAGGGTCCAAGATATTGGAGATAGAGTTCACAGCATTCTCAGGAGGGAGGGTGAGCAGTCAGATGTGGTCTATGTAGGGGCCAATGAAGTGGGTAGGGAGGGAAATGAGGTCTTGCAAAGAAAGTTCAGGGAGTTATTCGCTTAAGTTGAAGGACAGAACCTCTAGGGTTGTGATCTCAGGATTGTTACCCCTGCCACGTGCTAGTGAGGTTAGAAATGAGAGGATAATGCAGCTTAACATGTGGCTAAAGATGTGGTGTAGGAGGGAGGGCTTCAGGTTTCTGGATCTTTAGGCTCTCTTCCAGGGAAGGTGGGACCTGTTCCAACAGGATGGTTTCCATCTGAATGATAGGGAGACGAATATCTTTGTGGGGAAAATGATGTGTTTGAGAAAGTATTATGCTCGGTGGGTTCACAGAGAGACAAGTCTGGGCACAAGTGTTACAATCCAGGTAACTTTATTGAACACATGGGACACAAACAAGGGAAGGCATCAAACAATACTTCATTACTCTTTATTAAACAACTATATAGACATTCACATTGGGCCCAGGTTGGACTCCGCATGTGTACACACTTCACAGACAGGGACTTGCTGATTCCCTGTACCAACAGGAGTGTGTCTCTCTGCAAGCACTGATCTATTGCAGTACAGTGCTACAGCTCAACTTAAGTGTAGTGCACACCTTACCCATGACTCTTCCAGTGATGTCCACAGTAGAGACCTGGTTTGGAGCAATGTCTGGGACTTGGACCAAAGAGCAGAGAGAGAGAAATGTTTTGTACTGTCTGAGCTGGGTATCTGGCTAATGATGATACTGAGTCATTTAAATGAGCCATCAATAAGGTGTGCTCTAATGGGTGGCCGGAGTCCAACCTTGAATGGCAGGTGATGGAACTTCTGAACAAGTTTCAGACAGGGAAATCACATAACCATCCAGAATCCACAGTGTTCCAGAGAGGGAGGCCACATGTTCCTCCACAATCTACCTATAACAGAAGCAGCTCATGCTGCTTCCGGGATTTTAAACTAGATTTGTAGGGAACAGTAAAAGGTGATGTGAAGACTGCATGTAACGTCAGAAGTCAAAGGGTTGTACATGGTGGAAATTTTCTTGGATGCACCTATTTCAATGCAAGGAGTACTGTAGGAAAGGCAGACAAGCTTAGAGGGTGGATTGGCACATGGAATTATGACATTTTGGCCATTATTGAAACTTGGTTGCAGGAGGGGCAGGACTGGCAGCTCAATATTCCAAGCTTCCATTGTTTCAGATGGAATAGAACAGGGGGAATGAAAGGGAGAGGAGTGGCATTGCTCATCAGGGAAAATATCACAGCTGTGCTCAGACGTGACAGACCAGAGGGGTCATCTACTGAGTCTTTATGGGAGGAGCTGAGGAACGGGAAAGGTAATGACCAAACTCACGGGGTTGACCGCCCAATAGTCAACAAGAATTGGAGGAACAAATCTGTAAAGAGATTGCAGACAGCTGCAGGAAACAAAATGTTGTGGTAGTAGGAGATTTTAACTTTCCACATATTGACTGGGACTCCCATATTGTAAAAGTGCTGGATGGTTTAGAGTTTTTCAAATTTGTTCAGGAAAGAGAGCTTTTGGCACACTGGCCTTCGTAAAATTGATGCAGGAGTTATGACAAGTTGAAGTTGTTTAGGGCATTAATGAAGCCAAATTTTGAGTTGTGTGGAGTTTTAGTCACCTACTTAAATTACATACAGCACATACAGGCCACCCAATTGACCTACAATATCCAGTATGTTTTTGAACAGGGAGGAAACTGGAGTGCCTGGAGGAAACCTACGCAGACACAGAAAACACACAAACTCCTTGCAGGCTGCGTGGGATTCGAACTCTGGACCCGGTTGCTGGCACTGTAACAGTGTTACACTAACCACTGCGCAAACCTTCCCTCCCTTAGAGGAAGGATATCTATAAGACTGAAAGAGTGCAGAGAAAATTTATAAGGATGGTGCTTAGATTTGGAGGAGGTGAGTAAGAGAAAAGTTGACTAGGTTAGGATTTAATTTCCCAGAACCTCAGAGAATGAGGAGAGATTTGATACCGATACACATTTATGAGGGATATAAGTAGGGTAAATGGAAGTGGGACTTTTCCATGAGGTGAGGTGAGAGAAGAACAAGAGGACATGGGTTTAGGGTGAAAGGTGACATGTTTAAGGGGAACTTCTTCACTCGGTGGCTGGTGAGAGTGTGGAATGAGTTGTCACTGGAAGTGGTGGTATGCAGTTCGATTTCAACATTTAAGAGAGGTTTGGAGAGGTACATGGATGGGAGGGGCATGGAGGGCTTTGATCTGAGTGCAGGTCAGTGTAATGACAAGGAAAATTAGTTGATGTCAACTTGATGGGCTGAAGGGCCTGTTTTTGAGTTGACATGTTTCTGTGGTTGTCAGTGGTGAGGAAAATAGGAACTTCAGTTCACATATCATAGTATGACACAGTAGGGGAAACAGGCCTTTAAGCCTAACTCAACCTTATGTCTACACAAACTATTTCCATTGGTTTGAGAAGTACCAGTTCAAGTTTATTATTAGTATCAAAGTCGTATCTACTTCTGCAACTCCATGGACAGCTCATTTTTACCACCCTCTGGTAAAAGTTGCTGTTCACGTTTCTTTTTCTGTTCTTGTTAAAAATATACTCCCCAGGTTTGGACTCTCCTAGCTTTGAGCGAGGAAAAAAATGATGACAATTTACCCATCTATGCCCCTCATGATTCTCTGCAGTTCAGTGAGGTCCTCCCACACCAATAAGCCTCCTTTGCTCCAGAGAGAAAATCCCCAGACCCCTTCCATAAAGCCAATGTTAATTTTTACATACAGTATGGTAACAGGCCCTCTCGGCCAACAAGCTCCTGCCGCCCAATTACACCCAATTGATCTACAGCCCCGATGTGTTTTGAATCCAGTTGACCAGCTCCCCTTGGATCCTGTGTGATCTAACCTGCTATGTGGGATGTCGAGCTTGTGGATAACATCTGCTACACTGTCCACAACAGTTCTCCTGGTAGCAGTTTAAAAAAAAACTATCAGATATACGAGGCACGGGTCCCTATGTTCAAAGCTGTGATGACTACCTCTGATCATTTTGAGAGCAGTTGCTGTCTGCTGCCAATGAGGAGGCATAGTTGAACAATGAGAGCAGAGGAGGTGAAGCCAACCAGAAAATATAAAAGGAGTGGGGTCTAGTGAGGTGGCAGTTTTGAGGTGGCTATTGTGAGAGTGGGACCTTGAGGCTTGTGTGAGCAGAGGCAGAAGGTCTACAGCATTACAAGATAAAGTAAGGCTTTCCACTGGCATTCTTTTCAGTGATTAGTGCAGGCAAGATGGCAGTTCTGGTTTGCCAGTACTTCTGTTGCAGAATGTGGGAAGTCAGGGAATTCCTGACAATGACCTCCCTGTAGGAAGTATGTGCAGTTCCAACTCTTCACTGGCCAGATCATGGCAGCTGGACCTAAGAATTTAACTTGTGTTACAATGGAAACAAAATTAAGAAGGATGATGAATACAAGACCGAAGGTGTTGTATTTAAATTCATACAATATGGAATAAGGTAGACGACCTTTCAGTGCATTTGGCACTTATGACATTGGAGGCCTGACTGAGTTATGGCTGAAAGAAAATCACAGCTGGGAGCTGAACATCTAAGGATTCATGGGTATCAAAAGGAAAGGCAAATGGGGGGGGGAGGGGTGAGGTGACGCTTTTGGTTAAAAGATTAATCAAATCCTTGGGCCGAAGAGACATGTAGAATCCCTGTGTGTAGAGTTAATAAACTGCAAGGGTTTTTAAAAAAAAAAGCACTGATGAAGTTATATACTGACCCTCAAACAGTAGCTATACAAATTAGAGGGGTATATAGACATGCAAAAGGGAAAATGTTATGATAGTCATGGGAGATTTCATTATGTAGGTTGATTGGGAAAATGGGGTTGTTGATGGATCCCAAGAAATTTAAAGAATACCTTCGGGACGGCTTTTCAGAAAAGTTTGTTGCTTGGCCGACCAGGGAAATGGCAATTTTGGATTGGGTCTGCATGATGTGCCAGAGTTGATAAGGGACCCCTGAGGGGATGGTGATCGTAATATGATAGAATTCATGCTGTATTTTGAGAGGAGAAAGTAAAATCACAAGTATCAGTACACCAGGGGTCTACAAAGGTATAAGGGAGGAACTGCCCAAAGTTGATTGGGTGGACATTAGCAGGGAAGATGGCAGAGTAGCATTGGCTGGGGTTTCTGAGACTAACTTAAGACACAGGATAAATTCAGGAAAAAAAGATACCTATACGAAAGAGAGAAATGTAAACAAACTGTGCAATACAAAATAAATTCAGTAATAAATAAAGTGCAGAGGAAGAGTTTTTAAATGAGTCTCTGAATCTGTTGTTGGGGAGTCTGATGGGGGAGGGGTAGCAACTGTTCCTGAACCTGATGGTGTGAGTCGTGTGGCATCTATGCCACTTTCCTGATGGCAGCTGCGAGAACAGAGCATGTGCTGGGTGGTGTGGATCCTTGATGATTTCTGCTGTTCTCCGACGGCAATGTTTCCTGTAGATGTTTTCATTGGTGGGGAGAGTTTTGTCTGGGCTGTGTCCACTATCGTTTGTAGGGCTTTCTGCTGTGAGATATTGGTGACCATACCAAGCCATGTTACAGCCAGTCAGCATACTTTCCACTATACATCTGTAGAAGTTTGCCAAGTTTCTGATGTCATACTGAATCTCCGCAAACTCCTGAGGAAGTAGAGGCACTGACGTGCTTTCTTTACGATGACATTAGTATATTTGATCTACGAAGGGTCCTCTAAGATAGTGATTTCCAGGAATTTAGATTTGCTCATCCTCTCCACCTCTGATCCCCAGTGATCAATGGATCGTACACCTCGAGTATTCCCTTTCCAAAGTCCACGATCAGTTCCTTGGTTTTGGTGACATTGAGTAAGAAGCAGCTATTGGTACACCATTCAGCCAAGTTTTCAGTCTCCCTCCTGTATTTCCCCCTCATCATCCCTTTTTATACTATCCACAACTGTGGTATTGTCAGCAAATTTGTAAATGGTTTTATTGTAAACCCCAAATTTCAGGATCTAGGCCTCAGCACACCCTGCATCCCTCTGCAACTGGAACCTTGACTTCCTGTCTAATAGGCTACAATCAATGAGGATGGCTAACAAAATAATCTTCATGTTCGCACTCAACTCTAGGGCCTACTATACTTCCCCAACAGCCATGACTGTATAGCTAAATAGCATCTAACTGCCAGCAACACTACTGCAGTAGACCAGGTAACAAATAATGATGACATGAAATACAAGAGATTGAAAGTCAGGTGGCATGGTACCACGATAACCTTTCTCTCAACATCATTAAAATGAAGGAGATAATCAATGATCCACACCCCTGTCTATTTTAATAAACCTGAAATCAAAAGAGCAGATAGCAAGTCCTAAAGGGTAAATATCTCCAAAGACTTGGCCTGGGAGAAGTGTATTAACGTGCACCAACATTTCTACTTAAAAGATTCAGAAAGTTTAGCCTGTTTCCCTTGTCCCTTAATAACTTCTACAGGTGCACCGCTGAAATAAACTTGCTGAATACTCCTCGGCGTGCTATGGGAACTGTTTTCCTCAAGATTGAATGCAGCTCAGAAGATAACGAAAATTTCCCTTCTTTCCATCTGCTGAGGAGAGGCAGCCATCACACCCCAGAGATGCTCTCTTCTTCCCCTTCCAATCGGGGAAAAGACTTATGAGTGGGAAAGCACATGCTGACTGGCTGAAAGATAGTTTCTTCCCCATAGCCATCAGGCTCGTGAATAAATCTCAGAATTTCTTGATTTGTGATATTTGTTCTTCCTTTTCATTGTAATCTTGTGGTCTGTAAATTGTACTCTTTATGTTGCCGTATATATTGTCAGAGATGACCTGTTCGCAGAAGAACTGTTCTCACCAGATCCGGTATTTGTAACCATAAACATAAACTGAGGAGGATGAGGGGGACCCAAGAGAGGTTTGTAAGATCATGAGGGGCGTAGATGTGGTAAATAATCATAGTGTTTCCCCAGTGCAGGGAACCTACAGTCATGAGGGCATAGATTTAAGGTGAGGAGAAAAAGAGTTAAAAGGAACCTGAGAGGTACCTTCACACATAGGGTGCCGGGTATTTAGGACAAGCTGCTAGAGGAAATGGTGAGAGCAGGGACAATTGTAATTTCAAAAGATGTTTTGATGGTGCATAGATAGGAAAGGTTTAGAGGAATGTGGGCCAAATGCAGGCAAATAGGACTAGTGTGGGCAAGTGGGAGAGGATGAACAAATTAAGTTCTTGGGAGTCACTCTCAGAAAATCTTTCCTGAACCCAACACACTAATGGCATTGTGAAGAAAGCACCTCTACTTCCTCGGAGGTTTGGTATGATACCAGAAACCCTTGCAAATTTCTACAGATGTGTGATGGAAAGTGTGCTGACCGGCTACATCACAGTCTGTATGGGGACACCAATACCCCTGAGCATAAAGCCCTTCAAAAGATAGTGGACACAGCCTAGGACATAATAAGCAAAATCCTCCCTGACGAAAAGCAGCAGCAATCATCAGGATCTACACCACCCAGCACATGCTCTGTTCTTGCTGCTGCCGCCATAAGAAAAGGGATGCAGGTGCCACAAGACTCACACCACCAGGTTCAGGAACAGCTGTTCCCCCTCCCCCATCAGACTCCTGAACAACAAACTCAATCAGGAGCTCATTTAAGGACTCTTACTTGTGCACTTCATTGATTTTTTTTAAATTCTCTCTGTTCTACTGTTTGATTACATCGTTATCTGTTCACATTTCTTTGTGTTTATAGATACTCCCCAACTCGTGACCTATGTGACTTGCATCCATCTGCACATACGACTGAATTTTAAGAAAAAAAATTTACACTGTTTATGTTGTATTTGACAAACTATAACAGGGATACAGGGTATTTAAGAGCCAAAATGTGCATACTTACCTTGTTGGTCGGTATCCCAGGGTCTGTAGGCTGGGCACATCTGCAGGTCTTCTGTTGACACATGCGTGGTGGGTTCATGTATTGGAGTTTGGTTGGCGCATGCGCAAGAATTAAGGGCACAAATTCAATATTTTCAGGGTATTTGATTCTCGCGCATGTGGCAACCAAACTCCAATACACGAACTCACCGCGCATGCGCTTACCAAAGACTCGCACATACGCACAGGAAGCAAGATGCCTGTGTCCTGCCCACAGACCTCGGGACACCGACTAACAAGGTAAGTACGCAATTCTGACATGTGTTCACTCCGAGATATGACCGGTCATCCAGAATGGAACACAGACGTATGTTGTGGAGTACCTGTATATGTACAAGCTGTGTACATTCTTTTTGTACTACCAAGAAGTGGTAATTCTGCCTCGCCCGCAGGTAAAAGAATCTCCGGGTTATTTGTGATGTAATGTTTGTAGACTGACAATGAATCTGAAATCTGATTGACCGACAAGTCACGTTTCAAGTGACTAGAACTTGAAACATCACCTCTGGTTCTCTTTCCATGGATGTGACCTTATTCGCTGAACATTTATGCCATTTTTTGCTTTAATTTTAGACTTTCAGCCTGTCCAGTTTCAGTTTCTGTGTTTTTTTAACTTGCACAAGGAACTTCATGCCACAGAACCCAAGTTGCTTTCACTACGTCCTGAGTCATTATAACTTCTATTAACTGTAATTTGGCTTTATTATCACGGAACAAGTTTGGATGCATCTTGTTAATTTTCCTTGATCCCATGGAATTTAGTTTTCCATTGATCACTATGCTTAAATACATATGGCTGACATTAATATCTATCATACATTCTCAAAAATATCTTAAATTTCCTGCTTATATTGATTTAAACAAAAACATTTCTAAACATTTGATTTTTATTTGTATATTCCATTGTCTGTCTATTGCAGTGAAACGTTTTCGAGAGCCAAAGTACGAGAGGCGACCGTGGAAGATATGGCAAGTATTGAGTGGTTATAAAGATCATTGCGATGGATCTTCTGGCACATTTTCCTTTACTGACAAGTTAATAACATGCCAGGTTAACAGTATATCTATTCCAATTTAATTTTGATTTGTTTTATGATTTTAGTTATTGTTTAATATTTAGACCTGATGAAGAATTTTGATGAATGTCACAAGAACTTGCAAACGTTGACTTGAAAGTGCAAGTTTGATTGCCAGCAAGCTGGGAGTTGTGGCGGGATTGTTTTAATGCTTTAAGTGCTATTATTGTTTCTGCAGTCAGCCATGTTTCAGGAGGGGCCCTATGTTGTTTCACACTTTACTGATATACTGGCCTTGGACAATGCTGGAATGAACAGTATTGTCCAGAGCTAAGATAACTGACAATTTTGGGCAGTAAGAACCTGCCCTTGCTGCAGTTAGAAATGGCAACTTGATCCTTTTTTTTTGCTTCTCCCTTATCATTCATTGAATCCCCATGGCACCTTGCAGAATCCCCACCTACTGGCACTCTCTTCTCTTGAAACAAGCACTACCCCTATTCATAGCCACCTCCATCCCTTGCCACTTTTAAGCTAAGGCTGCCCACCCCCCCCCCCCAAACCTCCAAATCTTTATGCCATAGCTGGTGCCTTTTCTCTCTTCCGCAGCCCCCTCATAGACTCCACTTTCCACTCTACTCCCTATGCTCATGAGCTAACAAGGCAAGAAATAAGAGAGCACAGTTAAATGCATGATTTCAGGGCTGTTGCAATTGGGAGAGCTTTAAGATTCTTGGACCATTGACCTAACTTCCAGGAATGTAGGCCTGTACAAGAAAGATGGGTTGAAACTGAACTGGAGGCAACAATATCCTGGCTGAAAGATTTGCTAGTATTCTTGGGAGAGATTAAACTTGCCTGGTAGGGGTTAGAACACAAAGCTTAAGTATAGTGAAAGGAAAACCTGAGGAGATTGCAGAAGTATATTAAAGGCAAAAGACTAACTTAGGAGATAGTAGGGCCCCTTGAAGATAAATGAGGTTGTCTCTGTATTCAGCCACTGAAAGTAATGATGTCTTAAAAGAGTATTTTTCTGTATTAACCGTGGAGAAAAACATGGATGCAAGGGCAGTTGGAGAAGTAAATGTGATTTCTTGAATAAAATCCATATCTGGTCAATGCTGGCTAAGCTAGGACCATTTGTCTCTGTTCGCCCCATATCAGTCTAAAACCTTTCCCATCCATGTCCCTGTCTAAATGGCTTTTGAACGTATTGTTCTACCCCTTCCTCTGTCAGTTCGTACAATAACCATCACAATATGTGTAAAGAAGGTGCCACTCAGGACCTTAAATTAATGTCTTCTAGTTTGAGTCCTCTGCTCTGGAAGAAGGCTATATGACTATTTACCTTACCAAATCCTGATAGAGTCATTGTCATACAGCACAGAACAGGCCCAACTCACACATGCTGACCAAGATGACTTTCTGGACTAGTCCCATTTTCTTACATTTGGACTACATCCTCATAAGCCTTTTCCATCTATATACCTGTCCAAATCTCCTTTGAATATCAGAAATGTGCCCACTTCAAGTCACCTCAGAAAGCTCATTCCACATACGGACCATTCTCTGAGCAGAAAAGTTACCTCTCACATCCCCTTTACCCTTAAATCTATATTGAACTTCATTTGGAATTACCTCCTTTGAAGAAAAAGGCCGTATACAAAGGATTGGACACAATATACCCAGAAAACGAGGAAAGATTGTTGTGGCATTGGCAATTATCTTTGCATCCTCCCTGTTCACAGGAAAGGTACTGGAGATAGCAGAATGATGTTTAAGAAAGATGAAAGGTAAAATCCAGGGAATTATAGACCAGTGAGTCTTGTGTCAGTATTGGGGAAACAGAGAGAATTCAGAGAGGCATCGTCTTTTCAGGGATAGTCAGCACGTCTTTGTGAGACTCAAGTCATACCTCATATGAGTCTGTTTTTTTTAAGAAATTGCAAAAGAAATTGATGAAAATAAGGCAGTGGATGTAATATATCTAGATTTGAAAAGGCAACCCATGGTAGACATATTCAGAAAATTATGAGGCATGGGATCATTGGAATCTTAGCTGCTAGGATTTGGAACTGGTTTGCCAGCAGAAGGTATTAATAGATGGAATGTATTCTGCCTGGAGATTGGTAACTAATGGCATTCCCCGGGGAACTGTTCTGGGACCCCCCTACTCTTTGCAATTTTTACACAAGACTTGGATGATGAAGTGAAAGTGTCCTTCAGTAAGTTTATAGGCAACTCAAAAGCATATTAAGGTGTAGATTAATGAGGTGTAAATTGGGTGATCCAGACTCAGGGCGGAATTGGGCTGTTACAGTGCTGTATGTCTAATTTTTAAAAATTTAATTGTGGAGGATGTTTACAAGGGTTTGAGCAACATTTTTGGCTGAAGGGCCTGTACTGTGCTGTTGCATTCTATGTTCTATATTGGGATGACCGAACTTGATTCCTGGGATAAGATTGGAAAGATTAGGGTTATGCTCATTGGAATTTAGAAGAATAAGAGGGGATTTCATTAAGGCATTTAAAATTCTGATGAGACTAGACAAGTTAGGCGCAGAAAGAATGTTCATGATACTGGTGAAGCCCAGAACAGAGGTCTCAGTCTCAAGATGAGCAGTAAACTATTTAGAATTGAGATTAAGAGAAACTTTTTCATGAAGAAAATTATGAACTTTTAGAACTCTCAAACATAGAAAGTGGTTAAGGCCAGATTGTACGATGTATTTAAAACAGAGTTAGATGTGGCCTGTTGGCTGAAGGGATTAAGGGGTACTGAGGACATTTGATGAACTATGATCGATAGAAAAGTAGAACAGGGTCAAAGAACTGAATAGCCCTTTCCCATTTTCTGCTTCCATGTTTATCCTGCCTGCCAGCTGCGTCTCTTGAACACTTTTGCGCTTCTTATTTCCCTGTTAAGCACACTGCTACACTTATTAAAATCATCAAGGGTTTTGTTTGATTTGGACTGCTTCAATGTCCTCTCCTTTTTCCTGACCAAGGCCTCAACATCCCTTGTTAATCAGGGTTCCTTAAACTTGCATCCTTGCCCGTCACCCAAATATGAATGTCCTGTTCTTAACTCTTGCTATCCTACCTTTAAAAGTATCCCACTTTCCAACTTTCCCCTTGCCTACAAACATCCTCTCCCAATCAACTTCTGTAAGTTTCTGCATACTTGCTCCAAAATTGGCTCTGACCCAATTTAGGATTTTAACATAGACCAGCCTCATCTTTCTCAATCATTAATAATAAACAAATAGTGTTATGGTCGCTGATTTCAAACTGCTCCCACTTGCAGGGTCCATTATAGGAGGTGCAGTATTACGCCCTCTCCAGTGAGGCCTTCAATTTTTGACTAATGAAGCTTTCTTGAACCCACTTAACAAATTCCACCTGATCCAAAATTTTGGTCTTGTGAGTGTCCAGTTAATATTTGAATTTATAAAACGCTGTTAGTTTTGCCTGAGCTTCCTATGCTCCATGGAGAAAAATACCTGCCTCATGATTCAAGCATTTGAGTCTTTTCTGCACTCTTTCCAAATTAATCATTATCTTTCCAACAGTTAGGTGACCAAAACTGCACACAGCACCGTGTGCAGTCTCACCAATGTCCAGAGAGATATTAGACTCCCTTGCTTCTGTACACAATGTATTGATTTTTCACACACTATTTAGACATACAGCACGGTAACAGGCCATTTCAGCCCATGTGTCCCTGCCACCCAATTTTCACTTGATTGACCCTCGCCCCCAATATGTTTCAAACAGTGGTAGGAAACTGGAGCCCCTGGAGGAAACCCATGCAGATGTGGGGTGAGCATACAATCTTACAGACAGCGCAGGATTCGAACCCCCTCCCCCCCCATCCCCGTCCCGATTGCTGGCACTGTAAAGGCATGGCGCTAACTGCCAACCTTGCCTATCTAGCTGCAATTTACTTCCATGGACTTCTATGTACCTGTACGCCCAAGTCTCTTTGTTCTACAACACTCTCCAGGACTCTACCATTTGGTGTGCAAATCCTGCCATAGTTTTATCTCCTGAATTGCAACCCCTTGCATATGTCTCAGTTAAATTCCACCTGCCATTCCTTGGGCTATTTTTCTAGTCCATCTAGATCCTGTTGTAATCTTGGATAAGCTTTTTCCACTGAATACTGTTCCACTAATTTTGGTGTCATTTACCAATTTGTCATCCAAATCGTTCATGGAGATTACAAGTAGCAGTGGACCCAGCACTGATCCCTGCAACACATCCCTGGTCACAAGCCACAAATCAGAATAACCCCTTTTAAGACCACCCTCTGTCTCCTATCATCAATTCAATTCTGTTTCCATTTGATTCACCTTGGATCCCACGTGATCTGACCTTGCAGACTAACTGGCCATGCAGGTCCTTGTCAAAGGCCTTGCTGAAGACCAGTGGAATTAACTTTAACTTTACATATCAAAAGCTACTGATCACATAGCTGAGTTCACAGTAACTATATTCAAACTTTAAGATTGTAGTTTATTCTAAATCTTCTGTAGCAAGGTGCCGAGAACTGCAGACAGTATTCAAAATCTGATTTTTATCAACATTTTCTAAGCTGTAACATGACATCCCAATTCCTGTATTCAATGCTCATTGCTTTTAACTGTTATTCATCTCAACTGTGTGTTTTCTCAGCTCCAATCAAACCATCTCTAATAGTTCAGCATTGCTTTTGCAGGTTTTTAGATACCTCAAAACAGGCTATTGGCATGCTGTTTATCCACTTTGCTAATGTCTACTTGTCAGATCTGACTGAAGAGGACCCATGTTCACTGTGAGTGTTAGGATTTTCATGTGACACAATGTGTGCAATGTTGCTATTTTTCAAAAGCATTTAATGTTCCATAACTTTTCAATGCACTGGCAAAGCTAAAATGCTACAGACAATTCACAGTGATCCTGCAAACAGAACTGATTCAAAGCTTTACAGTCATGCCATGTCCAATCATGAATGGTGGTAAACAACTACCATTGATGGTGGAGCACTAGATCAGGTTCTAAACAAGGTCGAAGTATTTACAGGTACTCCTCTACTTGCGAAAGGGTTGCGTTCTGATAAACCCATCGTAAGTCGAAAAAAAATGTAAGTTGATAAAGAATAAAGGTATACCAGTAGTTTGTGTAACACCAACAGTGCTGTATCAGTCCCCACACTGACCACACTACCCTGCTCTCTCCCCACAGCCCTTTATCTTTCCCAACCCTGATCACATTACCACGCTCTCTCCTGACGGCTTTGTATCAGTCCCCACACTGATCACACTACCCTGCTCTCTCCCCACAGACTTTTATCTTTCCCAACACTGATCGCATTACCACACTTTCTCCTGACGGCTTTGTATCAGTCCCTACACTGATCCCACTGCCCCACTCTCTCCCCTCAGCTCTTTATCATTCCCAAAACTGATCCCACCACCCTGCGCTCTCCCCACAGCCCTTTATCATTCCCAAGACTGATCCCACTGCCCAGCTCTCTCTCGACAGCGCTGTATCAGTCGATTAACCAAGGAGGCTATAAACAATTTACCTTAGAGGAATTATCAATGTTTCTTGTAAAAATCAATGATGTTTGTGATGACCTTACTTTAACGTATTACATGAAATTAAATGACAGCCGCACTATTGTCCCATCATAACTTTGAATAATCGTAAGTCAGACCATCATAAGTAGGGGAACGTCTGCACAGTAACCTCCACTCAGAGGGAACAAGTCAATGCTTCATCCTGTCTTTCACCTGAGTGCCCAACTATCAAGAATCCAGTGTTCAATCAATTCTGTGTGCAGTCCTAGTGATGGTTAAGAAATGGTTGAGAGCACTGGATGCAAAGATTATGAGACTAGACAATATTCCTAGTTGTTGGTCTGAAAAGTGGCACTTAAGAGTGTTATATCTATCTCTACAGTTGCACGCAGACCATAGAACACTACAGCATAGAAACAGGCTCTTCGGCCCTTCTAATCTGTCAAACTATCTGCCTGGTCCCATTGACCTACACCCAAATCATAGCCCTCCAAATCTTTTTCTTTGCAAATTTTTCTTAAATGTCAAAATTGAGCCCACAGTCATCATTTCAGTTCCACACTCTCACCACTCTCTGCATGAAAAAAGTTCCCCAATCTTCCCTTTAAATGATTCACCTTTCACCCTTAACTCTTTTCTTCTTGTCTCACCTAACCGCAGTGAAAAACGTCTGATTGCATTTACTCCATCTCTGTCCCTCATAATATTGTATACCTCTATCAAATCTCCCCTCATTCTTCTGTGCTCCAGAGAATAAAGTACTAACCTATTTAACCTTTCCCTGTAACTCTGCTCTTCAACTCATTGCAATATCCTTATAAATTTCTGCACTCTTTCAATCTTATTGATATCTTTCCTGTCGTAAAACTACACACGATACTCCAAATTTGGCCTCACCAATGTCTTGATCCATAACATCCCAACTCCTACACTCAATATTTTGATTTATGAAAGCCAATGTGCCAAAAGCACATAATATTGACATAATATTTAATTCCTCTTGCTAAGCATAGTTCCTTTACTCTACCCTATTTATCCAGAAACCAATATTGTGCATTTCCCTGACAACATTGGTTCTCATTTAATGCTTTCAAAATTCTTCCCAATCCCATTGTAATTAGCTCTCCCCGATTAAATACTTTCCCATATTGTCTGCTCTTATCCTTAGGCATGACAATGTTAAAGGCCATTGAAAATTAGACAAGAAAATCTGCAGATGCTGAGGTCCCATGCAGTACCCAAAAGTTCTGGAGAAACTCAGCAGGGCAGCTGAGTTCCTCCAATGCTTCATGGTCAGTAAATTGTGGTCACTGTCTCTGAAATTCTCGCCGACTGGTTTGTGCCTGTCCACATTACTGTGTCGGAAATCCTTGGACGCATGGAACACGACAGCACAGAAACAGGCCATTCAGCTCTTCTAGACTGTGCCAAAGTATTCTGCCTAGACCCACTGACCTGCACCCAGACCATATCTCTCCATACCCTTCCTATCTATGTATCTGCAGTAACCTATGACAACAACTCTGTTTTTTGCACCTATCCAAAATCTGCTGACTTGTGTGTTCCTCAGAGACTATTGAATACTCCCAATAGACAATTGCCTCCTTCCTGTTTCTGACATTATGCTCCCTATCACTGTCTATCTTCTCCTTGGTAAATGCAGATGTAAGGTTCTCATTTAGTACCTTGTCCACTTCCTTAACTCTAAGAATATACTCCCATCTTTATCCTAAAGTGCCCTTTCCTGTCTTGTCATCCTGTTCTTTTTAGCGCAAGTATAAAATGCTTTGAGATTTTCAATAAACCTACTTACCAAGGAGCTTTCATGGTCCAAAGTAAACAAGAAGTCTGCAGATGCTGGGAAACTGGAGGAACATACAAAGTGCAGGATGACCTCAGTGGGTCCAGGCTGCAATAGGCAGTTGGCGTCTTGGTTCAAAAATTTCATCAGGAATAACACAAGGTGGGCAGATGCCTGAGTAAATGGTTGGGGGGGGAGGGGCGGGGGGGAGGGTGTGATGTGGAGAAGGTGCACAGGTTGGCAGGTGATAGATGAATACAGGTGGGTGGGGGAAGAAAAATAAAGAGCAAAAAAGTAATAGGGGAACAGGGCTGAGGAAGATCCTGTTAGATAGGAGGAAGGAAGGGATGGGAGTGGGTTGGAGGAAGGAAGGTGTCAATGACAGACAGGCAGGGGGAGGAGTGGAGGAATGAGAGCAGAGAGATAAGGGGACTTTTCATGGCCACCTGACTTTTTTCCAGCTCTGCTTGAGCTCTTTCCTGCAACTATATATTCCTTAAGGGCTGACTGATTTTACCTTCCTAAACATTACATGCACTTATTTTTTGACTAAATTCTCTCATCATCCATTGTTCATTTACCTTGCTGTTTTGTCCTTGCTGGAACATGTTGGTCCTTAAACAAGTCCCACATGTCAGAAGCAGGCTTGCTCAATAACAACAGCACCCCGTCACTTTGACTGGGATCATTTTGTTGAATACCTCTGCTCTGTCTACTGCAACAGCCAGGATCTCTCAGTGGCTAGCCATGTGAATTCCATTTCCCATTCCCATACTGATATGTCAATCCATGGAGGTGATGGTGCTCTGATAATGCCTGAAGGTGGATAAATTCTTGGGGTGAGAAGCCAAGTGAAAAATTCCATTGTTAGCCATGGGTGTTGTACCAGAAGACAGGAGGGTGGCTATTTTTGAGCTCTCATTCAAGAGCAATGCTATGATCTAAAGGCCAGTGAGCCTAACATCAGTGGTGGGAAGGTTACTAGAGGGGACTTTGAAAGACAAGATCTACCTGCATGATGCAAAACAAGGACCCATTGCAGATGGTCTGCACAGGAAATTGTGTCTTATCAATTTGGTTGGGTTTATTGAAGAGGTGACCAAAGGGATTGACAAGGGCATGAGGCTAAATGTTATCAACATGGATTTCAGCAAGAGCTAATTAGGACCCACATGGTAGGCTAGTCTGGAAGGCTCGATTGCATGTGATCCAGGACGAGTCAGCCAATTGGATTCAAAATTGCTTTGTGCAAGGTGGTCAGGTGGTGGTTGTAGAGGGTCATTTTTCAGATTGGAGATTATTTCTCATTTGGATAAGAATTTTGTTAGCCTGGTTGGTAAGTTAATGAGAGATATGTGGGAGAGTGATCTAAGACACAATGGCCAGGTAGTGTTCTGTCCAGGAAAGTACAAAGTGATATGCTGTGGAAGATTGAACCTGAATGTACAGTGTAATTAATGGCAGGATTCTACACTATGTAGAGAAACAGAGGACTCTTGGGCTCCAGGTCTTTTAAGATTCTGCCTAAGAAGGTGAATGGTGTGTTGCCGGCCAACAGGCAGGAGATTGAGTTTAAGAGCATCAAGGTAATGTTGCATCTTCACAAGACTTTGGAATAATATGTTCAATCTGGTCAGCTCATTATACTGAACATGTGGAAGCTTTAGAGAGATTGCAAAGGAATTTTATGAGGATGCTGCCTGATTGGAGAATGTGCCATTTGAAGAAAGATTGAGCAAGCTAGGGCTTTTTTCTGGAGCAACAGAGGATGAGAGCCAACCTATTAGAGCTGTACAAGATTATGAAGGGCACAGATAGGTGGACAGCAGAACCTTTTCCGCAGGATGGCAATGGCTAGTATCAGAGGACGTCCGGTTAAGGTGAGTGGAGGAAGGTTTAGGGGAGATGTCAGGAGCAGCTTTTGTTTTAATATCCACACAGAGTGGTGGGTGCCTGGAATGCATTGTCAGGAGTGGTGGTGGTGCTACAATCTGGAAATTTAAGACTATTAGATAGGCAGATGGATGTAAGAAAAATTAAGATTATGAGGGAGGGAAGGGTTAGATCGATGTTGAGGAGATTTATATAGGTTGACGCAACATTGTATGCCAACATAGACATGCATACCATATTCCAGTCAATTCGACCTAATAAGCTACCCTTAAACAACTGCCTACAATTTCCCAACTGCATAACCCTCCATTTTTCTCAGTTCTATGTGCCTACTGTATCTAACAGTCTTTAAAAGATCCGATTGTACTGCTGTTGTCAGCAGCGCATTCCATGCACCCATCACTCTCCGTGTGAAGAACTTGCATCCCCTCCTGTTCTTACTCCCAAACACCTGAAAACTATGCCCCCTTGTGTTAGCCATTTCAGTCCTGAGGAAAAAGGCGGCTGGTCATCTCTATCAGGTCACCTCTCACCATCCATGCTCAAAGGACAAAAGACAAGTACACTCAATCTACCCTCATAAGGCTTGCTCTCCAATTCAGACAGCATTCTTATAAATCTACTCTGAGCCCTCTATAGCATTTACATCCTTCCTTCAGTGAGGTGACCAGAAATGAACACAATATTCCAAGTGGGGTCTAACTAAGGTCTTGTATAGCTGCAACATTACCTCACTGCTGTTGAACTCGAGCCCACGAGCCCACTGTTATTGAAGACCAACACACCTTACACCTTCATAACAATAGTATAACATGTGCAGGAGCTCTGAGTGTCCTATGGATGCAGACTCCAAGGTTGCTCAGTTTGTCCACACTGCTTAGTCTCCCCATTAACATTGTATTCTGCCTTCAAATTCAACCTTCTGGAATGAACCTTTCACATTTCTCTGAGTTAAACTTCATCTGCCACCTCTCAATCCAGTTCTGCGTCCTATCAATGTCCCTTTGTAACCTCTAACAACCCTCCTAACTATCCACTTCTGTATCAACCACAAACTTACTAACCTACTCTTCTGCTTCCTCATCCAGGTTATTTATAAAAACCACAAAGCAGAGAGGTCCCAGAACATATCCCTGTGGAATACCACTGGTCACTGACCTCCATGCAGAATGTGAACCATCTACAACCACCCTCTGCCTTCTCTTGGCAAAGCAATTTTGTATTCTCAAAGCAAGACTTTGACCTCCTTCATTTCATGCATCCTTTCTTTCTGAATCAGCCTTGAATGGGGAACCTCATCAAATGCCTCACTGAAATCCATAAACACTACATCTACAGCTCTACCTTCATCAGTGTGCTTTGTTACATCCTCAAAGAATTCAATCAGGCTTGTGAGGCATGCTGACTATCCCTAATCAGATCATGCCTCTATATGCTTGTTAAGTCCTGTCTCTCAGGATCTTTTCCAACAGCTTGTCCACCACTGAAGTAAGACTCACTAGTCTGTAATTTCCTGGGTTATCTCTACTCCTTTTCTTGAACCTGACCGAAAGAATCAAAGGGGAAAATTGTTCAATGATTGGAGTTGTAGCTTCCGTGAAGAAGGGTGATTGTGGTTACTGTAGGTTAAGCATCTCAACCCTGGAACATAGCTTCAGGAGTTTGTGAGCGACGTATATTAGACGTAACCATCTTCAGTTACTTTATCCGTAGACTTCGATCTGAAGAGTGATAATGGCACAGACTTCACTTCTGTTCACTGACGAGGAATTGACCATTTCCATGGAGAATATAATTGTCTTTTTTTAATTCAAAAACATTATCAAGACCTCAGACCCTCGTAGTTGTCCAGAAACTTAACCAGACCAACAGCATACATATTATGGCAACAGGTATCCTGTACTGATTGATTCACCAGTTGATCCCCCAAAGCCACATTTGCAAGGCACAATTCAAGAGTGCTTGAGTATTCCTTGCTTGCCTGGATGAGTAGAGCCACAAAAACACTCACGAGGAACACTCCACCAACTAAAACCTGTTCGCTGCAGTGGTAGCCCATATGCAACCACATGATCCAACTTAACAGCAGGCCAAAAGCAACTCCGACAGCGCCTTGTAAACTTGCAATCTTAACAGCAAAAACAAAGGATAAGCGCACCACATCATCCACGCACTCTTCTTAAGTCACAATCAAGCCAAAATGTGAAATATTTTAAATCTTCATTATTGCTGGAAATTCCTCACCAGCAAGGGCAAGTTAATGCCGGGAATCCTTCATAACAATGGGACCTTCAGCATTAGGCCACAGAGGAAATAGCCACCATCTTAAAGATAATTGGGGTGGGTATGAAATGTGGGCTGGGCCTGAGAATAGCTGCAGAAGAGGAGAAGGTCCATCATGTCTACACTGCCTCTCATTCAAAGCAATTCTGCAGATCCCTTTCAACCAATCCTGCAATGGAACCTGTACCAGCACACCTACAATCAGTGTATTCTGGATTCCACTGACAAGGTTTTTAGAGAAAATATTTTCCTTAACATTACAGCACAGCCCACAATGTTGTTATAGCCTATGTAAACTTCACAACAATTTATTTTTCCCAATCTCCCACCCATAACCTATTTTACTCTTGCATCCATGTGCCAATCCAAGAGTCACTCTTAATTCTCATTTTACTTTATTTGCACCTCTGGCCTCTCGACTTTAATTCCTCTGCCAATGAATTTTCATATAAAAGGTGCCACTGCACGCGATGAATATTAATTTAATAAATCTTAGCAGGCTTATAGTTGGGGAAAATGGCCAAAGGTAGTTATCAAATACCACGTTGTCCAGATTAAATTTGAATTTGCACATGCTCGTGTCCAAAGAAAAATTCAAGCCAAAATATTATGGAAAATAAATAGGTAAAAAATAGGAAAGTTTAAAATTGGCACGTCTAGCGGTCAGTTCACCAATTAAGCAACTCGCAATTTCAACAACCAGAAAATTCACTAAACCGGCATCTACCAATCCCCATAGATGCCTGATAGCAGGGGTAATACTGTATTTTAAAAACTTCTTTTGCTGGAATGTATTCATTATGCATCTCATGTCTAATGTTTTTCTGTTTCACTGCAGGTATCTGATTAATTTCCTTCTGGACGCCACACTCGGTATGCTCCTGATCTATGTTGGAGTGCGAACAGTAGGTGTCCTAGTTGAATGGCAACATTGGGATTCTCTTCGTTTTGGGGAGTATGGTAATAAAAGTCATTTTTTCTTCTATTTTCTTCCTGTTTCCAACTTATTCTTGTTGTTGACAACCAAGTAGAGTGGGAGAAAATAGATGAACCTTCGTTGTGAGTGAAAGACAAAGGGATGAGAAGCAATTGCCATTAACTTTTCATTAAGGTGAACTATGCTGCAAAATCCAAGAGGTTTGCATTTTATTTAAGACACGATGAGGATATGTTGCTGAAAATAACCTGTGAGGCTTTTTCATAGATTAGGAATTTATTTCTGTCATTTGTGAGACTTCCAATGAAATGGGTGCTAAAGCAGTGCTCTGTAGTGCATGGTGTTATGTCTCTACTTGATCTGTACTCTTTCTTTGGCTTGGCTTCGCGGACGAAGATTTATGGAGGGGGTAAATGTCCACGTCAGCTTGTACCACAATGATGAGAAATTACATTGTGCAGTGCAAAGGAGAAACTACATCAGGCATCACTGTGCATGCAAGAACACGACATGGTGCGGCAGGCTACAGACAGGGACCAAACACCTTGTGGTGTGGCACAGGTGAGGCTGTGACATGAAACCATGCAGCAGACAGAGATGATGTTCAGTGTAATCAACAAACAAGAAAATCTGAGGATTATGGGTGTGAGGTGGAGAAGGTTTAGTTTGTTGTACAGTGTGGGGCAGGTAGCAACATACAGTGTGGCGTACAGTGCAGAGACACCACACTGGTATGCACCAAGTGGGGATATTGCACTCTGCTGTATTCATCAGGGAGGCATGACTCTACAGCACAGGCAAGTGACATTACTTGGTGAACAACTTCAGCAAATGTGCTGTGTAGCTTGAAACGTGCAAGATGTTGTACTGAGCAGCGCAGAGATTGTATAGGGACATTTATTGGAAGTGAGTAGAGGAAAGGTTTTTTTACACAAAAGGTGTTGGGTGACTGGAATGCATTGTCAGGAATAATGAGAGGCTGGTACAATAGGGGCATTCAAAAGACGCTTTGAAGGGTACTTGGATGTAAGGACAATACTGGGTGTAAGATGGGGAAGGACTAGATTGTGGTGGAGTACATATGTCAGCGCCGTATTGAAGGCTGAAGGGCCTGGACAGTGTTGTAATGTTCCATGTTGTACATGTTTAAAAACAGGCTCAGAATGTCTGCACAACTTTGGCCAAAGGGCATGTTACCTGTAAAACTCTGACCCTTGAACCAGGGCTGGGATGAAATCATTAAACAGCAAGGCTCTGGAGAGTACTGTGGGACAGAGCTTTGTGAAACAGATACATTCAGTAGTTCACTGAAAGTAATGACCCAGTTTGAGAAGGTGGTGCTCGTCATGCTTGCCTTCATTGGTCAGTATGGGCACCTGCATAGGACTGGCAGGCTTAAATTATAAGGAAAGGCTGAATTGGTTAAGACTTTTCTCCCTGTAGAAGAGGAGGCTGAGGAATGATCTTGTACAGGTATTCAAATCATAAGGAGCAGAGATGAGGGAAATGGTCATTGTCCTTTTTACCAGAGTAGGTGAGTCCAACACTGCAGGGCACAGATTTAAAGCGAGTTGAAAAATTTTTTTTAAAAAAGACTTGAGAAGCAATTTTTTCTCACAGAGAGCAGTGTGTCCTTTGAGCAGAGGTAGCTGAGGGAATCCTAAGCATCCTTGCAGCATGGAAGCAGCTCACAGACCCAGCTTGTCCTTGCTGAACAAAGTGCCCTCCAATTTAATTCCATTTGCTTGCATTAGGCCCTTATACTTCCAGTCCCCCGTCCATGTAATTATCCCAATGTTTCTTAAAGGAAGCTAACATATCTCCACTTTGGAGACCAAAACTGTTGGCGATCCCTAATCAAGTCTCTGTCTATCCAAATACTTGTCTATCCAATCTCATAGTACACTTTCCAATAACTTGTCTTTTATTGATGTCACCGGCCTATGGTTTCCTGGCCTTTACTAGTCGGGTGATTGAGTTCAAGAACTGTGAGTTAATGTTGCAGTTCTATAAAGTGCTGGTTAGACCACACTTGGAATATTGAGTTCAGTTCTGGTTGCTATATTACAGAAGGGTGTGGAAGTTTTGGAGAGGGTACAGAGAAAATTTACCAGGATGTTGCCTGGATTGGAGAATGTGTCTTATGAGGCTAGGTTAGCAGAGCTAGGGCTTTTCTCTTTGGACCAAAGAAGGATGCGAGGTGACTAAATAGAGGCGCTCAAGATTATGAGAGAGGCAGATAGGATGGACAGCCAGCACCTTTTTCCCAGGGTGACAGCAAATACCAGAGGACATCTTTTAAGGTGAGAGGAGGAAAGTTGAGGGAGACATGAGGGGTACGTTATTTTACACAGAAAGTAGAGGGTGCCTGGAATGCATTGCAAGAGGTAGTGATTAAGGCTAGTACAAAAGGGGCAATCAAAAAACTCCTAGTCAGGCATGTGGATGCAAGAAAAGTTGAGGATTATGGGTGTGAGGTGGAGAAGGTTTTGTTTGTTGAGTAGGTTTATATTGGTCTGCACAACGTCGTGGGTTGAAGGGCTTCTACTGTGCTGGAATATTCTCTTTTCCAATCCACACATGGCAGATCCTATCTGATATCATCAAAATTGGCCTTTCTTCAATTGAGAATCTTAAACAGAGGACCAGACCTTTACTTTTCCATAGTTCTCTTGAAACTAAAGGGCACTGAAGGCTTCCTGATCATATCAGTGGTTTGGATCTGGAGCTCGGGTTGCTGATGGATCAAACCGGAGTCTATACGACTGCGGGAGTGCTAGAGGTGAATCCACGGACACTCAGCAACTCTGAAGGGACTCTTTTATTTCTCTGTATCTCTTACTGTAAGGGGTGTCGGGTAACGCTAATAGCGACTCTTTGCCTTATGGCAGGCAGAAAGCAATTTCATGTAATACAGGTACTACATGTTCTGTACTATTGCATGACAATAAAGGAATCTTGATTCCAAAGTGAATCACGAGATCTGGCTTGCTCACCCTTGATCCCAAGGGCATTTTCGCTCTTACACAGGGCCACTCTCATGATGGCTCCTCTCTTCGATCATTGCTTTTTATTGGCTGCTGTGTGAAACTTCTACCACTCGCTGAGTCCCGGCCCCTGCGTTCTGTTCAATATAATAGTAAACTTAAAGGTCCTGATGCTTGCCTCTCCAGTAAAAATCCTGCCACATCTTGAGACATTGTCAAATGCTTTACTAAAATCCATATAAAGTCAATTGCCTTGTCTTTGTCTTCCCTCTTTGACACCTGTTCAAAAACAATTTGATTAAGTTTGTAAGACATTATTTTTCCACATACCAAACCATGCTGGCTCTCCCTAATTTTTCCCTGGCTATCCAAATGTTGATCAATTCTGTCTTCAGAATACTTTCCATTCTCCCATGTGCTGGAACTTCTCTTTTTCTCAGTGAAGAGTTAAAAATATCTGTCAAGGTACCATCAGTTTGTTTCCTGCATTCCCACAGTGTTCTGGGATGCACCTAGAGATTTATCCACCTTGATGCAATCTAAGACTGCTTACTGCCTGAGGCAATCTTGAATTAACTTCCTCAGATCTTGCCCCAATTTAGGACTTAAACTTGAGGACCAGTGTTATTCTTTTCCGTATCTATCTTAAAGCAAATAGAATTGTGGCCATTAGTCCCAAACTGTTCCCCTACTGATACTTCAGTTACCTTAGCAACTTAATTCCTTAGTTAAAGGTCTAATATTGCCCCATCCCAAGAATATTGCTGTCGAAAGTTTTCCTGAATACACATCACAACATTCACTCCATCCAATCCCCTAACACTGCTGGGGAAGTTGAAATTACCTACAGCCCTGCTATTTTACAGACATCAATCTCTCCTCAGATTTGATCATCCAGCTCCTGGTGACCTCCAGCATACATTAATCAAGGTAACTATTCCTTTTCAGTTTTTGATTTCTACTCACACTGACTTGCATGATAGTTCTCAGGTAATATCCTCTCCAAAGACTGCTGTGATACCTTTGACAAATATGGCAACTCCACCACTGCTCTTCTACTGTTTCTGTAATACCTGCCACCATGTTACCCTGGAACATTTATATACCAGTCCTGGTCCTTCTGCCTTTTAGGCTACATGCTTTTTCTTTCTGGTGGTCTGCACCTTTCGACGAGTCCACCTCACCAAAGTGATTAACGAGATAGATAGGGTGAATAATGAGAAATTTTCCCCACAACAGAGGTCTTGGAGGGCATAGGTTTGAGCTCAGAGCTAAGAGGTTAAAAGGATATCTGAGGAAGAAAGATTTTCCTCAAAGAGTTGTTACAATCTTGAATGCACTGCCTGACAAGGTGGTGTGGAGACACAATACTTAACAAGTGTCTGGGCAAGCACTTGAGTCACCAAGGCAAGTTCTTGATGATAAGCCAAATGGCTTATTCCTGTTAAACAAAGTATGTCGAACAATTCATTCTGCAAGTGTGTGCATGCAGATGCCTCAACTTTTCCTCTGATTCATTGGTGCTGCCACCTGCACCCGTGATGAGCTGGTCAAATTTATTCACTTTGCTGCCATCTTTTACCCTGACCTCAAATTCACTTGGTCAACAATCTCCTCTTTCTCAATCACCCTGTCTCCATCTCAGGATACAAGCTATCGGCAGATATCTTCTATAAGCCCACTCACTCCCACAGTTACCTCAATTACATATCTTCCCACACTATCTCCTAAAAGGATTCTATTCCTTTTTCTCTCAAATCCTCCATTTCTGCCGCTTCTGCTCCCAGGACGAGGTCTTCCATTCCAGAACATATGAGATGTCTTCCTCCTTCAGAAAAGGTGGCTTCCCCTCTACTGCCATTAACTTTCAAGGAGTTCAAAAGCTGTGAGGTAATGTTACAGCTATACAAGACCTTAGACCACACATGGAAATTGTGTTCATTTCTGGGCACCCCATGACAGGAAGGATGAGAATGCTGTTGAGAGGGGGCAGAGGAAATTTACAAGTACGCAACCTGGATTGGGGAGCATGCCTTCTGAGAATAGGTTGAGTGAACTTGGTATTTTCTCCTTGGAGCAACAGAGAACGAGGAGTAACCTGATAAAGGTGTACAAGATGATGAGAGGCATTGATCGTATGGATGGCCAGAGGTTTTTTCCCCAGGCCTGAAATGGCCAACGTGATGGGGCATAGTTTTTAGGTGTTTTGGAGAAAGTACAGGGGGGTATAAGAGGTAAGATCTTCACACAAAGAGTGGTGCTGTATGAACTGTGCTGTCGGCAGCAGTGGAGGAGGCAGGTACATAGGATTTGTTAAGTAGCTATTAGATAGGTACATGAAACTGAGAAAAATAGAAGGTTACGCAGTAGGGAAATTATAGGCAATTGTTAGAGTAGGTTATTATGTTGGCACAACACTGGGCGAAAGATCCTGTATGTGCTTTAATTTCTTTGTTCCTGCAATTAACCACAAACTCTGCTTCCAAGTTTGAGCTTCCAAAGTGTATCACATCACACTTAACTGGACTGAACTCCATATGCCATTTCTCCATCCAACTCTGCATCCTGTCTATATCCTACCGCAACACCTCCAAGCATGTATCATCTGCAAGTTTTCTGACACACCACTCTACTTCTTCATCCAAGTCATTTATTAAAATCACATTGAGCAAGTGTCCCAGAGCAGAACCCTGCAGAATGCTATTAGGCACTGAAATTGCACTTAATTAGGTGGGTGAAGATATTTCAGCATTCAGCAAGGCACAGTTACATTTTGCTCTCTGCTTTAAATTGTCTTTCTTTGTCAGTTGTGTATGGAATGTGCAGGTTAAAGGAAAGATCCTGTCACCACTTTATATGGCGATAAATGTCAGTTGTATTCATTGGAAAGGTTGCTGGAAAATATCGGTAACTAATCGGACAGATTGTTTATGTTTGACACACGCAATAACAAGGTAAATCTACTTTGTAGATGAGCCAAATTTTCTGTAACTTTGGCCCATTGATTCTATGTGTAAACAAGGCTTATATTTGTTTGGAGCCTTGCATCTCTGGGATGTATCAAAGCACTTTATCTTGAGTATAGCATCAGATATATCAGCCTGTAAAACACTGCAGCACAGAAACAGGCCCTTTGCCCCTTCTTGTCTATGCCAAACGTTTCTGCCTTGTCCCACTGACCTGCATCCATTCTATATCCCTCCTTACTCCTCTCATCATGTACCTGTCCAGATTTTTCTTAAATGTCAAAATCGAACCCGCATTCACTATAACTGGCACCTGTCCCACACTCCCACCATTCTCTGTGTGAAGAAATTCCCCCTAATATTCCCTTTGAACACTTCCCTTTTCACCCTTAACTCGTGTTCTCACGTGGAAAAGCCTGCTTGCATTTACTCCAATACCCCTTATATTTTTGTAAATCTCTTTCAAATCTCCCTCCATTCTTTAATAAAGTCCTAACCTGTTTAACCTTTCCTTGTATTCCCAGCAACATCCTTGTAAATCTCCTCTGCATCTTATTGATATCTTTCCTGTAGTTAAGTGACTAGAACTTCACACCATACTCTACATTTGGCTCACCAATGTTTAATAAAGCTTCACCATAACATCCCAATTACTCTACTCAGTGGGGTGAAACAATAATGTCTGCAGATGCTGTGATTATAGCAAATGCATGAAAGTGCTGGAGAAACTCAGCAGGTTCCATTGTGTCCGTCGGAGCTCCGACCGTTGATTATATATCCTTGCCTCCTCTGGATGCTGCAGAATCTGCTGAGTTTCTCCAGCAATTTTGTGTATTTCCTATCCTCTGTATTTTGATTTATGAATGCTAACATGCCTAAAGCATTCTTTTCTACACCACTTTCAGAGAATTATGAATCTGTTTTTCCAAATCCCGCAGTTCTCCCACACTCCTTAGTGCCCTACTGTTTACCATGTACGTCCCACCTTGCATTAGTCTTTCCAAAGTGCAACACCTCACATTTGTTTCCATTAAATTCCATCTGCCACTTTGCAGCTCATTTTCCCATCTGGTCTAGATCCCTCTGCAACCTTGGAAAGCCTTCCTCGCTGTCTACTACACTTCCAGTCTTTGGGCCTTTTGCAAAATTTTTGATACAGTTTTCCCCATTATCTATCCACTTGTATCTTTTGATAAATGCCCATTTCATTAGAGCCTACTTTAAAAGTTTTTTGTTTTCATCTTTTTAAAATATGAATTGCAATTCCTGAAATTGGAGAAAAGACAGGTTGGAATGCAGATCTTTGAAAGGAGTGATTGTAAACAGAGAACATAGAACCTAACAGCACAGTACAGTACAGGTCCTTCGCCCCATGATGTTGTGCCGACCTATATATACCTGAAAAAAACTAAACCTCCCTACCTAATAAGCCAATATTTTTCTTTCATCCATATGCCTCTCTAAAAGTCCCTTAAATGTTCTGATTGTACCAACCTCCACCAGAACCCCTGGCACTGCATTCCAGGTAATCACAACTCTGTGTGTGTACATTTTTTTTAAAGTTGCCCCTGAACATTCCTCCCTACACTTTGCACAGATGTCCTCTGATGTTTGCTACTTCTACCCTGAGATAAAGTTGCTGGCTGACGACCTTATCTATGCCTCTCATAATCTTGTAGATCTCTATTAAGTCACCTCTTAGCCTTCTTTGTTCCAAGGAGGAAAACCCTAGTTCTACCTCATAAGACATATTTTCCAATCCAGCAAAATCCTGGTAAACCTCTGCACCCTCTATATAACTTCCTCATCCTTCCTGTAATGAGGTGACCAGAACTGAACACAATATTCCAAGTGTGGTCTCACCAGAGAAGAAATTGTCTGATTCTCAGTTCTGTAAAAGTTACACCAGTTGTCTTCAAACAATCTAGATAACTTTGCCTGGAGTAGTAATCCCATGGACTGAACTTATTTTGCAGGAGATCCGCTGGAATGCAGTGCTTGGGTTGGACAGTGTGCACTTTACTTACTGATTATGATGTTGGAGAAGACGGTAGTGATAGTAGTGTTGCTTTTACCTCAGTGGAAGAAGGTTTGTATACCTTAACTTCTCCAGCTATGATGCAACTGCTGCATTTCCAATTTTTATACTTCATAAGGTTGCGCTATTAATGTTGGCTAAAACGAACAGGTTCCTGGCAAGTTAAGCAGCTTGCATGAAGGGTATTAGACAGCGGATGTTTCAGATTGAGACCCTGCATACAAACAGATTGTTGACTGCTATCAAATATCAACCTGGTCAGCATGGATAAATTGGGCTGAAGGTCCTGTTTCCATGCTCTAAAACTGGATTACTCAAAAAGCCCATAGTATTGTTCATTTTAAATCTGATATTGATAATGAATTGATGACTAAAGATAATTGGGGATAAATCAGTGGAATGGTTCATTATCTGCAGGTTTTCAACAACCTCTGATATGATATCCTGCTTCTCGATTCCCCAGTGAATCCTGAATCTTATCACAGATGATAATACAGAGTATGTGCACAAAAAGGGGCCATCTGCTAATGCATCCATGTCTACCATGTTGCCTTTTAGACTCATCCCATTTGCTCCCACAATTTCTATATCTACTATTTTTTTTACTTCCTATCCATCTAAATGCCTTTTGAGCATTGTAATTGTATCTGCCACCTGTTCCATATAATCCCTACTCTCGATGTAGAAAACCTTTCGAAAGATTAACTTTGCAAAAATTTCCATTAAACTCTAACAGTCTCCTCTCTTGCTTCCCATAGCATCTTGGGATAGTTCCTCTCAGCCACTTTGAACGTATCCACTTCACTATCTTTAACACTTCCTCTTTCCTAACGAGACATATTCTGGAACACCTCCGTGTTCTTCCTCACGAATACTGATGAGCTTTCCATTTAGAGTCCAATGCAGTCTGGAGGAAGTATGCCTTGATACAGAGGTAAAGGAGCTATGTGCCTGAGCTTCTCGTCTGTGCCAAATAATTATTCTGCCCTGTCCCACTGACCTGCCCCCAGTCAATATCCCTCCCATCCACGTATCTCTCTAAATTTTTCTTCATTTCCGCATTATTGCATTCTCCGTTGTATTAGGGCGGCATCAGCGACTGGGATTCAAATCTTCGGGTTTGCACATTCTCCTCATATCTCCATGGGTGTCCTCTGGGTGCTCCGGTTTCCTCACACCTTTCAAAACATACTGGGGTTGTAGGTCAATTGGGTGGCACAGGCTCACGGGTTGAAAGGGCCTGTTACTGTGCTGTATGTCTATTTTTTAAATGTAAAATTGAGCCTACATTTACCAATTCAGCTGGCACTCGTTCTACATTCTCTCCACTCTGCATGCAGTTCCACCAATGTTCCTTTTAAACTTTTTCCCTTTCACCCTTAACCCATGTCTTCTAGTTTTTAATCTCACCTAACTTCAGTGGAAATTGCCTGCTTATATTTATTCTATCTATACCCAAAATAATTTTCTACACCTCTATCAAGATTCAAGATTCCTTTATTGTCATGTAATAATACAGTAAATGTAATATTGCACAAAACTTCTTTTTGTCTGCCGTAAGGATGGGAGCTTTTCTAGCCCTCAGCACCCTCACAAATCCTGATTCTGATATCTGCTCCCAATGAGTCAGTTTTCGACAGCCCACAATCTGGGTGGGTCCTTCGACCGCAACATGTCCACAGCCTACGTGGGCCCTTTGACCACAAATTACCATCAATGGGCAGTCTTTTGAGGACTTCAACCATGTTGCTGACCACCTGCAGCTTGAGTGGGTTTTTCAGCTGTTGAGCCCCTTGCTGGTCTGCTACCATGGTCACTGTCCTGTAGAGTCAGATCCTCCTCCTCAAATCTCCCCTCATTCTTCTATGCTAGGGAATAAAACCTAACATGTTCAACCTTTCCCTGCAACTCCTTTCTTCAAGTCCCGGCAACATCCCTGCAAATCTGCACTCTTTCAATCTTAGGTGACCAAAGCTGCACACAATACTGCAAATTTGGCCTCACCATTGTCACAGGATCACAAGATGTAGGAGCAGTAGACCCAATGGCCCATCGAGTCTGCTCCACCATTCTAATCATGTGCTGATCGATCCACCCACAAAGCCCCATTCCCCAGCTTTCTCCCTGTAACCCTTAATGCCCTGACCAATCAAATACTTGTCAATCTTTGCCTTAAATGCATCTAATTACCTCACTTTCACCTGTGACAACAAGTTCCACAGACTCACAATCCTCTGACTAAAGAAATGTTTCTGTATCTCAGTTTTAAATTGACGTCCTTTTATCCTGAAGTTATGCCCTCTTGTCCTACACTCCCCTACTATGAGAAACATCCTCGCCACATTTACTCCGTCCAGGCCTTCCAGCATTCGAAATGTCTCGATGAGATCCCCCCCCCCCCCATCCTTCTGTATTTCAACAAGCTCAGTACAGAGCTAACATCCTTTCTCATATGCTAACCCTTTCATTCCTGCTATCATTCTAGTAAATCTTCTCTGAACCCTCTCCAACACCAACACGTCTTTTCTCAAATTAGACACCCAAAATTGTACACGGTACTCCAAGTGAGGACTCACCAGTGCTTTATAGGGTCTCACCATTACATCCCTGCTCTTGTATGCTATTCCTGTAGAAATGAATGCCAATATTGCATTTGCCGCTTTCACCACCGACTCAACCTGGAGGTTATCCTTTAGGGTATCCTGCACAAGGACTCCCAAGTCCTTTTGCACATCAAAATTTTAAATTTTTTTTCCCCCATCTAAATAATAGTCTGCCTGTCTATTTCTTCTACCAATCATTGTATTTCAACTGCCCTCTCTTTGACCTTTTCCCCTAATCTATCCAATCTCTCTGCAGCCTTTCAGTATCCTCAGCACCACCTCCCCTACCACGTATTTTGGTATCACCAAATTTAGCCACAGTCATCTATTCTATAATCCAAATAATTTATATACAACATAAAAAGAAGTGCCCCAACACTGACCCCTGCAGAACACCACTGGGAAATGTTAGCCAGTCAGAATAGGATCCCTTTATTCCTCCTCTCTGTTTCCTGCCGATCAGCCAATGCTCTACCCATGGTGGTATCTTTCTTGTAATTCCATGGGCTCTCATCTTGTTTAGCAGCCTTGTGTATGACACATTGTTGAAGGCCTTTTGAAAGTCCAAATACTCAACATTCACTGTCTATCCATCGTACTTGTGATTGCTTCAAACTATTGCAATAGGTTTGTAAGGTATGATTTTCCAGTAAGGAAACGATGCTGACTTGGGCCTCACCTTTTTTATCCACCTCCTGGTATTCCACCTCATCCTTGACAATGTATTGTACAACTTCATTATAATATCCTAGCTCCCATACTCAGTACTTCGATTTCTGAAGGCTAATATGCAAAAGTTCCTTTTACAACCCTATCTATCTGTGACACTACTTTCAGGGAATTATGTACTGTCTGTATTTCCCAGATCCCTTTGTTCTACTGCGCTCTTCAGTGCCCAACTATTTACCATGCATGTCCTATCTTGGTTTGTCCTTCCAAATGCAACACCTCACACTTGTCTGCTTTAAATTCAATCGGTCATTTTGCAGCCCATTTTTCCAGCTGGTCTAAATCCCTCTGCAAGCTTTGAAAGCCTTCTTTGCTGTCCACAACGCCTCCAATTTTTTTTGTCATCTGCAAACTTGCTGATCCAATTTACCACATTATCATCCAGATCATTGATATGGATGACAAACATTAGTGGACCCAGCACTGATCCCTGAGGCACACTACCCATCACATGCCTCCAGGTATGGACATATAGTACCACAAGACGTTTTCAGCCTTGTGGTTCTGGATGTCCATGAGATCCTTTCATGTTGTTGGTGAAGAATGGGAGAAGGTATCAAAGATGATGTTTTGTAATGAAACAGTCATTCAAGGATGTAGATGACTTTGCATTCCAGTGTTGCAATATGCATTCAATTTTATATGGAACTGTCAAAGGGAAATTGAGAGTGGAGGTCAATGAAGTGGCTATGCATTGAGAAGGTTGGTAGCCTAAAATGCCTTTCATTTTTGCTCTTTAATTTTTGTGTGTGTGTGTGTGTTTGGTTTCCAGGTGGCTCTGCTAAATCCAATCCAGAACCCACAGCTGGAGCTGGCCATTGTGGTGCTAATTGTCCCGTTCTTTGTTAATGTAGGTACCCATCTAAGTTGAATTTCTAAACATGAAAGTGTGGGGCACTCTGTGATTCTTAACTCTATTCCAATGTACAGTAAAACCCCTGGTATCTGGCACCTATGGGGATCACTCTGTGATTCTTATCTCTATTCCAATGTACAGTAAAACCCCTGGTATCTGGCACCTATGGGGATCACTCTGTGATTCTTATCTCTATTCCAATGTACAGTAAAACCCCTGGTATCTGGCACCTATGGGGATCACTCTGTGATTCTTATCTCTATTCCAATGTACAGTAAAACCCCTGGTATCTGGCACCTATGGGGATCAGTAGATGCCAAATCAATGAATTTTCCAGTTGTTTGAGATAGTGGGTTGCGTGATTGGCGAACCAGCAGTGAGACGTGCTCATTTTAAACCTGTCATTTTTACCCATTTATTTTCTGCAATTTTTTTTTAATATATGTCAGTTGCTTGAGGCTGCTGGCTGCTTGAATTCCAGATAACAGAAGTTTTTACTGTAAATAGTTTGTAAATTTAAGCAGAAAGTGAGATGCTTAATTGGGAGTATCATCCACGTAGTTTGAAATTTAAACATTCAGATTTCTGAAAATGCTATAAAATATTTAAATGAACACTTGAGTTCACAGACCAACAATGAGCATTTGTGATTATGAACATAGTTCCATTAACCTTGCCTGATAGGTCAAAGATATGGCTAAAGTTGTGTTAAAATTCATTGTGTCTATCTGCACAATTTTTAATGCTACCATTTATTTTTCCCTATCATTTCTCATAGGCATTAATGTTTTGGGTAGTGGATAATTTTCTAATGAGGAAAGGCAAAACTAAGGCTAAACTGGAAGGAGAAGGTGGAGAGGATGATTCCAGAAGCAGCAACAAAGTTAGATACAGAAGAGCAGCTTCGCATGAGGAGTCCGAGTCAGAGGTACCCTGGATATTCAGATACCAATTAATTCTGCCTTAAATCCACCTGTGGTAGCAGACTCCAGACGTTCACAGCTCTCTGCCTAAAGAAATTCCTCCCCATCTCTGCTTTAAATGGGCACCTTTCAATCCTCAAGTTGTCCCCTCTTGTACTAGACTCCCTCGCTAAGGGAAACAACTTCGCGACATGCACTGTCCAGGGATTTCAACGTCCTCCCCACCTTTCCCGTCCCCGCCCCCCCCCCCCATTCTAATGAACACAAGGCCCACCTTCCCTGCCCGCCCCCCAATTCTAATGAACACAAGGGTGTACAGTCCAAGTGCCGTCAAGCATTCCTCATTCCAGGAATCATTCTTATGAATCTTCTTTGAAGCCTCTCCAATGCCAGCACATCTTTTCCATTATGTTGAAGTTGTTTAAGACATTGGTAAGGCCAAATTTAGAATATTGTGTGCAGTTCTAGCTACAGGAAGGATATCAGTAAGATTGAGAGAGTTCAGAGAAGATATACTAGGATTTTGCCGGGTCTTCAGGAGTTGTTATAGAGAAAGATTAGGACTTTACTCCTTGGAGCAAAGAAGAATGAAGGAAGATATGATAGAGGTTTACAAGATTATGAGAGGTATAGACAGAATGGATGTGAGTTGGCTTTTATCACTTAGATTGAGGGAGATAAATAAAGGGGTCATAGTTTTAAGTTGAAAGGGGAAAGGTTTAGGGAAACATTAGGGGAAAGTTCTTCACTCAGAGAGTGATAGGAATGTGTCTTTTGTGCTGTAGCGTTCTATGGTTCTAAGGAGCAAAAATACAGCCCATTGAGTCTGCCCTGCTATTTAATCATGAGCTGATCAATTTTCCCACTCAGCCCCACTTCCCGGCCTTCTCTCTGTAACCTTTGATGCCCTGTGTAAACAAGAACCTATCAGTTTCTCTCCTAAATACACACAGTGACCTGGGCTCCTCATTTCATAACATAACATAACATAACAATTACAGCACGGAAACAGGCCATTAGGCCCTTCTAGTCCGCACCGAACCAAACAACCCTTTCTAATCCCACCTCCCTGCACAATGCCCATAACCCTCCATCTTCCTCTCATCCATATACCTGTCCAACCTTTTCTTAAATAATACAATTGACTCCGCCGCCACTATTTCTCCCGGAAGATCATTCCACACAGCTACCACTCTCTGAGTAAAGAAGTTCCCCCTCATGTTACCTCTAAACCTCTGCCCCTTAATTCTTAACTCATGTCCTCTTGTTTTAATCTTTCCTCCTCTTAACGGAAATAGTCTATCCACATCCACTCTGTCTATCCCTTTCATAATCTTAAATACTTCTATCAAATCCCCTCTCAACCTTCCACGCTCCAAAGAATAAAGACCCAATCTGTCCAATCTCTCCCCATACTCCAGATTCTTAAACCCAGGCAACATTCTGGTAAACCTTCTCTGCACTCTCTCCACTCTGTTTATATCCTTCCTATAATTAGGCGACCAGAACTGCACACAGAACTCCAAATTAGGCCGCACCAACGTCTTATACAATCTCAACATCACCTCCCAACTTCTATATTCCATGCAATGATTGATAAAGGCCAGCATACTAAAAGCCTTCTTCACCACCCTATTCACGTGAGTTTCTACCTTCAGGGAACGATGTACCGTCACTCCTAAATCTTTCTGCTCTTCTGTATTCCTCAATGCTCTCCCATTTACCACATATGTCCTATTCTGATTCTTCTTACCAAAATGAAGCACCTCACACTTATCAGCATTAAATTCCATCTGCCATTTTTCAGCCCACTTTTCTAAGTAGCCCAAATCCCTCTGCAATCCTAGAAAACCTTCTTCATTATCCACTATTCCACCTATCTTAGTATCGTCTGCATATTTACTAATCCAATTCACCACCCCATCATCTAGATCATTAATGTATATAACGAACAACAATGGGCCCAATACAGATCCTTGAGGCACACCACTGGTCACCGGCCTCCAACCTGACAGACGATTATCCACTACCACTCTCTGGCCTCTCCCTTTCAGCCAATGTTCAATCCATTTGACTATCTCAAAATTTATACCTAAAGACTGCACCTTCCTAACTAACCTTCCATGTGGTACCTTATCGAAGGCCTTACTGAAGTCCATATAGACAACATCCACTGCGCTATCCACATTCCTAGTCACCTCTTCAAAAAATTCAATCAGATTGGTCAAACATGACCTTCCTCCCACAAATCCATGTTGAGTGCTCCTGATCAGACCCTGTCTATCCAGATGTTTATAAGTACTATCTCTAAGAATTTTCTCCATTAATTTACCTACCACAGACGTCAAACTTACAGGCCGATAGTTGCCAGGCTTCCTCCTTGAACCCTTTTTAAATAATGGAACCACATGCGCAATGCGCCAATCCTCCGGCACTATCCCCATATCTAATGACATTCGAAAAATTACCGCCAGAGCCTCTGCTATTTCCTCCTTCACTTCTCTCAATGTCCTGGGGAAGATCCCGTCTGGTCCCGGAGACTTATCCACCTTTATATTCTTCAAAAGCCTTAAAACTACACCTTTTGTAATCTCTATATTCCCCATATTTACCCAATTTGCTTTTTTTATCCCACATCTCCCAATATCCTTCTCCTTAGTGAATACCGAAGAAAAGAAACTGTTCAATATCTCCCCCATTTCTCTAGGTTCCACACACAGTTTTCCACTCTGATTTTCTAAGGGACCAATTTTGTCTCTAGCTTTCCTCTTACCATTAACATATTTGTAGAACTCTTTTGGATTAGTTTTCACCCTGCTTGCCATAGTTTTCTCGTACCTTCTTTTAGCTTTCCTAATTCCTCTCTTAAGATTCCTCTTACATTCAATGTATCTTTCAAACATCTCCTTAACTCCATGCTTCTTATATCTAATGTACGCCTCCCTTTTTCTTCGAACCAAGTTTCCAATATTCCTTGAAAACCACGGCTCTCTCAAACCTTTTGCCCCTCCTTTTAACCTAACAGGAACATAAAGCTTTTGCACTCTCAAAATCTGATCTTTAAAAGACTTCCATCTCTCTACTACATCCTGCCCATAAAACAAATTGTCCCAATCCACACCCTGCAAGTCCTTTCGCATCTCCTCAAATCTAGCTTTTCCCCAATCAAAAACCTCAATCCTTGGCCCTGATTTCTCTCTTTCCATAATGACATTGAAGCTGATGGCATTATGATCACTGGACCCGAAGTGCTCGCCAACACTAACCTCCGTCACTTGACCCATCCCATTTGCCAACAGTGGATCTAACACTGCTCCTTCTCTGGTCGGCACCTCTACATATTGTTGTAAAAAACTATCTTGCACACATTTCACAAACTCTAACCCATCCATTCCTTTCACAGAATGTGTTTCCCAATCTATATGTGGAAAATCTCCCATAATTACAACCCTGTGCTTATCACAAATATCTACTATCTCCCTACAGATTTGCTCCTCTAGGTCTCGGTCCCCTCCGGGTGGTCTATAATACACCCCTACAAGTGTAACCTCTCCTTTCCTACTCCTCAGTTCCACCCAAATAGCCTCCGTGGATGTGCCCTCTAATCTATCCTTCCTAGGCACCGCTGTAATATTTTCCCTGACAAGCAATGCAACCCCACCTCCTCTTGCCCCTCCGACTCTATCACACCTAAAACAACGAAACCCAGGGATATTCAGTTGCCAATCACATCCCTCCTGCAACCATGTCTCACTAATCGCTACCACATCATACTTCCAAGTATCAATCCACACCTTCAGCTCATCCACCTTTTTTACAATACTCCTGGCATTAAAATATATGAATTTCAGGGATTTCCCATTTTTTAATCCCTGTTTTCCCTCATCTTTAAGAACAACATTATTTACTTTTCCTGCCAATTGCCCTTCATCTTCTTCCAGAGCATTTCCCTTCTCTATCACCTGCCCATCCATATTCAAATACTTACTACAAACTTTCATTGTTTTCATTCTAACCTTCTCCTTACTGCTCTGTACTATTTTGTTCCCTCCCCCCAACCATTCTAGTTTAAAGGATCCTGAGTAGCCCTAGCAAATACCTCTGCCAGGATTCTGGTCCCCCTGGGATTTAAGTGTAACCCGTCCTTACTGTACAGGTCACATCTCCCCCAAAAAAGGTCCCAGTTATCCAGAAACTTAAAACCCTGCCCCTTACTCCACCCCTTCAGCCACGTGTTATTGCCCTCTGGCTGAAGAAATTCCTCTGCATATTTGTTCAAAGCGGGCACCCTTCAATCCTGAAGTTGTGACCTCTTGTCCTAGACTCTCTCACATGGGAAACAACCTTTGTCCATGCCTTTCTTGAATAAGGAGCCCAAAACAGTACTCTGTTGTGCACGTGAGGCTTCACCAGTGCCTTATAAAGCCTCAACATCACATCCCTGCTCTTGTATCCTAATCCTCTAGATATGGATGCCAACATTGCATTCACTTTCTTCACCACTAGCTGAACCTGAAGATTAACCTTTAGGGTATCCTGCACGAGGATTCCCAAGACCCTCCAAATTTGAATTTTCTTCCCATTCAAATAATAGTCTGGCATGATCATTTACTTTCTAACAGTGTGTTTCATTTGCTACTACTTTGCCCATTCTCCTACTCTATCTAAATCACTGCAGCCTCTCCTTTTCTTCTATCTTCCCCTCCCCCTATCTTTGTATCATTTTCAAACTTAGCTACAATGCCATTTATTCCATAGTCCAACTCATTTACATACAAAGTAAAAAGAAATGGCCCTAACACCAATCCCTGTGGAACACTAGTGGTAACTGCTAGCCAACCAGACTAGGATCCCTTTATTCCCACTTTCTGTTTTATGCTGATCAGCCAATGCTCCACCCATGCTGGTATCTTTACAGTAATTCCATGGGCCTTAACCCTAAGCAGCCTCATATATGGCACGTTCTCAAAAGCCTTTTGAAAATCAAATTTGCAACATCCATAGCATCTCCTTTATCTTGTCTACTTGTGGTTTCCTCAAAAAATTGCAGTAGGTTTGTCAGGCAGGATTTTCCCATAAAGACACCATGCTGACTTTGCTCTATCTTGTCATTCACCTCCAGGTTCTCTGTAACCTCATTCTTGACAATCTTCCCAACCACTGATGTTAGGCCAACAGGTCTATAATTTCCTTTCTGCTACCTCCCTCCCTTTTTAAATAGCGGAGTGACCTTTGTAATTTTCCAGTCCTCCAGAACCATGCCAGAATCTACTGATTCTTGGAAGATCATTACTCATGCCTCCACAATCTCTATAACTACTTCTCTCCCGAGGCTGCATTCCATCTGGTCTGGGAGACTTATCTACCCTTAGACCATACAGCTTCCCAAGCACCTTCTCTCTGGTGTTCGTGACTGCACTCACTTCTCTTCCCTAACACCCCTGAAAGTTTGGATATATTAATATCTTTTGACAGTGAAGACTGATGCAAAATACTTACTCACTTCCAATGCCATCTCCTTGTGTCATGTTCTTTCGGTCCTATATCTACTCTTGCCTTTTTGAAAAACTTTTTGATATTGTTTCCTAGCTTCCTTTCAAAGTTCACTTTTTCCTTCCTAATGACCGTAGCTGACTTCTGTATACTTTTAAAAACTTCCCAATTCTCTTATCTTCCTACTAATTTTTGCTTCCTCGTATGCCCTCTCTTTTGCTTTTACTTTTGTTGTCACTTTGTTCAAGAAAGGAATTGAGGATAATATAGATTGGTGAGGCCTGCATTAGTAGCAGGGAAGTTCTTGGAGATGAAACTTGGGCATGTGATTTACATGTGTGAGGGAAGGCATGGAGTGTTTTGTAGTGGTGATGAGGATAGAGCTGTGGATGTTGTTGACATGGAATTTATCATTTGAAATGATATATAAGAGTTTATTGTCATACACAATAGTACAATGCACAGGGGCACCAAAATTCTTACTTGCTTCAGCCACAGAGGTATGCAGGATACACCAACAACAATTATATGTTGTTTAAATTTAAAAATTAAAACAATATGCCGTGGACCAAAAAAGAGATAAATGTAAAAGATGGGTAGTTCTGCAGTTTGTGCACAGATCCTTTAATGGTCGTGGAATAGTTATGGTTAGGATTGTGCCAGGTGGTTCAAGAGCCTGATAACTGTTGGTGAAAGACCCATTTCTGTCTGCAGAAACACCTATTTTTCCCCTTACTATGCCATCCCTTGCCACTGTAGGTGTGCGTCTCTTTCTCCTGCCCTCCTGTGAAGCAGAGCTACCTGCGATGTCATGATGTTGGCTACTGCTGCCTTTCCTTGAGGAGTGATACATCTGATTTGGAGGGAGATGACCACAATGGACTCCTGCACTTCCTTCCTGCTGCTGCTCTGTCTCTTGGTCAAGGATATCCGATCGTTCCTCATGGCTCTTGTACTGTAATGCAGCTGATTCACAAATGCGTTATCCACAACGTTCTTAGCATTGTTGATGCTCCAAACTTGATTGAGTTGTTAGTCCAGGCACCAATCGAATAGTCAGTCAGAATCTTGTTCTCAGGGTAAAATTGTTACTCTCTAGAGGACGTACATTTAACATGCAGGGTGGCGGTGGTGAAATTTAAAGTATGTGTGTGGGTAAGTCATTTCAACAGAGAGTGGCAAGTACCTGGAACAGGTTGCCAAGAGTAGTGGTGGAAGCAGATGGAATAGTAGCTTTTAAGAGTTTCTCAGTTGCCATGCATATGCAAGGATTGAGAGATACACATCATGTGCATACAACAGAGTTTTGATTTAAACTGGGCATCATGCTCGGGCAGACATTTAGGCTGAAGTGCCTGTTCCTGTGCTCTACCGTTCTATGAAAAACTTGGGAAGGTGGTCAAGAGAACGATAAATGAAATTTAACTCTGACAAGTGTGACGTGTTGTAAGTCAAGCTAGGGCAGGACTTGTGCAGTAAAAGCAGGGCCCTGGAGGGTGTTATAGAAGAAATGATGGGGTTCTGAGCTATAGAAGCAGGTACAATTACAGCATTCAAAATATATAGATAAGAAGGATTCAGAAGGATATGGACCAAATGGAAGCAAATAGAACCAGCTCAGAATGCCAACTTGGTCAGTATGGACAAATTGAGCCAAAGGCTGAAGAAAAGGAAATAGAAGGAAACGTGGTTCATAGAAATAGTTGGCACTGTGACGCTGCCACCAAACAACAAATTTCATGACATGTTCGTGACAATAAATTTTAATTTTGAGAGACACACCATTCTCCCCACACTTCTATCAGAGTGCTACCCTTTTAAATCCTCTGCCCTCTCCATCTATCACTTCTCAGCCTCTTTCTCCTGCCCTCCAAACTGTATCCATATATCACCTTTTACCTGTTGACCTGTGCTCTTCCCCTTCTTTCCCCACCTTTTTATTCAGGCCCGAATCCCATCCCGTGGATGCTGCGTGCATGACCTGCTAAGTTTCACCGGCACCTTTGTGTCGTGCACTCGAATCCAGTGTTTGCAGACTTCCAGTAATGTTGGTTTGCTATTTGTAATTTTCTGTTCTCACTGTTGAATGTGGTTCACAGATTCTCATTGCAGGCGATGATGAGTTGGACGAATCTGAAGGTGACGAAGACCTTAGGAGACTGACAAACATAAAGCCTCTTAAAAAGAAGTTGCGATTTGGAGGTCTTCCTGTATGACCCAGAATGACCACAATGTTCTGTCATCGCAGAGGAAATCTTTTCCTGCTATAAACTACACTGTGAAAATGGGCTGCGTTCAGTGTGTGGAGCAGCACAGGGACCTGAAAGGCTGAGGTGGTTATGCGTGTGATCTCAGCTTTCTTTGCACTGATACCAAACATTCCTGATCAATGTCGTCCATTACTTGCACATGGAAAATGTACAGACAACTGGGTACAGGAGAACGGATTTCTTTCACTACATCAAGTTTTGATCCTTGGGCTTCAAGTTACTAAATATGATGCTCTGTTTGTATACAATATTTCTTGACCTAGAATTTTGAATTTTCAAAGGTTACAGATAGCAGTTGTCTTTCTGGTATAATGTGGTTACAAGTTGGAGATTTGTTAACACAAAAAGTTGGTAATTACCAAATCAAAAATGCTGGAATAATAGAAGTTACCCCAATAGAAGGGCAAATGTAGCAACTTATTGCTGCCCTCGTTGTTCCTCTCTGTTCAGCCTGTTTTCTCCATGCATTTTTCCTCCCTCCTTTTATACTCACCCATTTTGGCATTCCTGCTTTCCCTCCAATGTTGTTGTCTTCTTCTCGCCCTCGTTTCTCCATTTCCTTGCCAGCCCATCTGGACCACAACCTATCATCAGACACTAACTCTAAATCCGAATCCTTCGCTGGACCCATTCTTTTAGTCATTGAGATTTTTTTCTTTTGTGAAATGCTTCATAATTTCTGAATGGATTGGGGGCTGGTCTTCATAACTTTATTGACTTTGTGTAATTTGAATAAAATGATGTTTTGCAGCATAATTCTCATTGAACTACACAGATTGCCTGCAAGACATAATTGCCCATCACTGCCACCTGGAACTCAAGTTCCCAAAATTGTCTCATTGTATTCCCTGGTTCTAATTTTGACTCTTTGGGCAGACAAATATTTTTGAAGCTTGTTCAATATTAGGACCCATATTTATGATGCTTTAAATTTAAATCTTTAATACTACCCAACTTACACCCCATTAACCTACACGCCCAGTACATTTTGAACAGTGGAAGGAAACTGCAGCCCCCAGAGAAAACCCACACAGACACTGGGAGAACGTACAAACTTCTTAGAAACAGCGTGAGATTTTAACCTCTGTCCTGATCGCTGGCGCTGTAAAGACGTTGCGTGAACCGCTGCGCCAACCATGCCACCCTTATTTGATTAAACCTTTCCAGGAACAATCCTGACAATATTTGATGTAGGGGAGTACAGGAGGTATAAGTAATGCAAAGTTAAATTGACATGAAGAAGGCATTGAGGCAGATTTTTGAATCTAGTGTGCCCCACCTGGTTGTCCTGGGTGGGTTTTACAAGATTATCTGCAGAGGGCAATAGATACTCTCTGTATCTCATTTGCTGTCGATACCCCTTTGATGCAAGTCTGGGCACCTGAATTCATGCTTCATTGCTAACATTGGTGTTATTCACCTTTGAAACATTAATTTACTTGTAGAAAGGTCAGAAGATCATTTCAACAATGCAGGATCACAAGATATAAGAGCAGAAGTAGGCCCATTGGCCCATCGAATCATGAGCTGATCCATCCTCCCACTCAGCTCCGGCCTTTCTCCCCGTAATCCTTGATTCCCTGACTAATCAAATACCTATCAGTCTCGCTTTCCCAGCCGCTGTGGCAACAAGTTCCACAGACTCACGACCCAATGACTGAAGAAATTTTTCCTCATCTCTGTTTTAAATTGATGCCTTTTTATCCTGAAGTTGTGCCCTCTTGCCCAAGACTCCCCAACAATGGAAAACCACCCTGCACATCTACTCTGTCCAGACCTTTCAGCAATCGAAATGTCTTTGAGGTCCCCCCTCATCCTTCTGTACTCCAATGAGTACAGTCCAAGGGCTGACAAATATTCCTCAATTGCTAACCCTTTCATTCGTGGTATCATTCTAGTAAATCTTCTCTAAAACCTCTCACAACGCCAGCACATCTTTTCTCAAATAAGGCACCCAAAACTGTACAGAGTACTCCAAGTTAGCTCTTTTATGCAACTCATCTAGAAATGAATGCCAACATTACATTCGCTACCTTCTCCACTAACAACCTGGAGGTTAACCTTTAGGGTATCATGCACGAGGACTCCCAAATCCCTTCACACTTCCAAATTTGAATTTTCTCCCCATCTAAATAAGAGTCTTATCAAGACTGTTTTTGAAAATAATTTATTTTTTAGTATTTTGAAAATGGTATTCAGTTTGAGGAGAGCACGTCTGTGAGCTGCGATCTGCATCTTTTCCAGTGAATCTGTTACCAACATTATCCTTCACTGAATTATCTACCCATCCCTCCCACTCCCAACTTGCTGTCTTATAGGCAGTTAGAAATAGTTAACCTTAATAAACTAGAATACATTTTTATTTTATTGAAAAGTTCATCTTTAACTTCGGCTTCAGTCATTGAATTTGGAGAATTAATGACAGAAAAAGCTGAGAATTTACCAACTTAAGGTTGGTTGAAACTTGAGCTGTGTTTCAGTGGTAGGCACGCAGCTGAGAAAAGTCGGTGTTTCTTTCATATTGCAATAGGTTCTGAGCTTTTTAACTCATTTTGGCTTTTCATTTGGTTGTGGTGAAAGGAATCCATGGTGGAGTGGAGGAAGGAGATTGGACACTGGCAAGGAGGTATGACCAAGGGCTCAGACCTTTCAGATATCAATAAAATTGAAAGAGTGAATTGAAGTAGAAGATTTACACGGATGTTGCCAGGACTTGAAGAAATGAGTTACAGGGAAAGGTTAATCAGTTAGGACTTTATTTCCAGGAGCACAGAAGAATGAGAGGAGATTTAATAGAGGTGTACAAAATTATGAGGGGTATAGATAGAGTAAATACAAGTAGGCTTTTTCTATGGAGATCAGGTGAGATATAAACCAGAGGAAATGGGTTAAGGGTGAAAGGGGAAATATTTAAGGGGAATATTAGGAAGAACTTCTTCATACAGAGAGTAGGGAAAATGTGGAATGGAATTCCAGCTGAAGTGGTGAAGACAGGCTCAATTTTATTAAGAAAAATTTGGACAGGGACATGGATGGGAGAGTGGAGGGCTATGGGCAGGGTGCAGGTCAATGAAGCTAGGCAGAATAATAGTTCTGACTAGAAGGGCCAAAGGGCCTGTTTCTGTACTGTAATGTTTGATGAAAATGTTGGTTATCCATTACTTCCTAAAAATGCTAGGTGACCTGCTGAGTTTCTACAGCACTTTTGTGTATTGAACTCCTTTTGAGTGCTACCTTCTCCCACATTTGTGGGGCAATTTCCAATGGTCCATTAATCGCCAATGCTAGGGTTAGGGTTGCTGGAACACATGGAGGAAATCCATGTAATACATGGAGAACATGCACACTCCACATAGGACTGGCAGTCAAAATTGAACTGAAATTGCTGACACTGAGGCAGCAGCTTCACTCACTCCCCACTGTGTCACCCAATCCTTTTCTTTGTGTAGCCAGTTGCAGACCCTGTATCAGAGGTTGTTCACAATAAAGCTGAGTGTTGTTCAGTTTTGCTTATGAAAGTTCGAATTTGCTGGAGAACATATTCTGGTATTTACTAGACAATTTTCAATATTGAAATAAACAATAAGTAAAATGTCATTGTATTTTGGTGGGATTTTATTTTCCAACGTTAGTTATTTGATTTGATATTTCACAATTGGATCCTTTGGATAATAGGATATTCAAAAAACTAACTTTCAGAATTTACATGTGTAAATTAGGAAAGCTAGAATAATGGTTTAAAGCTGTCCAACTGGGGTTTCACTTTGTAGTGAATTTCTTTTTTGAAAATATGTATGAGCTTTGGTTAAAGTGTCTTTTACAAATCCAGTTTCATTTGAGAAAGTAATTAGAGGATTGAATTGTTTTCAACTGAGTTTGAGGTGCCAGCTATTTTCTTCACAAACGTAATCATGAGCGACCATTTCTCAGCACAGACATTTTTTTTCTAAACAGGATTGAGTTGGGGAAATATACAGTTAGAATTGCAGGAGGCCTCTACAGTCTGCAGGGCTCCATGGCCCCTCATTGATGCACATTTTTCAGCTGTCAAATCTGTTCTACCTCATTTAGCAGAATAGCACAACAGGGTTATCTACAGTGAGGTGGGACATTTTCTCCAGACGTGTTGTGTGCTGGGCACAACTGGGAATGCTTTTTATGGGCTGGTGTTTCTCTCTTAACCTGCCTCAGCCCAGACATCAGAACTTGAAAAAGCATGAGAGCAACATTGCCTGAACTGCTAAATAATATAGTTTTTTTTAAATCTGGTAATCTTAATCCTCCTAGCCTATATTCCCACGTCAATTTTTTCCTTAGCAATCCTAGGCACTGTTATTCCAAAGAAATTGTCTTGTATGACCATTAAGTATCTTTAAAAAAAAAGTTTTTAGGCAAAGAATTTGGCAACGATTGAGAGGTATTGCAGTCTCGGCATCAACTGCATTTTTACACAATTAACCCTTCCAATTAAAGTAATAGGCAAATCTCTCCATCTTTGTAAGTCCTCTTCTATTTTTTCAAGCGAGGGAAGATGGTTAAATTTGTATAAATTTTGTAGATTATTATCTACCATTATTCCTAAATATTTAATTCCATCCATTTTCCATTAAAACTAACATACTTTTTGGTATCTTTCATAATCAACATTTTTTTAATGGCATAATTTTTTCCAAATTAATATCCTGAAACTCCCATATTTTTCAGGTGTGGTCTGTAATTTGGTCAAAAACTCAGTCATGTCTGATTAAGTATAGTAAGTAGTGTGTCATCTGCAAATACATTGATGTTAAGCTTTTCCTGACCAACTCTGAATCCCTTTATATCTGGATCTCTGCTTATAATTTTTGCTAATGGTTTGGTCGCCAAGACAAAGAGGCCTGGAGACAGTGGACACCCCTGTCTACTGGATCTAATCAAAGGAAACATTAATGACATTTGACCATTAATAATTATAATTTTGGCTTGTTTATGATATAGTTTTTATCTAATCAATAAATATTTGACTCATTCCAATCTTTTCTAGTACTTTGAATAGGAATGGCCACTCTAATCCATTGAATGCCTTTTCTGCATTTAATGATTCAATTATACTTGGATTTTCTTTAGACATAGCCAAATTAATAATATTAAATATTCTGCTCAGATTATCTGCAGCTTGTCTTTTTTTTATGAAGTCCACCTGGTCTGAATGTATCAGTTTAGGTAGATATTCCCCTAGCCTATTGGCTAGTGCTTTTGCCAAAATTTTGTAATCAGCATTTATCAAGGAGATAGGTCTGTATGATGATGGTTTTGGCAGGTCTCTTTTTTTTGGAAGAGCTGTAATAATAACTGTTGAGAAATATTCCAGAAGAGTCTTAGTTTACACCACCCGATCCAATACCTCCATTATGAGAGGTATCAAAAGATCTTTAAATTGTCCATAAAACTCGGGTGGGGAAACCATCCTTTTCTGGTGACTTTTTAGATCTCTCGTAAAGGGAGCATCTAATTCCATCTGATCTGTCTTCAAATTTTGGCAGTTCAATCACTGAGAGAAATTAATCTATTTCAGTAAGCCCCCTCTCAAGTCTGATTCATATAGCTTGTATAATGTTTAAAAGTATCATTGATTTCTTTCTGATTATATATTCATTTGTCTAGCTCTTTTTGAATTGCATTTAACATCCTTGATGTCTCCTCTGCCTTGAAATGCCATGATAAAACTTGATGTGCTCCATCTCCCAATTCACAGTACTTCAGTTTTCACTTTGAAATATTTTTTTCGTATTCTATGTTTGTAAAAGTTTTATATTACAATTTTTTTTTGTTTACCAAAGTTTTGTATTTTTCTTTCAAACCCATTCTCTGGTATTTTTCCAATTCTGTTCTTTTTCTCCAGGCTGTTGACTTCTGCATTATATTTCTTTATTTTTTTCGTACGTGAAATTATCTTTCCCCCTCGAGTATCTTTTAATGTATCCCATTTTAGGAAACTATCATTAGTGGAGAGTTTGTTTCACAAAACAATTCTATTTGTTCCCTGGTAAAATTACAGAATTCTCTCCTTCCCAACAGTGTAGGATTAAGACGCCCTCTGTATACATTCTCTTGCTTCTCAGGCATTTTTTGCTAAAATCAGAGGTGCATGGTCGAAGAGTAGTTAGTTAAGAATTCCATTTCAATTACTCTATTTTTCAATTGTGCAAACATTAAGAGCAAACCTATTGTATAGGAGTCATAAACCTTTGAGTGGAATGAGTAATCTCTTGTTATAGGGTGTAACTGTTTCCATATATCTATCAGGTTTAAATATTTCATAAAAGAGAGTAACTTTTGCAGCTTTTGCCTTTGTCACTCTCCTTGCTGATTTATCGAGGATGGGATCCAACCAAAAATTAAAATCTCCTTGAATTAGTACATTTTGTCTACCCTCTACTGCTTTGTAGAAAATATTTTGTGCAAAGGATTCATCACCAAAATTTGGAGAATAAATATTCATGAGCATTCAGAATTCTGCATATATCTGACAATGTGCCATTACAATCCTTCCCGCTGGGTCAATGGATGTGTCTTTGACCAATGTTGGTATATTTTTGTTTATTAAAATTGCTACTCCTTCCCCCACCCCTCAGTAGGTCCAGACAGACTGCCTTCTGTCTCCAGGGCTGCTTGTCTTTTAGCAATTGAACCATTGGCAGAAGCGATCAGGAAAGATCCATTGATAAAGGGATTCAAAGTGGGTCAGTGCGAGCACAAGATAAATCTAATGGCAGATGATGTGTTGCTGTACCCAACAGACCCAGCTGGGTCTTTTCCAAAGTTGCTCACCATACAGGAGGACAATGGTACAATATCAGGCTATAAAGCCAGGATAGAAAAAAGCATTATCGTGCCACTGAATAAATTTAACCATGATGAATACCGAAAAAACAGCAACTTCAGTTGGCAGGCAAGAGCTATAAAATACCTAGGAATCAAGATTGATGGTTACCTGGAAAACTTGTGCAAACTCAACTTACCCCCCCTCCCCACGCTTGAGAAGATGGAGGGCGACTTAATGAGATGGAGAGATCTGCCCATCACCATAACTGGAAGGGTCAACTGCATAAAGATTAAGGTGATGTCAGGACTCCAATACCTCTTCCAAGCTTTGCCAATTCCATTGCCACAATCTTTTTTTAAGGCTGTGAATGGCAATATAAGGAAATTCATTTGGAATGGGAAAGTACTCAGAATAGCCTTGAAAAAACTGACATGGAACTACAGCTTGGGCGGTTGGGGGTGGGACTAAGTTTGCCTGATTTTAAGAAATACTATCTAGTGTCTCAGTCCAAGTTCCTTGCATCCTTCTTTAAGGAAAGGGAACCGCCCACTTGAGTGCAAATGGGATTGCACGCAATAGTGGAGAGGATGGTGAAGGATTTCATATACAAAGGGGACATCCAAAAAAAACCAGATAATCCCCACTGAAACAGGATCAATGAATGCATTGGAAAGGAAGTGGAAATATTGCATAAGGCACCACTGATTCATAATGGATTGATGCCCATGAACAAGGGCAATAAAATTTTAGCGATTTAACATCGACAGGAGATCCAATATATTGAGGACTGCTATGGGGGGGGGGGGGGCGACAGCTTATGTCCTTCAAGGAGCTAAAGAACAAATATGATTTATGGGTCCTTTCAGCGTTTCCTCCAATTAAGAACAGTTGGGGCCCTACAGTGACCCCACCTACACCTAGTAAGGTTGAGGTTGAGAGGTTGCTCTGACTGGGAAAGGCACCCAAATTTATATCAAGAATGTACTCGGTACTCCAAGGTGAAGACCCCAAACAGGGATGAGAGTCAGCCCAGGGCATCACAATTAACGAGAGATGTTGGTTGGATTGATGCAAAGACAGTGTGACAACAATTATCAACTCTAGATACAGACTGGTCCAATACAATTTTCTGCACCAGCTCTACCTCACAGCACAAAAAACCAAGGGTGCCAGAAACTTGCTTCAGGTGTGGAGTGAAGCAAACTGGTCCTGAGCAAAGGAAGCCCCATTTTGGGAGGATTTGCCTGACATATTACTAGAATAATGAAGGTAACCTTCCCACTGAACCCAATGTTGCATCTGCTAGGGAACCTTATGGACATAAGTTACAAATTAACCAAATTCAATTCATATTTATATCTTTGGCCATAGCAAAAAAATGTATAGCAGTGACCTGGAAGTCTGACTCCCCTCTTCATATCAGCAAGTGGATTACCAAGGTGCATAGCTGAGTTCCCATGGAAAAAATTACAAATAATCTTAGGAACTGACACACCACCTTTGTTAAAATATGGTAACCATATCTGAAGTACACGGGAGCACAGCTGTAGCCACACCCTGACAAAAAGACTGATAGAGATTCACCAATTGATGGATCAAGAAAAGTAGTTATAAAAGGACACAGCTTCTATGGATATGTACTGGAAGCACTGACACCACACCTATCCTCTCTTTTTTTCTTCTTTTCTTTCACTCTTGTGATCTCTACGGGGGGGGGAGTGGGAATGGAAGGGGGAGAAATGTATATATATAGATGGCTGGAAGATATTAATATGCTCTGTTATAGCCAATGATGTGTTCTCCTGGTTTAATAATGGAAAATCATTTTTTATTTGCTACTCCCCTTGCTTTGGTGTTGAGAGGAGAATATGACTTCTCCTACCCAGCCCCTCTTTAATGTATTGTGTTCTGATTTTGTAAGGTATGTTTTTCGTTGAAAAACTATATCTTTAATTTTTTTAAGTGCGTCAAACTCTTTTCCTCTTTATGGATCCATTTATCCTGTTAATATTGTAACTGATAAATTTTAACATTTTATTCAGTTCTATCATTGGACCCTTTTGATGATTTATACAGTAAAGTGATTCTCCCCTTTTAACAAGCACATGTATTGCTCCTGCTCTAACGGTGATATAATCAAGAAACCCCAGAAGCCCGCAGTACTCTCCGAGAAAGAACCCCTCCCTTTAGCTTCCCCCCCCCCATTGGAGTCTCCTCCCTGCTACTATTTTACTAAATATTTAATCTCTGTTGAGCTCTCCATATACCTTTCAATATTATTTTAAATAACATAATAAATAGTTCAAAAAATTTAACTTTTGTTTTACTTATCTGATTTTTAACTTTTACAGTTCACTTCGTCTTGTTCTTTCTTTTTCTTCTTTCTGGCATATATTTTTGGGTACCTTTATAATTCTTGTAAAAGTCTTTCTGCTTCCTTTACCGTTTCATAAAATCTTCGGGGTCCCCCTGTTACATCGATGCTAAGTGGAGCGCTGGGTACAGCACTGTATATTTTATATTCTGTGTTTTTAATTGTCTTTTAACGTCAAATTCTTTTCTTTGTTTTACCAAAAGAGCGCTTAAATCCTGAAGTATCTTTCCTCCTTCCTTCTCAACTGGATCACCGTTTTCCGTGGCATACTCCACTGCGGCTCTCAATGCTGCTTCCCAATCCTGGTAACTCAAAACTCTCACCACGACTGGTCTTGATCTTTGGTCATCCACTCTCCTGGGGCCGAGGGTCCGAGGAGCTCTCTCCATTATTAGTTTTTCCTTGAACTTTTTTCCTCTCCTAGCACTTGTGAGATCCGCTCTTCAAAGAAATTCATCACATCTTTCCCATCAGTCCCTTCTCTCAGCCCGATAATTCAGACATTATTTCTTGTGCTGAAATTTTCCGTGTGGTCGATTTTGTCCAGCAGCAGCTGTTGGTCTGTTTTCCACTTTTTACATTTTCTTCCAGGGTTTTTGATTGGTTCTTGAGTCATTATCGGGTCGTTTTCAACCTGACCCACCCAAATAGTTAGGTCTTCAATCTCTGTTGTCATTACTGGTTTTTCTTGCCACCTCTCTTTGCACATTTTCCACCTTGGAGAATCATTCACTCAGAACTTCTATAGATTTTTATCATTTTTTGGAAATCCTGCGTCGATCCCCCATTTCCTTGGGTTTGTGACGACATCGTGGCTGCACCTTGTGGACTTTCTGTCGACGATCTCGGCGATTTCTGAGCTTCTTCAGTTTTATTTTTCTGGGCCTTGTTCTTCTTGCACAAAAAAATGTATTTTGATGACTTTAAATCAGTCTTTTAATCAATCTTCACAGAGAGCTCTTCCAACCTACGTCTGTTCATGCCCTCCGCATGGCCATGTCCTCAAGCGTTTAACAGTCTTAGCCTATATTGGAATTTAAGAGAATTGGGGGGAGGGGGAGTGGGTTCTGAAGCACGATGAAAGGCATGGACAGAGTAGACGTTGAAGGGGTATTTTCCACGGTAGGAGAATCTGGGACAAGAGGGAACAACAGGATTGAAGGAAGTCTGCTTAGAACAGAGATTGGAATTGGAATTTATTTAGCCAGAGGGTGATAAATTTGTGACAATAGACTATAGATGCTGGAGTAGGCCAATTGGCCTGTCGAGCCAGCACCGCCATTTATCAGATCATGGCTAATCTTTCTCTTTCAATAACCAATCCCAGCCTTATCCCCATAACCCTTAACTCCCCTGCCCACAAGAGCCTTATCTAACTCTCTCTTAAATCTATCCAGTGAATCTTTCCCCACTACCCTCTGTGGCAATGCATTCCACAGATCCACAACTCTCTGGGTAAAAAAAAAAATTCTCCTCATTTCTGTGTTAAATGGCCTTTCCTGTATTCTTAAAATATGCCCTCTAGTCCTAGTCTCTCCCATCATTGGGAACATGTGCTCTGATTTCACCCTGTCAAGCCCTTTGATAATCCTAAATATCTCAATCATGTCTCCCCTCATCCTTCTAAACTCCATCTCATATAATCCAAGTCTTTCTAACCTATTCGCATATGACAATCCTGCCATCCCAGGAACTAACTTTGTAAATCTGTGCTGCACTCCCTCTATAGCAGGGGTGTCAAACTCAAATTCACGGAGGGCCAAAATTAAAAACTTGGACGAAGTCGAGAGCTGAACTAAATATTTATTTAAAATTTTCAACAACATCTGCATGTTTTCTCTTTTTTCAACATGTGTAATGTTAAACTTTTTCTTATTAAAATAAATGTTTAATAATAGTTTTGGATAAACTCTTTCCAGAAGCATTAACAAATGAGAAATAAAATATTCAATAAATAATATTTCTCTATAGAGGATTTGTCAAAGGTTGCTAGTGTGCTGTCGAATAGTAAAATCTGAGGGCTATTGAGAATGTGGGAGAATAACATGATTCCTGAAACAATCAAATGGGTGACTGATTGTGGGCATGAACTCTAGCAGGGTTATTTGCCATGCCCTTTTTCCATTGGTTCAGATATCCTTTGATTGACACACTTTTCAAGTTTTATGCCTAATGAGCTTGTATCCAGGTGCAGGACTATTTTTAACCAGGAATATATTTATCACTATGACATGAAACTATTGGAAGATTGTTTTATCCTGAGATTAAAGTTCATAATCCTTACTCAGGCCTGTGTGCGGGAGGGCGGGGTTTGCGGGCGATCGGGTTGGACAACGACAGTGCGGGGGCATCAGCTCTCGTTGCAGGGCGGCATCTCGGCGGATCAGCAGCCCCGTCACCATGAGTCGCGGATCGGCCTGCGGCAGGGAGGGGGAGTGGGCAACGGTCCTGGCGAGGTCAGGCCCGAGGCCTCCGGTTCTGGGTGCTGGGAAGCGGCCTTGGCTTTCCCTGACACCGGCCAGGCCCCAAAACCAGAGTCCACGGTGAGACCCTGCAACATAAACAGAGGAGGTGGGGGCGATTAGCAGGCTGACGCCAATGCATTCTGGGATTTGTTGTATTACTGTGCATGCGCGGCCAGCGGGCCTCCTCTAATACATTTTTGAAATGATCTTGCGGGCCAAATGTAATTATATCGCGGGCCCGCGGGCCAGAGTTTGACATGTGTGCTCTATAGCAAGTATGTCCTTTCTTAAATATGGGGACCAGAACTGGATGCAATACTCCAGGTGAGGTCTCACCAGGGCCCTGTACAACTGAAGAATTTGTTGCTACAGGAGGTTATGAAGGCCTGGTTACTGGGCGCATTTAAGACAGGAGGAGTTTTTCACCTGCTCAAGTTTTGTTTTTAATGTGAATTTACCTTTTATGATGATGACCAAAATGTAGATTGTGCGGTGCTTTTATCCAGGGGTGAATCACGAGCTGGCTTTTGAAGGTGAAGGAGGCGGGATGAGAAGTACAGTAGCACCGCCTGTACTTGATGTCAAACATGCGTGCTGGGAAGGGAAAGCGGCCAATACTGAAAATAGTGACTGAAGAGCAGGTACGAGCGCTAGTGGAGATCTGTGCAAACAGTCTCAGGACTTGGACAGATCTTGTGTGGATCATAATCACCTTTTTTGACCATACGGGTTCTTTAAAATTCGTGCTCTTGGGTAGTGGGCTGATGGTCTCATCGTCATGCCATCAATCCTCCCCTTTGGAGCCGCATTCAGCAGCAATCCTTTTACGTTGCAGGTGGAGCGACTTCACTCCACCTCTGAGTCCACCTCACTAGGCAGATGGAAGATGGAGCGAGTTCGATCAGTCATTCCTACTTTGGACTTTTTATGGAGGAAAGTGAAGGATTTAAAGACAGAATATCTGAATTTACAATCACTTTATTTTTCCTCTATAAAAGGACCTAGGGGTTGATAGGTTCTTGATTTCTTTATTAACTAGAGAATCAAAGATTATGGGGAGACGTTTGGGCTGAGTGGGAAAATGGATCAGCTCTTGATTAAATGGTGAGGCAGACTTGATGGGCTGAACAGCCTATTTCTCCTATGGCGTATGGCCTAATAAAATGATGCTGGAGAAGTGGTTATGGGGAATAAAAACAAGCAGCTCCTCATTTCAGAAAGGATGTGCTGATGTTAAAGAGGATTCAGAGGAGGTTCAGAAGGATGATTCAGGGAATGAAAAGGTTATCATACAAGCAGCGTTTGACAACTCTTGGCCTGTATTTGTTGGAATTTAGGAAATTGAAGGGGGATCTCATTGAAATATTTTGAATGTTCAGAGGCAGAGTAGATGTAGAAAAGTTCTTTGCCACAGTGGGAGAGTCTGGGACAAGAGGATACCACTTCAGGATTGAAGGGTGTCCACTTAGAACAGATGCATTGGAATTTCTTTAGTCAGAGGATAATAAATGTGTGGAATTTGTTGCTACAGGCGGTTATGAAGACCAGGTCATTTGGGCATATTGAAGACAGAGGTTCTTGATTAGCCAGGGCATCAAAGGTTAAGGATATGGAGGGAGGACTGGGCAGTGGGGCTGTGGGAAAATAGATCAGCTCATGATTAAATATAGAGAAGACTCGATGGGCTGAATGGCCCATTTCTGTTCCGATGTCTTAATGGTCTTAAGTTCATTACTATTCATCATTCTGCTAAGTTGTCTTTGTTATTGAAGAGTGTCTGTTCAGCGCTTGAGCTGGAGAATGAATTCCATTTGCCCAGACGTGGATATATTTTCCTGTAACTGCATTTTCTTTGTATCCAGCCTCTGAAGTTGAGGCTAACTTAATCCGTTTAAAACAACAGAAGAACAGGTCCTTCATCACAGCATGTCTGAACAGAGCATGATGCCAAATTAAACTGATCCTAGCTGAATATGCATCATCCCTATCCCTCCATTTCATTGCCAGCCTACATTCCTCTTGAAATGCTCTTGTGTCACTGCTCTGCACACGACTACCAGCACCTAGGCAGCCTGTTTCATGCACTTACCTCTCTGTGGCTGAAAAAGTAAGATTGCTCATCTTTTAAATTATTCCCCCCCTCACCTCAAAGCAATACCTACTCATATTTGAAGTTTCCACTCTGAGGAGAAGGACTCTTGACTGTCCATCGTGTCTATGCCTCCCAGTGTTTTATAAACTATCCAGTCTCTCCTCAGCCTTTGATGCCTTTGTTCAACCTCCCCTTATAGCTCATGCCCTCTAATTCAGGCAGCATCCTGGTAAGTCTCTGTCTTAACCCTCTCCAAAGCCTCCACATATTTGCTGTAATACAATGAGCAGCCCACATAGTCCAAATATGGCCAAATCAAAGAGTTATACAGCTGCAACTTGACTTTCCAACTTTTGTACTCTATGAACCAACCAATGAGGATGTTTGCCTCATGCCTTCTTTAACACTCTATCCACTTAGAATGTAGAACAGAACAGGTCTATCAGCCCACGATGTTGTGCCTACCTAGATAAATGGACGTAATGATCTAAACCTTCCCTATCACATAATCCTCTATTTTTCCTGCATTTGTGTCTGTCTAAGAGTTTTTTCAATGTCCTAATTGTACCAGCCTTCACCAACCCCCCTGGCAATGCATTTCAGGCACTCATTACTCTGTGTTTATTTTTTTAAAAACTTACCCCTCACTTTACACAGATGTTCTCTGGTGTTTTCTTCTACCATCCCAGGAAAATGGTGCTGGCTGTCCACCCTATCTATACCTCTTATTAAATTTGTAGACTTCTATTAAGCCACCTCTCATTCTTTGTCACACCAAAAAGAAAAGCTCTACCTCTATTAATCTTGCCTCCTAAGATGAGTTCTCCAATCCATACAGTATCCTGGTAAATACCCTCTGCACCCATGTTCTTCCTGTAACCAGAACTGAACACAATATTCCAAGCATGGCTGAGAAACTCAAAGTTCAGTAACTCATTCTCTACACTGAGCCCCACTCAAAGCATACAGAGATTCCATCCCATTTTTATACACCTTTGGGCTGGGGTCTGTGTGAGACCCTACAAGTTTCACACAGCTGGAGATTCTTGTTTTTACATTTGCCATTCTCTAATTGTCTGGTACCTTCTCTGTGGCCAGGGCAGATGCAAATATCATTGCCAACACCACAGCAATCTCTTCCCTCATTTTCTGTAGTAACCTGAGCATATCTCATCCAGTCCCTGGAACTTATCAATCTGAATGTTTTTAAGAAAATCCAGCACTTCCTGTTTTTCACCATCAACATTCTCCAGTGCATAAGATTGTTCTATACCGACCTAACATTGGACAAGGTCCCTTTCTCTCTAGTGAACACTGTAGCAAAGTATTTATTTAGAACCTCTTGTCTCCAGGTATGTTGCCTCCTTTATCCTTTTGCAACTCTACCTTCACTCTTGTCATCTTTCTTTTCTTCACATATACATAGAAATCCCTGGGGTTCTCCTTAATCCTACTTGTCAAGGTCTTCCTGTGCTTCCTTCAAGCTCTCCTATGTCCTGTAAATTCCTTCTAGGCTACCATAAAATTCTCATGAACCCTTCCTGACTTTTACTTTCTAAAATTTATGTATAGAACCATAGAGCATTACAGCACAGAAAAGTCCATTTGGCCCTTTTAGTCTGTGCTGAACTTTTCTGCCTAGTTCCACTAACCTGCACCCAGTCCATAACCCTCCATACCCATCCCATCCATGTTCTTGTCCACATCCATGTACTTGTATATTGAGCCTGCATTCACCATTGACCTGGCAGCTCAATCAACATTCCTACTACTCTCTGTGTGATGTTCCCCCTATACTTTTCCCCTTTCGTCCTTAACCCATGTCTTCTGGTTTGTATCTCACCTAACTATCTATACCCCACATAATTTTGTACACCTCTATCAAATTTCCCCTCATTCTATGCTCAAGAGAAAAGTCCTAACCTGTTTAATCTTTCTCTGTAACTCCATTCCTGAGTCCTGGCAACATCCTAGTAATTATTCTCTGCACTCTTTCAATCATATTGATGTAGTTAGGAATGCCATGGTTAGCATTGCGGTTAGCTCAACTCGTTACAGTGATTGGGACTGGGGTTTGATTCCTGCACTGTCTGTAAAGAGTTTGTATGTTCTGCCTGTGTCTGCATGGGTTTCCTCTGGGGGTCCAGTTTCCTCCCACCATTCGAAATGAACCAAGGGTTGTAGGTTAATTTGGTGTAATTGGGCAGTATGGGCTCGTGGGCTGAAATGGCCTGTAACTGTGCTGTATGTCTTTTAAAAAAACTGGACATAATGCTCCAAATTTGGCCTCATCAATGTCTTGTACAACTTTATCATAACATCCCAACTCCTATACTCAATACTTTGATTTATGAGGCCAATATGCCAAAAACTCTCTTTAAAACCCTACTTACCTGTGATACCACTTTCAAGGAATTACATATCTGTATTCCCAGATCCCTCTGTTCTATCAGACTTCTCAGTGCTCTCATGTGTGTCCTACCTTGGTTTGTCCTTCCAAAGTACAGCGCCTCACACTTGTCTGCATTAAATTCCATCTGCTATTTTTCAGCCCATTTTTCCAGCTGGCCCAGATCCCCCTGCAAGCTTTGAAAACCTTCCTCACCTGCCACAACACCTCCAGTCTTGGTGTCATCTGCAAACTTGCTGATCCAATTTACCCCCAATTTACCAATGTCTGCTTCCTTCTTCCTCTTAACTTGCTGCCTCACCTCTTTGGTCAACTATGGTTCCCTTATCCAACCACCTTTTCCCTGTCTCAGTGGGACACACCTATCTAGATGCCACATAAGTCGTTCCAAAACATGTTCCAAATTTTTTTCTGTGCTTTTCCCCCCAGAACATCTGTTCCCAATTCACAATGTTCCACTTTCAGGGAGCTGGTGACCTGAACCCCACAATCCTTCTGTACATCAATGTCTCTAAGATTCCTGCCATTTACTGTATACCTCAGAATTGATTAATCCCCATCTGCTATTTTTGTGCAATATTTAGAAGTGAATACCCTATTGTATCCTTTGACGGTAAAAACACAAAGCTGCAGAAACTCAACAGGTCAAACAATGTCCTTTATATAGAAAATGTTAAAATATATAACCAATGTATCGGGCTAAACCCCTTCATCAAGGTATGGAAAAATGTCGGCAGGTGTCCGAACAAAAGAATGGGGATGGGTGGGTAGGTGGGTGTAGTCACAAACGCTGGAGGTGATAGGTGGAGAAGGGAGGAGGGGACAGTGGTGATCAAGAGGAGGAGGGATGGCTGGGTAAGGGGAGGAAGAAGAGAAGAAAAGGTTAGCAGAAACCAGAAAAGTCGATGTTAACTGTGCAGCCTTGTTCATAGTCCCCAACTCCAAAATTTTCTTCTCTCTGTAATCTTCTCTCTGTAAATGTATCATTACATCTGCAGTTGTGTCCAAATTTTATGCATATATAAAAATCTAGATCTCCCTGCACAAATCCTTGCCACTGGTCAGGGACTGCCAGCCAGAACAACTTTCTGCTATACGGAAACTCCCCTCTCCCACCCTCTATTTAAAATCCTGTCATTCCAGTTCATTATGGCGAGCTTGGTGGTTTAGCAAAAAGTTGCGATCAATTTGCCTGATTGCTGCAAACATCAAAAATGATGACATTCATATGATTTAAATTGTGTGTGACACATGGTGTCAGCTCTAAGTGAGTCAAGTTTCATCAGCTGTCCGCTGTGTCGAATGGGAGAGAGGCAGAAGTGAGAAAAAATTGGAGTGCTTTGTCTGAAAGTACATTCTCATACTGTAGAGAGAACTGCACTGCATCGAACTTTGAAATCTGGTCTTTGATCATAATTATAGTGGGTGCATTTATGTCTCCATTTTTATCTTTGCTCCATGTTGATCATGTACTTGTGGTCATCCTTTCACACTGAATAGTCACTTCCTAATGGCCACCAGGTTTGTACTGCAACAGATTCAGCAGATCCACTTGTGAACAACTTGCTTTACCTCCTAATCACTAACTTGTGTTTTGTGCTCCGTGTATCGTGGGTGAGGTAAACAGGCGTATCAACATTGCAGATATACTGAATGCCTCAAATTTAAGCACCAGTTTTATCAATAAACAATGCCCTTTTTAAAAGGTTTAACTGATATCTTAGCCTGACTGTGTAAACTGAATAGGTGAAGCAGGTGAGACTCGGTTCAAGTCTTTTACGCAGTGTCTTGCTTAGGTACAATATATTTAATTGAATTTTCTCTCATTCCTTCTGGTGTAATTTACATATTTCAGTAACTCCTGAAACAAATAAAAACCCCGGAAGAATTTGCAATCAGCAATCAGGAAAAGTTGATTTGCTAAGTGTCCAGGAATTGAGTATATTCTGTATCTACAGTAAAAAGCCCCTGGTATCCGGAATTCAAGCAACCGGCAGCCTCAAGCAATGGGTAACAAAAAAATCAGAGAAAATAAATTTAAAAAATTTAAAATAAATAAAAATAAAAGGTAAAAAAATTACACAAGTTTAAAATTGTAAAAGTAAATGTTCTGTAACACAAACCTTTGGTGAAGATGGGAGCAAATATTCAACCAGCAAAATGCCTTTGTTGTATTTTGCTCATAGCAGCTGTTTGAATGAAGTTGTATGAAACAGAGGAGTCATCGCTGGATGCCGTGAGGAACACCACGCAACCTACCAACTCCTGTGGGATTAACTGAAAAAGGTTAATTTCATATAAACTACTTTAAAGTTATTCTAAAGTGATTAACAAAAGAAAAAAAGATGTCGCCAAAAAAAAGAAAAAGCTACAAAGACAATAGCGACGGAAAAATCAGAAGCGAAGATAAAGAGAGAAGTCAGGCCTACCTTGTCAATGAAGCAGATCGCTGAAGTTGGTCTGAATCTGCTGGTGAGGACCCAGGAGAGGGGCCTTCCTCCAGAGCTCTCTTCGCAGCACCCCGTAGAGATGGCGCCAGATGAAAGGTTAAAACTGCATCGCACATGCGTGAGAAGTCGTGCATGTGCATTGCAGAAGAAGAAGAAAAAATTGTCTCTTAAAGGGCCACTCCGGCACTTCCACTTCTGAACAAGAAGGTGACACTTCTCCAGTGGAAGAGGCTTCAGAAGAGTATGGAAGTGAAGAAGAAATGTCAAGTTCAGAAGAAAGATTCAGAGGCAAGAAAAGGATTTTTGAAAAAGAAATAAATAAAATTGAAGCTAAAATAGGTAGACTTTCCGATGCATTGGAGAGTAATTTTAAACTTTTAACTGCAGAACAGAAGCAAGTCAGAACAGATTTCACAAAACTGATAGATAATGTTTCACAAAGAGTTGATAAAGTGGAGGAGAAAATCCAAGATGTACGTGAGGAAGTACAACCTATTGAAGAAAGATCAAATGTAAATGAAGATACAGTGACCATTTTGATCTTTATGAATGAAAAATTGCTTGAGAAAGTTGACACTTTGGAAAATTACAGTAGGAGAAACAATCTTAAAATTGTGGTGATGTCCAAAGGAAAAGGAGGTCAAGATGTGATTCATTTTTTTCAAGATAGGTACCAAAAATATTTGGAGAAGAACATTTTAATGGTAAGATTTTAATTGAGAGAGTTCATAGAGCCTTGAGATCAAAGCCGGGTCCTTGCCAGAGACCTTGATCTATCCTGATTAGATTTTTAAACTACCAGGATAGAGAGGGAATTCTTGGTTTAGCAATAAATAGAGCTAGAGAGCATGGACCTCTGAAATATGAAGGGGATAAGATTTTTTAAAATCCAGATCTGAGTCAAACTCTATTGAAGAAGAGATTTTAATCTGGTGAAGAAGGTTCCATATGATAAAAATTACAGATTTGTTCTGCATTATCCAGCTACTCTGAAAGTATTTCTACCAGATCAACAGAATGTTTTTTTTTACATGTACTAGCTGAAGATTATGCGAAGAGTTTGTCTAAAATTCAAGTAACAAAAGATGCTGATTTGTTGCAATGAATTTGATGTATAAGAGAATAAGAAGATGTATAAGAATCTGATGTATCTGGTGTTATTCCCCTTTTTATTCTCCCCTTTGATGAATGAAAGAATTTCATATTGGGAGGAATTGTTGGTTGAATAGAAAAGTTTTTTTTTCCCCCGAGGGGGTCCTGGAATGTGTTCGTTGATTTCTGGCAGCTGCATGTGTTTTCGTAGTTTGACACAACTTGAAAAGTGGATGGTGGTAATGCTAGTATCTCTAGGATTTTGCAGGGGATTTTTGTTTTTTTTGTAATAATTACTCATTGTGATAGTACAGATTCTATCACCAATGTGTATATGTACAGATTGTAGTGTAGGATGACTGTGATTGGCTGAGAGCGTAGCCATGCCTACTGGCAGGTCTTAAAGGATTGCTCCTAGCCAGACCAGGTCATTCTGGACTGGTCGACCTACTTGTGATATGCTCCAGTCTTTTTGTTAATAAAAGCCTTGGTTTGGATCAACAAGTCTTTGGTTCTTTCGACGTGCTCTACAATTTTATTAACTAAAAAGTTTTGAAGGGATGGAGCGTATGCTACGGCTGGAACGCCTCGACATCGACCCACAGTCAGCTACAGCCTCGAATGACTTTAAGCACTGGGTGAGGTGCTTTGAAACATACTTACAGCTCTCTGACCCTGTCGTGATAGAGGACAGCCAACGACTACTAATATTGATGACTATGGTGTCCCTAAGAGTCTACCAGAGCATCCAGGATGTGACCACTTACACCGCAGCCATGAAGGTGCTGAAGGGGCTCTACGAGCGACCGGTGAATAGGGTCTATGCTCGGTACAAACTTGCGACAAGGAGGCAACAGCCCGGTGAGTCCTGTAGAGCTTATATTCAAGCACTAAGGGCAATGGGCAGGAACTATGCCTGCACAGACAGAACTGCTGCGGAGACCACAGACGATCTCATTCGGGATGCCTATGTGGCCGGGGTTCGATCAAATGAGGTGAGGCAGCGCCTGCTAGAGCACGGGGGAGAAAACCTAGAGGACATGATCCGGATCGCAGAGGGAATGGAAGATGCGGTCTTAAGTATGGACATGTACTCTCTGGGCTGGACCCCACGCTCTGATGTGAGTAGGATGCCCTCCCTCTACCCTACTACCCCCCCAGCACACCGACGGCCTGTTGGCTGCCGCTACGCTGCCCGATGCAACCCCAAAGTGGAACAAGCACAGCAGGTCCCAGTGTCTGGCGAGAAAAGCCAGGTGCCAGAAGTGCCTTAAAAACGGCCACTTTGTTGCATCTGTCACTCCAAAATGGCCACCGTCAAACACAGTGCCTCGTGTAAAGCCAAACTGCCACCCTCCCATTCAAACACTTCTTCCTTAGAGCTCTCCTCCAATAAGAGTGAGGGCTCGCCGAGTGGCAGCGCCTGACATCACGGGGCAGACACCGAGTGCGGAAGATACAACCCACCCTCGCCGAATGACGTTCACCCTCCCTCACGAAGCAACGTCCGTCCAGGACCCAGCCTCCGACCTTAACAGCCGCTGTCGCTGCTGACCAGGGACCCGCCACCGCTGCTACTGCTCAGCCCACCGCTGAGCCCACCACTGCCGCTGCCGACCAGGGACCTACCACACCCGCTGCCGCTACCGACCCTGTACCCACCGCCAATGACCGCCCAACTGACCACCCCTCCGTCGACAGCAAGCAGCAACCCCCAATACTTAACGTTGGCTGGCCGACACCCCCAGCAGGCTGCAGGCAGCAACACCAACTCCTCAACGCTCTCTTCAGGCCCAACTGTTTCTATGACATCATCACGCACACGTTGCATGACGTCATCATGCAGGACTCCACTGTCCCCATTACAAGTCACTGAATTAGTAACCCCAGACCAGAATGCCCCATCCTCTCACAAAAGCAATGGAACTGATTAAAGTGCATGGACACTATACCACTTGCTTCTTTGACTCGGGGTCAACTGACAGTTTTATCCGCCCGGTCCTGGCCCACTGTTGCGGACTGTCTATTCTCCCCACTGCCCAGAGAATTTCATTGGCGACCAGATCGCACTTGACTGGGGTAAAGTGGTACTGCGTGGCGACCCTGAAAGTCCAGGGCATCATGTTCACAGACTTCAACTATTAGTCCTTCCCCAATTGTGCACCCCTGCTCTGCTGGGACTGGATTTTCAGTGCCAGTTTCAAACTGTTTCCCTGCACTTTGGGGGGCCTCATGCTCCGCTCTCTGTCTGTAACCACTCCACCCTGGAAGCCTCCTGCCAGTGGCAGCCTGAGCCACCTGCCCCTGCGCCAGGGGGCCTCACCTGTAGCCTCTCCACCCTCCGAGTTGCTCCGCCAGCGCTCTTCACAAACCTCACCCCTGGCTGGAAGCCTGTGGCCACCAAAAGCCGGCAGTACAGTTATGAACACAGGAAATTTATCACAAGCAAGGTGCGCAGACTGCTGGACAAGGGCATTATCGAACCGAGCTCAAGTCCCTGGAGGGCCCAGGTGGTGGTTGTTAAAAACGGGGAGAAGCCGCGGATGGTGGTTTACTACAGCCAGACAATCAACCGCTTCACCCTTCTGGATGCGTACCCCCTTCCATGGATCACGGATGTGGTGAATCAGATCGCCCAATACCGCATATTCTCCACCATTGACTTGCGTTCGGCCTATCACCAGCTCCCGATCCGCTGAAGAGACCGATCTTTCACAGCCTTCGAAGCGAATGGGTGGCTGTATCAATTCCTCAGGGTACCCTTTGGGGTCACAAATGGCGTTGCGGTCTTCCAGCGGGAAATGGACCGGATGGTGGACCAGAACGGGCTGACTGCTACTTTCCCATATCTGGATTCTGGACAATGTCACCATCTGCGGCCATGACATGGAGGATCATGATGCCAACCTTGAGCTAATTTTTTCAGACTGCAACTCGGCTGCACTTGACCTACAATTTCAACAAGTGTGTCTTCCGGACCACTCAGCTCGCAATTCTAGTTTGCGTGGTGGAGAATGGGGTGGCATGCCAGACCCTGACTGCATGCGTCCCCTCATGGACTTGCTTGCCCTCCCCTCCCCCCCCCCCCACACCCAGAAGGCACTCAGACGCTGCCTGAGCTTTTTCTCCTACTATGCCCAATGGGTTCCACACTATGCCGACAAGGCACGGCCACTCATCGAGGCCACCTCCTTCCCCCATCAACTGATGGCCTTCGACCACATCAAATTGGACTGCTGCAACGCTGCACGCCATCGACAAGTCCATCCCGTTCCAAGTCTGGAGCGATGCGTCCGAATTTGCACTGGCTGCCACTTTGAACCAGGCCAGCCGGCCGGCCGGTGGCCTTCTTCAGAATCCTCCAGAGTCCTGAGAGCCGACGCTCCTCTGTCGAGAAGGAGGCCCAGGCCACAGTCGAAGCAGTACGTCGTTGGAGACACTACCTCACTGGCAGGCGCTTTACACCACTGACTGACCAATGCACGGTCTCCTTCATGTTTAGCAATACCCAGCGAGGTAAGATCAAGAATGACAAAATCACCAGGTGGAGAATCGAACTCTCCACCTTCAATTATTACATACTGTATCGGCTTGGTGAACTCAACGACCCGCCAGATGTGCTCTCCAGGGGGACTTGCGCCAACATACAACTGGACAGGATGCAGACACTCCACGAGGAGCTCTGTCCTCCAGGGGTCACTAGGTTCGCGCACTTTGTCAAAGCTCGCAACCTGCCCTACATGGTCAAGGAGATTCACTCCATGACCCAAGCATGCCCAGTGTGCGCTAAGTGCAAGCCCCACTTCTTCCATCCGGAGAACACCCATGTCATCAAAGCCACCCGCCCCTTTGAGCGTCTCAGCGTAGACTTCAAGGGGCCCCTACCATCGACCAACCATAATATCTACATCCTTACAACCATCGACGAGTACTCCCGCTTCCCATTCTCTGTGCCTTGCTCAGACGTGACTGCCTCCTCAGTCATAAAGGTCCTGCACAGCATCTTCGCCATCTTCGGGTACCCCAGTTACATCCATAGCGATAGGGGTCCTCGTTTATGAGCACAGAGCTGCGGCAGTACCTTCTGAAGCATGGTATTGCTTCAAGCAGGACCACCAGCTATAACCCATGCAGTAATGGGCAAGTCGAAAGAGAGAATGCCACCGTCTGGAAAGCAGTTACGCTTGCCCTCTGATCCAAAGGTCTCCCCACCTCTTGCTGGCAGGATGTGCTCACTCGTGCCCTTTACTCTATCCGCTCCCTCCTATGCACTGCAACCAATGCCACCCCCCATGAAAGGATGTTCTCTTTTCTGAGGAAATCCGAATTGGGAACAACCATACCAGCGTGGCTCATGGTTCCCGGGCCAGTCCTCCTACGAAGCCACATCTGGTACTCAAAGAACGACCCCTTGGTTGACCGAGTGACTCTGCTCCATGTGAACCAACATTATGCCTACAATGAGTACCCGGACAGGCAGGAGGACACAGTCTTGGTAAGTGACCTAGCCCAAGCCGGATCAGGCCCAGCAGTGCTTCCGACCCAACCTCCCCCAAATCCTTCTCCCCTAGGTCATGTGCTTGAACAGAGGGACCAGCACCACCCCACCAGCTCAGGCCAGACTGTCGACAACGCCGTCGGGGAATTGAGAAGAGTGTCCGCACCTGACGAGCCTGCCGGCGACATGACTCCAGTGACCCCAATCCTGGCACCACGGCGGTCACACCAGATGGTCAGGCCCCCTGACCAGTACAGCCCCTAACCTCCATTTTTCTTTTTTCTTTTCCCTTTTTTCCCTTTTTTCTTTTTTTTTTTACAGCCCTTCATCCACCCTGGGGTCAGTTCTCAAAGAAGGGGTGAATGTGATAGTACAGATTCTATCACTAATGTGTATATGTACAGATTGTAGTGTAGAATGACTGTGATTGGCTGAGAGCATAGCCACGCCTACTGGCAGGTCTTAAAGGATTGCTCCTAGCCAGACCAGGTCATTCTGGACTGGTCACCTACATATGATGTACTCCAGTCTTTTAGTCAATAAAAGCCTTGGTTTGGATCAACAAGTCTTTGGTTCTTTCGACGCGCTCGACACTCATGATGTGTTTACTTTGAATAATTCTGATGTTTTTGGATTGCAAATGTTGAAGTTCAGGACCAAATTAATTTGTGGGATAGGAGTGATGGAAAATAACTTTGTAAAGTTTACAGATAATGAAAATAAATAAAGCAGTTAAGGTTATGAGTTTTAATATTAATGGGATTAACAGGAAAATAAGAAAGAAAATTTTGTCTTTATTAAGAAATTGGGAGTAGATATCGCTTTTTTACAAGAGACTCATTTAATGGAAAAAGAACATTTGAAATTAAAAAGAAATTGGGTAGGTTAGGTAGCTTTCTGTTTATTTAATTCTAAAGCTAGAGGAGTGGTAATGTTAGCTAAGAAAAGTTTACCAGTTAAAATTCAAAATGTATTGTCAAATATTTTCTGAGGAATGGACTTTGTTAAATATATACACACCAAATATAGATGATCAGAAATTTATGCAAGACACTTTTTTTAATTTAGTGGATATTCATGAAAATATTTTAGTGGAGGAGATTTTAATTTTTGTTTAGATCATTTGCTGGATAAATAATCAAGAACTATAGTTAAATCAAAAGTAGCTAAAACATTATTATATTTAATGTAATTGATGTATGGAGAAGGATGCATCCTAAAGACAGGGTCTAATCTCTTTATTCTAAAAGATTTGATATTCTAAAATTGACTTTTTTTGTTGCTTTTGACTCAAAACCAATCAAGGGTTTTGAATACCGAATATAAAACAAGAATATTATCTAATCATTCTCCATTGTTGATTGAAATGGAATTTTCTAAAAAAACAACACTCATTGTATAGATGGAGATTAAATTCTTTATTATTGAAAAGAGGAGATTGTTGTTCTTTTATAAGACAACATATAGAATTTGTTTTGTAATACAAATGTACATTCAACAGAAGATAAGTTTATTATTTGGGATGCATTAAAAGCTTATTTACAAGGAAAAATTATATTATACTTCAAAAATTAAAAAGGAATATATGAAAGATATAGATAAATTAGCTAGAATAATGAGATTAAAACTATAACTTCTTTTTCCTTGTTTTGAATTCTCCAAACCAGTGAAACTTTCCCTGAAAATGAGTAAGAGTCGTAGGAAAAATTTTATTGAGCATCATCGGAAGCAATCCAAATTAATATACAGTTATGTTATTATGCACTTTAGATTTAGATTCTACCTATTAGGATTAGTAAGGGTTTGGGGGGGGGGGGGCGGTTTCATTGAGTTTTATTATAGTTTTTTAGTAGTTTTTTTCTCTTTTCTAAATATAAATCAACATATATTTGTAAACTCTATAACATTGTGATTTGATACTAATTGTTATCATTATCATATATGTCTTGATTTAAATAAAATATTCAAAAAATATTGTGTGAAACAGCAATGGCATTGCCTAGGATGAAAAGCTAGTTGATGCCACTCACCGTTGGGGGTGACCCTCTCAAAGTATCTCCTTATCCCTACTTTTTAAGAGTCACCCTGGTTTGAGACTTTATATGTAATCAGAGAAGGTGGGTTTATCTATAATGTTATTGTTCATCTTTCAGGCGGCTCCGTGGAGGGGGAGGAACCTGCAGATGCAGCGACGGTTAAATGTTTTCAAAGAATATGAATGAAATTAAAGTAAAATGCTTTAAGGTTTATATATTCATGCAAGTGACATTTGTTTAGTGTATGTACAGTATCCAGCTGCGCTGGGTGGGTCACATCTCCAGAATGGAGGACCATCGCCTTCCCAAGATCGTGGTGAGCTCTCCACTGGCCACCGTGACAGAGGTGCACCAAAGAAAAGGTACAAGGACTGCCTAAAGAAATCTCTTGGTGCCTGCCACATTGACCACCGCCAGTGGGCTGATATCGCCTCAAACCGTGCATCTTGGCGCCTCACAGTTTGGCGGGCAGCAACCTCCTTTGAAGAAGACCGTAGAGCCCACCTCACTGACAAAAGGCAAAGGAGGAAAAACCCAACACCCAACCCCAACCCACTAATTTTCCCCTGCAGCCACTGCAACCGTGTCTGCCTGTCCCGCATCGGACTTGTCAGCCACAAACGAGCCTGTAGCTGACGTGGACTTTTACCCCCTCCATAAATCTTCGTCCGCGAAGCCAAGCCAAAGAAAAAAAGTACAGTATAGTATTTTTGTCTTTTAAACTGATTGGTGACAAAGTTGCTTCAAATAAATGAACTGTCATTCTGTATTCAATCATATCTTTACTGTAATTGCCATTAGGCCACCATAACAATTGTAGAAAATCACGATTTCTGATGGTACTTTCACTTGATGAAACATCGCTTCAATATCTGCAGAAATATACAAAAGGCTCTTTACAAAATCTTATCAGAACCCCTATTAAAGTATTGGTTAAATCCAGACCTTGTAAAAGTTGAGAATTCAATGAAATGAAATGATGCTCCACAATCAAATACTAAACATCATTTCTCCTTTTATGGATGTATAACTCCATATTGATGTTAATACCATTTTCTACCATCTTTACGTTCCAAGATATCTTCTGATACCTTTTCTACATAACCCTTGGTTATCATGTCCAACATAACATTGGTATATTCCAAATGAAAGGAAGAATTTCTCTTGAATTTTCTCTTCAAATTCAGCATATGCTGTTCTACGATTATTTAATTATCTGGCATACAAATTTCTCTTCTTCAGAGCTAATGCTATACAGTAATGACCATCAACATGTTTAACAGAATTTGAAATTAAATCCAGAAACTGCTTGTCCTCCTTCGAAGGTTCTTGAATACCTGTGAGACTTTAAGGGAAATCAATTTTAAACTGTTGTTCCCACAGATCATTAAGTTTGGCAACTTAAATTCTGTTGACATTTACATTCAACAACTCCTGATCATTATTCACTTTTCCTCCTAATGGTCCGTTAATTGTCCAACCAAGCAACATTCTCATGGCATAAGGCCCGTCATTTTGACTCCTTATTACTTCGAGGTTTGAGAGCCGTTGGTACATCTCGATTTTGGCATCAATCTTGGGTAAGCAAACGTCTTTTAGATGATCCCACTGTTTGATATCATCTTGATTGGGAATATTCTCTTTATTCATAGGGATAGTCTTCTGAGTATATACACTTGGAAGATCGCAAAATTCATTGCTATTCAATTCAGCAACCTGTAAACTTGAAACTATATCAGTTTCAATGTTCTTTTCATTGTCTTCAACAAGATCTGTGATCTTTTACCACGAAGATTAGGTTTATTCATTAATTCAACAGTACAAAATGGGACGGTGCTTCCTGGATCAAGAAATGTATAGGTCTTCAGTATGAACCTTCTGTTTTTAGATTTAACCGGCACAGGAACTATTGAGAGAGCTTTGTCACCAGCCCCAGTAAGACTGTTTGTCTCAACTGAAGCTCAATCCTCCTTTTTGACTGTGTCTTTAATCCTGGATTTAGACTATTTGATTTCCTTCTCAACTTCGTTGAGTATGTGGTAACTTGGGATGTTTTAAACTGCATATATCACATATGAGACACTTATTACGTTTTGCTGATATGTTCTTTACACAAGAAACCAAGAGGTTAATTTCTCGTCATACGAGCTTTTTCTCCAATCATGAACATTTTTCTAAAGCATGCTTATCTTTGCAATGCAAACAGCTTTCCTGAACAGTCTGATCTTCCTTTTCCTTTGTTTCCTTGTTCTTTTTTGTGCTTGTATCTGACCCAGCAGTAACAAAGGTAATTCCCTTTGGTTTCTGTTGAGATGATGATTTAGACTTCTTTACATCTTTAGGAACTATTGAAGTATCCTTAATATTTCCAAATGCTGGTATGGTGTAAAGAATTCCATTCCAAGAATTGTACAAAATCGATAAAAATGGTGCCCTTTCCAGGAATAATTTTCTCTGCAGCTTTGGTTCTCCATAATCCCTTCAATTTATAAGGTAATTTATTGACAATAATCGACAAATTACCAAGCAAATTCAGCTCTTGCAAATGTACATGACTTCCCATTGCATTACAACATCCTCTCAGAAAAAGTGCATCTGCTTGTAAAGCCTTTGTATCCTCTGATTTTATTGCTGACCAAGAAAGAATCTTGTCCATATGGGCCCCTGCGATTTTATGTTCATTCCCATAATGATGATGCAATAATTTTTTTGCCCTTTTAAAACCTTGTTCTGGATGCATATATTGGCAACTTTTGACTCACTCTTTCCCCTGTCCTCCAGTAGACTGTTCCAGGTAATACAGACAATCTTTAGTGTTTTTAGTATTACTTCCAGTGTGACATTTAAAGGATTTCATGAATGTCAGATATTGTAATGTATCTCCATTAAAAATTGGAATTTCCTTCTTAGGTAAAAAGTATGAACCTTGTTGCTGCGGTAACAGCAGCGATTTAATTTTGCTTTGCTATGAATAATATTATATTGTCTTGTCCACCAGGGCTTGTGACTGGTTGTCTTTTTTTTTTTAAATTTTTTATTTTTCACACCATAAATCACAATAGCCATGATATACACTTTTTCTTTTCCACACATTTACAGTGACTTTTTCTCCCTCCCCCCTCCCTCCTCCCAAGCCACCCCCCCATCCCCCCCCCCCCTCTCATCCATTTTAGTTATACAATCTAGGTTGCATTAATTCAGTTAGACAATGTTGTCATTCAACAAAAATACACCAGAAATTCTACTGAGTCCATTCTTTTCTTCTCTTCTCCTTCCATCAACTTAGGTAATGTTTGTTCCCGGTAGGTTTTCGCTATTGTATTTAATGTAAGGCTCCCATACTTGTTCGAATATTTCAATATTATTTCTTAAACTATATGTTATTTTTTCTAATGGAATACATTTATTCATTTCTATATACCATTGTTGTATTTTCAAATTATCTTCCAATTTCCAGGTTGACATAATACATTTTTTTGCTACAGCTAGGGCTATCTTAACAAATCTTTTTTGTGCATCCTCCAAGTCAATTCCAAATTCTTTATTTTTTATGTTACTTAGGAGAAAGATCTCTGGATTCTTTGGTATATTGTTTTCTGTTATTTTATTTAATATCTGATTGAGATCATCCCAAAATTTTTCTACTCTCTCACATGTCCAGATTGCATGAATTGTTGTTCCCCTTTCTTTTTTACATCGAAAACATCTATCAGATACTGTTGGGTCCCATTTATTTAACTTTTGCGGTGTAATGTATAGTCTGTGTAACCAATTATATTGTATCATACGCAGCCTCGTATTTATTGTATTTCTCATCGTTCCAGAGCATAACTTCTCCCATGTTTCCTTTTTTATCTTTATATTTTAATCTTGTTCCCATTTTTGTTTAGTTTTACCATTTGTTTCCTCATTTTCCTTTTCTTGCAGTTTAATATACATATTTTTTATAAATCTTTTGATTAACATTGTATCTGTAATCACATATTCAAGGTTACTTCCCTCTGGTAAACTCAAGTTGCTTCCTAATTTATCTTTCAAGTAGGATCTCAGTTGGTAATATGCCAGCGCTGTATCTCCCGTTATATTGTACTTATCTCTCATTTGTTCAAAGGATAAGAATCTACTTCCTGAAAAACAATTTTCTATTCTTTTAATCCCTTTTTTTTCCCATTTTCTAAAGGCAAGGTTGTCTATTGTAAAAGGGAGTAGCTTATTTTGCGTCAATATTAGTTTTGGTATTTGGTAATTTATTTTATTTCTTTCTACATGAATCTTCTTCCATATATTGAGGAGATGGTGTAATACTGGAGAAGTTCTATGTTGTACCAATTTTTCGTCCCATTTATATAATATGTGTTCAGGTATCTTTTCCCCTATTTTATCTAATTCTAGTCTCGTCCAGTCTGGTTTTTCCCTTGTTTGATAAAAATCTGATAGGTACCTTAATTGTGCGGCTCTATAATAATTTTTGAAGTTTGGCAATTGTAAGCCTCCTTGTTTATACCATTCTGTTAATTTGTCTAGTGCTATCCTCGGTTTCCCCCCTCTCCATAAAAATCTCCTTATTATTTTCTTTAACTCTTTGAAGAATTTTTCTGTCAGTTGTATTGGCAATGCCTGAAATAAGTATAGTATCCTTGGAAAAATGTTCATTTTAATACAGTTTATCCTTCCTATCAGTGTTAGTGGTAGCTCTTTCCAATGCTCTAAATCGTCCTGTAATTTTTTCATTAGTGGATTGTAATTGAGTTTATATAATTGGCCTAGATTTTTGTTTATTTGCACACCTAGGTATCTTATTGCCTGCGTTTGCCATCTGAATGGGGATTCCTCCTTAAATTTTGAGAAATCCGCGTTATTCATAGGCATTGCTTCACTTTTATTTACGTTTATCTTGTATCCCGACACTTCTCCATATTCCTTCAATTTCTTATATAATTCTTTTATTGATAGTTCTGGTTCTGTTAAGTACACTATCACATCATCCGCAAACAGACTGATTTTATATTCCCTGTCTTTTATTTTTATTCCTTTTATATTATTATCTCTTCTTATCGATTCTGCTAGTGGTTCTATAGCTAGCGCAAACAATAATGGTGATAGTGGGCATCCCTGCCGCGTTGACCTGCTTAAGTTAAATTGCTTTGATACATGTCCATTTACTGTCACTTTCGCTAACGGTCCCTTATATAATGCTTTAATCCAATTAATATACTTCTCCGGTAAACTGAATTTTTGCAATACTTTGAACAAGTAATTCCATTCTACTCTGTCGAAGGCCTTCTCTGCGTCTAAAGCAACTGCTACTGCCGGTGCTTTATTTCCTTCTACTGCATGAATTAAGTTAATAAATTTACAAATATTGTCTGTTGTGCGTCTTTTTTTGATAAATCCAGTTTGGTCTAAATTTACCATTTTCGGTACCTGTTCTGCTAATCTGTTCGCTAATAGTTTAGCTATTATCTTATAATCTGTGTTTAGCAAAGATATTGGTCTATATGACGCTGGTGAGAGTGGATCTTTCCCTTGTTTTAGTATCACTGTAATTATTGCTGTTTTACATGAATCTGGTAAGTTTTGTGTCTCATCAATCTGGTTGATTACATCCAGGAGGGGCGGTATTATTAGGTCTTTAAATGTTTTGTAGAATTCTATTGGGAGTCCATCCTCTCCTGGTGTCTTATTATTTGGTAAATTTTTTATTATCTCTTGTATTTCTACTGTTCCAAATGGTTCTGTTAATTTATTTTGTTCCTCTATTTGTAGTTTTGGTAGTTCAATTTTAGTCAAAAATTCATCTATTTTCCCTTCTTTCCCTTCGTTTTCGGTTCGGTATAATTGTTCATAGAATTCTCTGAAGTTTTCCTTAATTTCTTTTGGATTATATGTAATTTGTTTGTCTTTTTTCCTTGTTGCCAATACCATTTTCTTAGTTTGCTCTGTCTTAAGCTGCCATGCTAGGATTTTGTGTGTTTTTTCCCCTAGTTCATAATATTTCTGTTTTGTCTTCATTATATTCTTCTCCACCTTATATGTTTGTAATGTTTCATATTTTATTTTTTTATCCGCCAATTCTCTTCTTTTGGTTGTATCTTCCTTTATTGCTAATTTTTTTTCTATGTTTATTATTTCCCTTTCCAACTGCTCTGTTTCCTGATTATAGTCCTTCTTCATCTTGGTTGCATAACTTATTATTTGCCCTCTAATGAATGCTTTCATTGCGTCCCATAGTATAAACTTATCTTCCACTGATTCCGTATTTACTTCAAAGTACATTTTTAATTGTTTTTCAATAAATTCTCTAAAATCCTGTCTTTTAAGTAGCATGGGGTTTAATCTCCATCTATACATTCTTGGAGGGATGTCTTCTAGCTCTATTGCCAATAACAGGGGTGAGTGGTCCGATAATAGTCTAGCTTTATATTCCGTTTTCCTAACTCTCCCTTGTATGTGGGCTGATAACAGGAATAGGTCTATCCTTGAGTATGTTTTATGTCTAGTCGAGTAGTATGAGTATTCCTTTTCTTTTGGGTTTTGTTTCCTCCATATGTCCACAAGTTTCATTTCTTGCATTGATTTAATTATAAATTTGGTTACTTTGTTCTTCCTGTTAATTTTTTTCCCCGTTTTATCCATATTTGGATCCAAATTCAGATTGAAATCCCCTCCTATTAGTATGTTCCCTTGCGTATTAGCTACCTTCAAAAAGATATCTTGCATAAACTTTTGATCTTCTTCGTTAGGTGAATATATATTAAGTAGATTCCAAAGCTCTGAATATATCTGACATTTTATCATAACATATCTCCCTGCTGGATCTATTATTTCCTCTTCTATTTTAAATGGCACATTTTTGCTAATTAATATAGCCACTCCTCTTGCTTTTGAATTATACGATGCTGCTGTTACATGTCCTACCCAATCTCTCTTTAATTTCTTGTGCTCCAATTCAGTTAAATGTGTTTCTTGGACAAATGCTATATCTATTTTTTCCTTTTTCAGTAAATTTAGTAGTTTCTTCCTTTTAATTTGGTTATGTATTCCATTAATATTTAGAGTCATATAGTTCAGCGTAGCCATTTTATATTTTGTTTATCTTCTCTTTCCGTTTTTCCATCATTACCTTTCCTCCTTTTCCATTTCTGTTTTCTTATTTTCAACTCTTTACCAGACAACATTCCTACAACATCCAACATTTTCCTTATTCTCCTATTTCTATCTTCTTTATCCCCAATCTCCCCTTCCCCTCCTGAGTTGCCCTTTATCCCTTGTCGGACAACTACATCTCCCCTCTCCATTTGGATTTGCGAATCCACTCGCAAGCGTCAACTGATTTTGCAGTGACCGCTCTTTTCCCCCCACCCAGCCCCCCCCAGAAAAGATTTCGTTTTTTATATGTCACAAAGGTCACTCTTTTAGTTCCCTCCTTATTCTCTCTATTCCATTACCTTCCCTTATTAATTCTTGTCTATACTTTCTATGTTTTCCTCTAATTACAGATACTTTCACATATGCCCATTGTCTCTATTCACTCTTATACCTCTTTACCCGCATACATATCAATCGTGGTCATTTTTACCCTCCTTACCCGTCTTCATCCCTCAGTCTATTTTTGTCTTTGCCCACATACATATCAATCGTGATAATTTTTGCTCTCATTACCCGTCTTCATCCCTCAGTCTATTTTTGTAATTGTTCTGCAAATTTTCGTGCTTCTTCTGGATCCGAGAATAGTCTGTTTTGTTGTCCTGGAATAAATATTTTCAATACCGCAGGATGCTTCAGTGTAAATTTATATCCTTTCTTCCATAAAATCGCTTTTGCTGCATTGAACTCTTTTCTCTTCTTTAGGAGTTCAAAGCTTATATCTGGATAAATGAAGATTTTTTGCCCTTTATACTCCAGTGGTTTGTTGCCCTCTCTTACTTTTTCCATTGTCTTCTCCAGTACCTTTTCTCTTGTAGTATATCTTAGGAATTTTACTACAATAGATCTTGGTTTTTGTTGTGGTTGTGGTTTAGGGGCCAATGCTCTATGTGCCCTTTCTATTTCCATTTCTTGCTGTAGTTCTGGACATCCTAGGGCCTTAGGGATCCATTCTTTTATAAACTCCCTCATATTCTTGCCTTCTACATCTTCCTTAAGGCCCACTATCTTTATGTTATTTCTTCTGTTATAATTTTCCATTATATCTATTTTTTGGGCTAGTAATTCTTGTGTCTCTTTAGTTTTTTTATTAGATTCCTCCAATTTCTTTTTTAAGTCTTCTACCTCCATTTCTGCTGCTATTGCCCGTTCTTCCATCTTGTCCATTTTTTTCCCCATTTCTGTTAAGGTCATATCCATTTTATTTATTTTCTTTTCTGTGTTGTTTATTCTTCTTCTTAAATCATTGAATTCCTGTGTTTGCCATTCTTTAAATGACTCCATGTATCCTCTAACAAGAGCAAGTACCTCCTTTACCTTGCCTATCTTTTCTTCTTCTATTTCCCTGTACTCTTCCTCTTCCTCTTCTTCTTCCTCTAGGTTGACCATCTGTTGTTTCTTTGCTGCCCTTTCCTCCTCTTCTTTCTTGTTTCTATTGTCTTCTGTGGTCTCTTCTTGCTGCAGGTGTTCTGCAGCTGTCGTTGCCGGCTGTGGAGATCGACTCCCCAGCTGGTCCCCCCTCCCGTCGGTGTGTTTTTTTGTATGCGCGGTTGCGCACTTTTACTCGGCTCTGTGAGCCATTGTTGTAGTTCTCTTTCTACCGACCTGAGGTAGTGGGGTCTTCTCTCCACAGCGGGCCTCTTCGGACAGGTAAGGCCTTCACCTTTTTCCTCCGTTGTCTTCTCTTCCTCTCTTCTTTCCGTTGATTTTGATTTTTCTCCTTTTGTCTCCATCTTCTTTCCACCTTTATACTCACTTTTCTTTAACTTGTATTTCTGTGCCTTTGTATTTTCTCTTGTTTTTCCCGACTTTTCTGGAGAGGGCTGGAGTTCACCGTCTGGCCACTACTCCATCACGTGACTCCTCGTGACTGGTTGTCTTGATGTGAATGGAGAAAACAGATCTTGAGCGGGTGCCATAGGTGTAGGTCCTTGAGTTGTAAGTGATGGCATTGATGGAAATCCTTGACTTGTCGCTGGTTCTTCAGTGGTTGAGTATGATCCACTCGCATGGTAGAACTTTTTTCAAATACTCTCCTTCGGGAAGATTCCTATATTGTGTCCTCTGAAGAGATTGAATGTTGCCAGCTCTTTCCATAGGATTGGTCATTGTCATTTGAGCGCTAGCAGTGACACCCGTGGCTCCTTGCTGGAGTCCACTCATTTCTTATGGCTGCGGTGCCCATTGATCTGCTGGAATGTGAGATGTGAGCCCTTTGGGTATTTCACTTTGAGTGATAAATCTTGCAGAAGCCTGACCTAATGCTTTGACTTTGCCCATATTCATAGCTCGTTGTTCCTCAAACTCTAGTCTTTTCTATTCTCTATTCAATAATCTATTTTGTTCTTCACTAGCCATTTGCAATTTCAGTTGCTGATCTCAGCTTCTTTATTCTCAAAAGCCTATCTTTTCTCCAACCACTCATGTTGTGCACTGTTAGTACCCAAGTCTGCTTGCACCTTAGCATGCATAGCTGATATGCTTGAAGTATGCAAAGCTGTTCTTGCTCTAGATGCCTTTGAAGACCTTCCTGTGCTCATAACCTTGAAAATACTATAATCAGGATTCACATCTGAACTCCCAGATACCACTGATTGAGTCTCTATCTTCTGCATTTCGCTTGGTACAGCACCTATAGGGCTTTGTTACATACATTCATCTGTTTCAGTTCCACTAATCTTTAAACCAGCTAATGAGGTCTGCAGTGCCTTATCAGACTTTTCTTCTTGCTTGGTAGTTGAAGCTGCTGCTTCTTTGGTGGCTGGCTCCAACCTTTCACCAAGCATTGTTGGTCTGCCTTGCTGGTACAACTCACAACCAAACAGTTCTTTGAGAAGAGCTGTTTGCTCAAGGCCTTTAGCCTGATGAGACTTCTTCTTATCCATCTTAGGTTCTTCACACTGCAACCTGGCTTCTTCTGGTTCCTGGGAACTGTAAACAAATTTGTGTCTTACATGGTCTCTTTAAGAGAGTTGCTGCTTGGTTGAATCTGTGGTACTTCACACAAGCTGGCTTATCAGGTGTTTATTAATAACAAATTCTGAGCTTCCTGCCAGATTCTGCAAACCATAGCTGCATCTTTTTCAAGGTCACATGTGTCTGGCCAGACCTTGGCTCAATTTTAAACTGCACAATTCACAGACAACATGGACAGATTGTCACAGAATTGGAATATTCTACTTTTACAGCGAGGATGTCTCTTTGCTTTTAAGAAGTTGAGTTCTTTCAGACAAATTTTACAAGCCTTTCTTCTGATCAAAGTTCACAATTAGAATTTTCTGTGAATCAAAATATAGATGACATTTTCCAGGTTCTAATATATCCTAATTACAAAACATGTAATTTTCAAGAAAACATGGGCTATGATATTCCAAATCACTATCTTTTTAATCCAATAAACCAAACTTTGTAGTTGCAGCTTTATGTAGCTTTAATTCATTGATAAAACAGATAAACATTTTGAATAACTTTTCATTAAGATTTTCATAAACAAAGCATATACTATATTTAAAAATATAACTATTTAACTTCAAAGAAATATACAAGAAGAAATAAGACGAATTCAAAGAAAATGATCTTGTCCTCGCATCCCCTTCATAGTTTGTCGAAGAATAAGATGCAAGCTCTTAGTCTGCATGGATATTACATCATAGTCACTATGATAACACAACAAACAATAGACTTTCTTAGAGGCATGCACAAAATTAACTAAGAATTAAAAACACAAGGTTTTAACTTTTACAGTGAGCTCCTGTGGCTCCAAACAGAGATGACCACAATGTTTCTTTTGTTTCTAGTCCCTAGTTACTATTTTGCCCTTAAAATTTGTTCATTTCTGTAAGTTTTTTAAGTCCTAAAAAAAACAGATGAGAAATCAAAAGGCAGGGTTTGTGACAGGGTAAAAAGATAAGTGAAGCAGAAGGCCATTCAGTTCTCTCCATGCTTCAATAAATTTCCTGCCCTTAAATCACATGGATTTTTTGTTTAAAAATCTTTGACTTGAACAGACTCAATAGCTGTGGCTGTGTCAAGGCTTATATAGCACAGAACGGATCATTCTGCCCAACTCACTGCTGGTTAAGTTGGTATTTGGCGCTCATTCCATTTGCCTGGATTGAGCTCATACCTTTATAAACCGCTCCTATCATATCTATATCTAAAGGTCTTTTGAATAATTGTACTTGCTTCTATAGCCTTTTGCAGATGCAAACTATCCTCTGAGTGGAAAATTTGCCCCTCTGGTCTTTCTTGAGTTTTTGCACTCTCACAAATTTATGCCCTTTAGTCCCAGAATTGTGCACCCTGAGATAGATGGTGAACGTTCTCTTCATCCATGTCCCTGATAAAGTTATATACTGCTAAGGTCAGCCCTCAGCCTCCTATGTTCTTGGGAACAAAGATTTCTCTCATACCCTTTCTTTGTAGCTCCCCCAGTCCTGACAACATCCTGGTAAATCTCCACTGCACCCTTTCCATTCTGTTGATATAGTTCCTATAGCTGGGTGAACCTCTACTACCCAGTGAAAACACATCTGATTTCTTCATCCAAATTATTAGATAACAGCTTGGATCCAACGGATACTTGTGGTGCCTCCATAATCTCGTGAAACAATGAAAGAGCAGTTTTTTGGATGTTGGTCAAAGTGCAGTGGCAAACATTTAAAGAGATCTTTCAGAATACGCAGAACTACGTATCCAAAAAGATTCAAGATTTCTTTATTGTCCTGTAATAATATAGAACATGTATTATTACATGAAATTGTCTTCTCCTACCATAGTGTTGGCCAGAGTCCCTTATAGTAAGAGAGAAAGAGAAGCAAGAGAGAGTCAGGACACAGTATGATGACAAACCAAGAAGAGAGGCCATACTGGATCTAGTATAGGTATACTCCATTTTACGAATACTTGTTATGAAATTTTGCTTTTATGAAAGGATTTGAATGGGTTTTCGCTTTTACGAAAATAGCCTTCAATAGTAGTGAATGAGTCTTCTCTTTACACCATTTTGGCTTTCGGAAGATTCATTGGAATGCTCTAGTTTCATAAAGCGGGGTATAACTGTACTGGTTAATGAAACTGGTCAAATGATAGATCTCTTGGTCGGGAGCATTTCGGACACTGACTAAAAATGTCTGTCCTTTAGCATTGTTGTGGGCAAGGATAGAAGTAGACAAGATAAGGAAGTGTTTAATTGGGGAATGGATGATTCCTAAGCAGGAACAAGGGAGAGTAAGTTGGAGATGTTCTCAGGGAAATGCACAACAGAAATAGAACATTACAGCACAGTACAAGCCCTTTGACCCACAATGTTGTGCCAACCCAATGTGGAGGATCTTTAGCGAACATGTATGTGGGATCCTGGACAGGTTTCTCCCAATGAGTCTGTAAAAGATTATAGGGTAAAGGAGGCATGGGGTTGAGAGAGGTCAGTCAGCTGGTTAAAATTAAGAAGGAAGCTTGGCCCCTTTTCCATTGGCACCATGTCTCAGGAATTAACCAGTTAAGGGTCCAGTGGAAAAGGAAAACAATCAACACACTAGTGTGAAACGACATCAAATCACACCAGGGATTGATGGCCTCAACCCCTACTCATATCCCTGCTGTCAGCTGACGCTGGCATGTTGATTAAACAGTGGAAAAAGGACAACTATCCATTCCATTCGAAGGAAGACTTTCCGATCCATGGGGATGAGTTGTGTTCAGTGGGAAAGCAGTCAGTGTCTTGGTTAAAGGTGGCCCAGTGGAAAACAGCACAAATGGCTTCCTATCCCAGGACATTGCACAGCCAATTAACTGGGATGCAGGTGGAAAAAGGGCTACATATATGGTTTAGGAAGCAAAAGTCAGGAAAGGCTCTTGAAAATTATATGGTAACCAGGAAGTCTACTTCAAAACATGGAGGTTAATTGAGGTGTTTTGGTGGCTTGGGCTCGTGAGACAGAAGGGCCTGTTACTGTGTCGTATGTCTAAATCAAAAAATTTAAAGGAGCTTAACAAAGGACTTGGGAGAGCTGGAAGGGGGCACGAGAAGATCTTGGAAAGTAGAATCTTTATACAGATGTCCTCTGGTGTTCTATACATATGTAAAAGAGCATGTGTCTGGAGGCAGAGGGAGTCATGGAGGTCCTAAATGAATATTTAGCTTCAGTGTTCTCCAGGCAGAGGGGCATGGTGAATGTGAGGTTAGTGCAGAACAGGCTTAGAGAACATAGAACACTACAGCCCAGAACAGGCCCTTCCACCCTTGATGTTGTGCCAACCTATATATTCTCACCAAAAAAAAATGAAGCTTTCCCTACCTTGTAACCCTCTATTTTTCTATCATCCATGTGCCTGTCTAAGAGACTCTTAAATGCCCCTATTGTATCACCCTCTACCACCACCCATGGAAATGCATTCCAGACACCCACAACTTTCTGTGTAAAAAGATTACCCCTGATGTCTCCTCTAAACCTTCCTCCCTTCACTTTGTACAGATGTCCTTTGGTGTTTGCTACTCCTGTCATAAGAAAAATGTGCTGGGTGTCTACCTTATCTATTGCCTCTCAGAATCTTGTAGACCCGTATTTAGTCACCTCTCATCCTTCTTTACTCCAGAGTGAAAAGCCCTAGTTTTGCTAACCTTGCCTCAAGGCTTGTTTTCCAAACCATCAACATCATGGTAAATCGCCTCTGCAACCTCTCCATTGCTTCCACGTCCTTCCTATAAGGTGACCAGAGCAGAACACAATATTCTAAGTGTAATCTAACCAGATTTGTAGAGTTGCAACATGACTTCTCAACTCTTTTTTTTTTTAATTTATTATTTTTCACACTATAAACCACATTGATCAAGATACATATATTTTCCTTTTCAAATATATACAATGTCGTTTTCTCCCCCTCCTCCCTCTTCCCATCCCACCCTCCCTACCTCCCCTCCCATTCATTTAAAGTTCAGAATCTAAGATACATTAAACCCGTCAAAAACTGTTGTCACTCAATAAAAATAAACAAGAAATTCCACTGAGTCAATTCTTTTCATTCCCTTCTTCTTCTGTCATTTTAGGTGGTAGATGTCCCCGGTAGGTTTTCTCTATTATGTTTCATGTATGGCTCCCATATTTGTTCAAATATTGTAATATTATTTCTTAAATTATATGTTTTTTTTCTAATGGAATACATTTATTCATTTCTATATACCATTGTTGAATTCTCAAGTTATTTTCTAATTTCCAGGCTGACATAATACATTTTTTTGCTACAGCTAGGGCTATCCTAACAAATCTTTTTTGTGCTCCATCCAAATCGAGTCCAAATTCTTTGTTTTTTATGTTGCTTAGGAGGAAGATCTCTGGGTTTTTTGGTACATTGCTTTTTGTGATTTTATTTAATATCTGGTTTAGATCTTCCCAAAATGTTTTCACTTTCTCACATGTCCAGATTGCATGAATTGTTGTTCCCATTTCCTTTTTACAGTGAAAACATCTGTCAGATACTGTTGGGTCCCGTTTATTTAACTTTTGAGGTGTAATATATAGCCTGTGTATCCAGTTATATTGCATCATACGTAACCTCGTATTTATTGTATTTCTCATAGTTCCTGAGCATAACTTCTCCCATGTTTCCTTCTTTATCTTTGTTTAGATCTTGTTCCCATTTTTGTTTAGTTTTACCATTTGTTTCCTCATTCTCCTTTTCTTGCAGTTTAATATACATGTTTGTTATAAATGTTTTGATTATCATTGTGTCTGTAATCACATATTCAAAATTACTTCCCTCTGGTAACCTCAGACTGCTTCCCAATTTGTCCTTCAAGTAGGATTTCAGTTGGTAGTATGCCAACACTGTATCGTGAGTTATATTATATTTATCCTTCATTTGTTCAAAGGATAATAATTTATTTCCTGAAAAGCAATTTTCTATTCTTTTGATCCTCTTTTCTCCCATTCTCTAAAGGAAAGGTTATCTATTGTAAAAGGGATTAGCTGATTTTGCGTCAGTATTAGTTTTGGTAGTTGGTAATTTGTTTTATTCCTTTCTACATGAATCTTCTTCCAAATATTGAGCAGATGATGTAATACTGGAGAACTCCTACGTTGTACCAATTTTTCATCCCATTTATATAATATGTGTTCAGGTATCTTTTCCCCTATTTTATCTAGTTCTAATCTAGTCCAATCTGGCTTTTCCCTTGTTTGGTAAAAATCTGATAGGTATCTTAATTGTGCGGCTCTATAATAATTTTTAAAGTTTGGTGGTTGTAAGCCTCCTTGTTTATACCATTCTGTTAATTTATCTAGTGCCATCCTCAGTTTCCCCCCTTTCCATAAAAATTTCCTTATTATTTTCTTTAACTCCTTGAAGAATTTCTCCTTCAAGTGTATTGGCAATGCCTGAAATAGGTATTGTATCCTTGGGAAAATGTTCATTTTAATACAGTTTATCCTTCCTATTAGTGTTAGTGGTAAATCTTTCCAATGCTCTAAGTCGTTCTGTAATTTTTTCATTAGTGGATAATAATTGAGTTTATATAGATGGCCGAGGTTTTTATTTATTTGTATACCTAGGTATCGTATTGCTTGCATTTGCCATCTGAATGGTGATTCTTAAATTTTGAGAAATCCGCAATATTCATTGGTATTGCTTCACTTTTATTTGCGTTAATCTTGTATCCCGACACTTCTCCATATTCCTTCAATTTCTTATGTAATTCTTTTATTGATATTTCTGGTTCTGTTAAGTATACTATAACGTCATCTGCAAAGAAATTGATTTTATATTACTTGTCTTTTATTTTTATCCCTTTTATTTTATTTTATGTTCTTATCAATTCTGCTAGTGGTTCTACGGCTAACGCAAACAATAAGGGCGATAGTGGGCATCCCTGCCTTGTTGATCTGCTTAAGTTAAATTGTTTTGATATATATCCATTTACTGTCACTTTCGCCAATGGCCCCTTATATAATGCTTTAATCCAATTAATATATTTCTCTGGTAAACTGAATTTTTGTAGTACTTTGAATAAATATTTCCATTCTACTCTGTCAAAGGCCTTCTCTGCGTCTAAAGCAACCGCTACTGTTGGAGCTTATTTCCTTCTACTGCATGAATTAAGTTAATAAATTTACAAATATTGTCTGTTGTTCGTCTTTTTTTAATAAATCCAGTTTGGTCTAGATTTACTATTTTTGGTACAAGGTCGGCTAATCTGTTTGCTAATAGTTTAGCTATTGTCTTATAATCTGTGTTAAGTAAAGATATTGGTCTATATGACGCTGGTGCGAGTGGATCTTTCCCTGTCTTTGGTATTACTGTAATTATTGCTGTTTTGCATGAATCTGGTAAGCTTTGTGTTTTACCAATCTGGTTGATTACTTCCAGGAGGGGAGGAATTAATAAATCTTTAAATGTTTTATAGAATTCTATTGGGAATCCATCCTCTCCTGGTGTTTTATTATTCGGTAGTTTTTTTATTATCTCTTGTATTTCTACTATTTCATATGTTTATGTTAATTTATTTTGTTCCTCTATTTGTAATTTCCGTAGTTCAATTTTAGTTAAAAATTCATCTATTTTGTCTTCTTTCCCTTCGTTCTCAGTTTGGTATAATTGTTCGTAGAATTCTCTGAAGTTTTCATTAATCTCCATTGGATTATATGTGATTTGTTTGTCTTTTTTCCTTGATGCCAATACCATTCTCTTAGTTTGTTCTGTCTTAAGCTGCCATGCTAGAATTTTGTGCGTTTTTTCTACTAGTTCATAATATTTCTGTTTTGTCTTCATTATGTTCTTCTCCTCCTTATATGTTTGTAGTGTTTCATATTTTATTTTTTTATTTGCTAATTCTCTTCTTTTAGTTGTGTCTTCCTTCATTGCTAATTCTTTTTCTATATTTGCTATTTCCCTTTCCAACTGCTCTGTTTCCTGATTGTAGTCCTTCTTCATCTTGGTTACATAACTTATTATTTGCCCTCTGATGAACGCTTTCATTGCGTCCCATAGTATAAACTTATCTTTCACTGATTCCGTACTTATTTCAAAGTACATTTTAATTTGTCTTTCAATGAATTCTCTAAAATCCTGCCTTTTAAGTAGCATGGAGTTAAATCTCCATCTATACATTCTTGGAGGGATGTCCTCTAACTCTATTGTCAATATCAAGGGTGAATGGTCCGATAATATTCTAGCTTTATATTCTGTTTTTCTTACTCTGTCTTGCATGCGAGCTGATAACAGGAATAGGTCTATTCTTGAGTATGTTTTATGTCTACCTGAATAATATGAATATTCCTTTTCCTTTGGGTGTTGTTTCCTCCATATATCCAAAAGTTGCATTTCTTGCATCGATTTAATTATAAATTTGGTTACTTTGTTCTTTCTGTTAATTTCTTCCCCAGTTTTATCCATGTTTGAATCCAAATTAAGGTTGAAATCCCCTCCTATTAGAATGTTCCCTTGCGTGTCTGCAATCTTCAAAAAAATATCTTGCATAAATTTTTGATCTTCTTCGTTAGGTGAATATACATTGAGTAAATTCCAAAACTCTGAATATATCTGACATTTTATCATTACATATCTCCCTGTTGGACCTATTATTTCCTCTTCTATTTTAATTGGTACATTTTTACTGATTAATATAGCTACTCCTCTAGCTTTTGAATTATATGACGCTGCTGTTACATGTCCTATCCAATCTCTCTTTAATTTCTTGTGCTCCATTTCAGTTAAGTGTGTTTCTTGCACGAATGCTATATCATTTTTTTCTTTTTTCAGTAAATTTAGCAGTTTCTTCCTTTTGATTTGGTTATGTATTCCGTTAATATTTAAAGTCATATAGTTCAACGTAGCCATTTCATACTTTGTTTATCTTCCCTTTCCTTTTCCTCATCATCACCTTTCCTTCTTATCCATTTCTGTTTTCTTGTTTTGAACACTTTATAAGACAACATTTCTAAAACATCAAACGTTTCCCTTATTCTCCTATCTAAAATTTCTTTAACCCCACTATCCCCTCCCCTTCCTGAGTTGCCCTTTATCCCTTGTCGGGCAACCACATCTCCCCTCTCCATTTGGATTTGCGAATTCACTCGCAAGCGTCAACTGATTTCGCAGTGACCGTAACTCCTCCCCACCCAGCCCCCCCAGAAAAGATTTTAATTTTCATATATTACAAAGGTCCCTCTCTTAATTCCCTCCTTACTTCCTCTCTTCTCTTTCTTTCCCTTATTAATTCTTATCTATACTCTATATATTTTTTAAATACGCATACACTCATGTACACACACACACACACACACACACACATATATATATATATATATATATATCCATATACACACATACATATAGTTCGTGGTCATTTTTGCTCTCGTTACATGTCTTCATCTCTCTGTCTGTTTTGTAGTTGTTCTGCAAATTTTCGTGCTTCCTCCGGATCCGAGAATAGCCTGTTTTGCTGCGCTTGAATAACTATTTTAAGTACCACTGGGTACTTTAGCATAAATTTATATCCTTTTTTCCATAGGATCGCTTTTGCTGTATTAAACTCCTTTCTCTTCTTCAGGAGTTCAAAACTTATGTCTGGATAGAAAAATTTTTTTTGACCTTTGTATTCCAGTGGCTTTTTGTCTTCTCTTATTTTCTTCATTGCTTTCTCCAATATATTTTCTCTTGTTGTATATCTTAGGAATTTTACTAAAATGGATCTTGGTTTTTGTTGTGGCTGTGGTTTCGGGGCTAATGTTCTATGTACCCTTTCTATTTCCATTTCTTCCTGTAATTCTGGTCTTCCTAGGACCCTGGGGATCCAATCTTTTATAAATTCTCTCATATTCTTGCCTTCTTCATCTTCCTTAAGGCCCACTATCTTTATATTATTTCTTCTATTATAATTTTCCATTATATCTATCTTCTGAGCTAACAGCTCTTGTGTCTCTTTAACTTTTTTATCAGATTCTTCTAATTTCTTTTTTAAGTCCTCTACTTCCATTTCTACGGCTGTTTCTCGTTCTTCCACCTTGTCCACTCTTTTTCCTATATCTGACATGACCATCTCTAATCCATTCATTTTTTCTTCTGTACTTTTAATTCTTCATTTTATTTCACTAAATTCTTGTGATTGCCATTCTTTTACTGATTCCATATATTCTTTAAAAAAAAATCCATTGTCTTGCCCTTCCCTTCTTCTTCCATTTCTCTATGTTCTTCTTCTTCTTCCCCTGGGTTGGTCATCTGTTGTTTCCTTGATTTCTTTTTACTCTCCTTTCTTGTTCTCGTTGTTTTCTATGTTCTCTTCTTGTTGTGCTGTGCCTGTCATTCTCAGCTGTGGAGATCGACTCCTCAGCTGGTCCCCCCCTCCCGTCAGTGTTTTTTTTCTCATATGCATCGCCATTTTTGTATTCCCGAGCTCGGGACTTCGACTGACCTGAGGGAGCGGGCTTCTCTCTCCACGGTGGGCCTCCTCGGACAGGTAAGGCCTTCACCTTCTTCTTCCGATGTCTTTTCTTCTTCTCTTCTTCCCGTTGCTTTCGACTTTTCTTTCTTCGCTGCCATTTTCTTCCCACCTTTACTTTCACTTTATTTTAATTTTTGTGTTTGTGCCTTTGTGTTTTCTGTTTTTTTTAAAACTTTTCCGGAGAGGGCTGGAGTTCCCCGACCGGCCACTACTCCATCACGTGACTCCTCTCCCTCTCAACTCTTGAACTCAATCCTTATGTGCTGGACCATGTTGAGGTTAAGACAGAGAAAGTGCTGGATCTTTGTTCAAACCTTCAGATAGGTAAATCCTCAGGACCAAGTTACTGCAGGAAGTGAGGGAAGATATTACTGGGGTGTTGGCAATAATCTTTGTGTCCTGCCTGGCCATAGGGGAGGAACTGGAGGATTGGCAAATGTAGTCCCCTTGTTTAAGAAAGGAAGTAGGAAGAATCCTGGGAAATATAGACCAGTGAGCCTAACATCAGTGGTTTGTAAACTATTGGAGAGGATTCTTAAGGACCGGATTTACAAGCATTTTGACAAAGAATTCCAAATCCAAATGGACATTCAGGAGACTCTTAGATAGCCATGTGGATGTCAGAAAAATAAAGGATTGTGGGTAGAAGGTCGGGAAAAATTAGATTGTAGAATAGGTTTACATAGGTCAGCACATCTGGAAGGCCTGTACTGTGTTGGACTGTTCAATGTGGCAAAACAGCTTGGATTAAAGGAATGCAGGTGTGGTTGGAAAATAGGTAGGAAAGTAAGTTGAGAAATAGTTTAAAAATAGAAACATAGAAATCACAGGACTGAAAGAGGCCCTTCTAGTCTGTGAACTATTATTCTGCCGAGACCAATGGTTTTCAAACAGCCCCCCTCAACTCCCATTCTGCCTTAAGCAATCCTATGCCATAAATGCTCTATGATTAGTCAGGGATTGGTTAAGGTGGTATGTGAGTGGGAAGGGAAGGTTGAGAATTACTGCTCTCGACCCAAATGATATTGAAATATTTTGCTCGAGAAAAATTGTCATTGGCCATTTCCTTTGAGTTCTGAAAACTGTGCACATGATGAGTCAATTAGGTACGATTCAAACTGTGGTTTTCAAACTTTTTCTTTCCACTCACACACCACCTGAAGCAGTCCCTTACTAATCACAGAGCACTTATGGCATAGGGAAGACTTAAGGTGGAATATGAGCTCTTGGAGGAGGCTTGCACCCAATTCATCGCCCTCCATATCCCAACCAAACATGCACCTGTCCAAATTTTTCTTAAATGTTAACATTGATATGTCAAAAGGATTTGAATCGGTTAGATGAGTGGACAAAGTGACAAATTATAATGCGGGGAAATATCCTTATTAGCAGAAAGAATAAAAGAGATGATCTTAGTCAGTTATGACTTCTGTCGAAGAGAATGTTTATCGTCACTGAACTCGAGGAAGAAGTATGGTGATGTTCTGCCCTATTAAAAGCAAGCTGAATCTTAGCGTCATGGATAGGGACTTAGTCACCCTCTAGGCAGCTGCCTTCATGGGTCACGGGTCCTTAATGAATGTTCCTCCAAATCTGTTCGTTGTCTGTCAAGTGAATGCCCTAAAACGTGTCCTTTGCCCAGAAGACGATGTTTGGAGTTTGGAGAAGACGGGAGATGAACTCGGAGGAGGTCCGTCCGAGTGGCCTTTTGCGTGCAGTGAACTCGATTGCAACCCCTCCCACCACCCCCCAACGTTTTCAGCTGCCTGCAAACGTCAGACAAGTTCAGTTCATTCTTCAAAGAAGAATCATGGTTAATAATAGCGACTGCAGCGAGCCAGACTCCAAAATTAGAGCGTTCCCAGGAACAAAACGACCATGCATTGAGCTCCGCCTTGCATTCGGAGCGGGGTCGCTGAGAGACATGTCGCAGGTAAAACGGCTCCTCCCGCTAAAGGTTTGCCTCTTGCACTTTCAACACTACTTTGTAAAACTGTTCTTTCAACATTGATCACAGGAGCAACAGGTTGTAAAGAAGAAACGGTCGCCAATGAAAGAAGAAGATATCAAAGGAGCACGGAACAAACTGGCCTCCAAACAGACCATCCCCAAATCCAAAACCTACCAGGTGATGCGACAATGTGGTGAGTGAGACGCTTCCTCCTTTCTCGTCCCACAATCTTTTAGAAGCCTGGATATTTTCAAGATGCATCTCTGGTCGCCTTCTGTTCTAAAAGCCAGGTCTTACCATTCGTTTTCCATCGGGCAAATCCCGCACCTGCAAATTCTCATCCTCTCGAATAATAAACGCAACCCCCTCCCGCCACCTCGGAACTGAAGCCAAAGAACCAGGGTAAAAACACACTGTAAGTGCTGGAACTCACACGATTCTGCAGACACCGTGGTTGAGGTAGAAACAAAATGCTGGAGAAGCTCAGCCGGTCCAACAGTGTCCTTCATGTAGCAAAGGCAGAGATACAGAACCGACGTGTCGGGCTTGAAATGTCCTTTAAGTATCTTTGCCACATCGAGGGACCGGCTGAGCTTCTCCAGCAGCTCGCAGCGTTCACAAGAGGTGGCGTTTCAGGCCAGAGACGCCTTCAAGGGACAAGCAAAATACAGGAAAGTGTCTGAATAAAGACTGAAGAATGGGAAAGATGAGAATTGATTTTGGCTCTGTGAAAGGAGACCGACAAAAGGGGAGAGAGAGCACTAGGAGAAAGTTGAGAGAATGAAGAAGGGATCAAGTTCTTAACAGTAACCGAAGAAGTGGATGCTAATGCCAACCAGTTGGAGGGTGCCCAGACAGAATGGAAGGTATTCAACCTCCAGGTTGTGGGTTGTCTCAGTCTGCAGTGCATGAGACCATGGACAGACATGTCAGCAAGGGAACAGGGGGAGGGGAAATTGAAATGGGTGGCTACTCTATTGCAGCCAGCAGCCGAGGTGCTCAACAAAGTGATCTCCAAGTCTTCGATATAGAGGAGACCACAACAGGAGCACCGGATGCAGTAGATAACCCCTGCAGATTCACAAGTGAAGAGTTGCATCGCTTGGAAAGACTGTTTGGGGCCCTGAATGGTAGAGAGGAGAAGTGGGTGCAGGTGGAGCTTCTCCTGTGGTCACAGAGTTAGATGCCAAGGGGTCAATTGGTGGGGAAGGAGGATTGAATGAGGGTGTGGTCCCTGCAGAAGGCAGAGAGGGGAGGAGATTATAATTTCCAATTACTTCTCTGGATCAATCCCTGCTCAGCACTGGATGACTTTACAATCTAGATTCCAAACAATTCACATGTAAATTTATTAAGAACGATTATCCTTGTAAATGGAATGAGGGGATTTATGTTTAGATTAGCGAGGTACAGGTAATGTTTCAAGTCAATGGTCTTTTATCAGAGTTTTGTAAGTGAACACTTGCTACTGTGAAGTTCAATGCTCTATAGACAAGGCACGTGGATGGCTATGAGGTAAGGAAGGTTTTTTGGGGGGTAAGTTTATATAGATTGCACAACATTGTGGGCTGAAGGGCCTGTACTGTAATATTCTATCTTGAGCATCTGGGACATGATGTTGTGGGTCTAAAACAAAGAGAATACTTCCTTAAGGGCTTCCTTGTGTGCAGAAAGAAATACTTTGCAATGGAAGCACAATTAAGTTTTTTTTAGATTGATTCTTAGGACAATGAGTTTGTGGTTTGACCAGCTCTTGCACCTTTGAGATCAAAACAATGTGAGGGGATCTGAATGAAAGGCACAACATTTTTAAAGATGCTTGAATGGTGATGTGGATTCATTTCCCACTGGCCAGGGAGTCAGACTCATGGGGTCATACAAACAGAAACAACTCCTTTGAATCACCTCTTCCATGCTAAATTTTTTGCCCATCTATATGAATGCCATTTGTCCTTTGGTGCCAATTAAAGCATGACTCCACCACCTCCTCTGACTGTGTTCCAGATGTCAATCATCATTCATTCAGATGCCTTGCCATTTGGCGTGGGTGATCATGTCTCTCCATCTGCCACGATCTCTGACCCTCCAAATTGTAGTTGCCTCCCTGTTCTCCTTCGATGAAGGCTCCATCTTTGAGGTGAGACCGTCGTTGATGTTGAGCTCATGATGATACATAAGGGAAAAAAATACTGAAGTGGTTTTCTGGTGCTGCCTTCAACAGTGTCCACACTGGACAGGTATCCCTGGCCTCGGATCAGCAGATTCATCTGCCCAGCGTTTTTAGTTTTACAAACATAAATTCTAATTTGTAAAATCTGTTTGTAAAAAACATCCATCATCTGCAATCTATGGCTTCGTGTGACAACAGGTACTTCACCTTGCCCAAGAGTGGCCTGTGGGCTATCGGACAGAAGGAGCGTTTTATACCTCCTTTTCCTGAGAACTTGCACAGCACCAACTCCGGTAGATGTCAATCACTCTGTTTTTAAAAACAAATTCCTACCTTTCACCTTAAAAGTGCCTTATTGATCATCTTTTAAAAAAAATCAAGGGCAAATACGGGAAACAGAGGATGTTCCGACCTGCTTTATCGCTTAGTTGAGCACCTTGGTTCTGTCCGCCATAATAGTGTGGACCCATTTCAGTTCCCCCTCCCATTCCCTTACTGACATGTCCATGGTCTTGTGCATTGCCAGACTGAGACCACCCGCAAATTGGAGGAACAACACCTCATCTTCCTTCTGGGCACTCTCCAAGTCGATGGAATTAACGTGGATTTTGTTACTCCCCTCCCCCCACCCCCCAGCTCTGTCTCCTTTCACAGAGCTGACATCAATTCTCACCTCTCCTCTTGTATCCAATTAAAACCGTTTGACTATTGGTCTGGATTCCTCCCCTCCCCTTACTCATCTTCAGTCTTTATTCAGATGGCTTCCTGCTTTTTGCTTACACCTTGAAGAAGGGCTCAGCCCTTAAACATCGGTAATATATCTTTACCTCCTATGAATGCCGTGACACTGACTGAGTTCCTCCAGCATTTCTGTACGTTTTCTGTATCCCAGTCCCTACCCCTTCCATCCCCGCTAATCTTGCTTCACCCATTGAGTTCCTCCAGCAGATTTTTTTGCTCAGGATTCCAGCATCTGCAGCCTCTTGTGCCTCAAGCAATAAGAGAGATTCCTTTGCCCCAACAGTGAAGACAATTTCATGTATTAATACATGTTCTGTATTATTACATTTATTCACTGAATATATTAAAGGCAGAGATGGATACATTTTTGAAATATATCATCCACTACAGTAATCACATCACAGAGGGCCTTTAGCCTGATTTGTCCATATTATTCAAAAAGCCTTCCTGAGCTCCTTGAATTTCTCTGCATTTGGTTCATATCCCTCCCAGCCTTTCCTATCAATTAATCTAACAACTTGTGTGGAAAAAGTTCAAGATCCTTTATTTTAAGATCCCTTTATTGTCATGCAATAGTACAGAAAATTACCTTCTGCCTGCATTACAGCAGACAAAGGTCGCCATTAGGGCCAATGCCCCTTACAGTAAGGGAGAAAGAGAAGTAAAAGAGAGTCCCTTCCTGCAGGGTCATCTCCTCTGCTTCTTCTTCCCAACTGGTGTATTCTCTCCAGTACTGGAGCCCTGTGCTGGCCCGGTGTTCTCTGGAGTCTGCAACCCATTGTAGCTGCTGCCAAAGATGGGTGCTGCCATCTTGGGCACACTCCTCCGCAGTTGCAGGATTTTACCTACAAACACAGTCAGCTCCTTTAATAGGACGTTTAAAGCCTGTATAGTGCTAGTGGTATTGGGATGTGCGGTTGAACCCTTCAGATCAGTGCTGTCTCAATTCTCCCAGATCCACACCAGCAAGTGTCGCCAATTGTTTTTGCCCTTCAAAGTATCTTTATACCTTTCATCTTAAAGCAATGCTCCGCTGCTTAAGACTGTCCTACCCTAGGGGGAAAACCATGACCATCTATATCTTATCTATATGCCACAGGTCACTCCTCAGCTCCCTTCACTCCAGGGAAAATAGTCCAGCCCATCATTGTCTCTCCACAGTACCGTGGAACACTACAGCACAGAAACAGACCCTTCAACTCATCTAGTCTATGCCAAACTATTGTTCTGCCCAGTCCCATTGACCTGCATCCAGACCATATCCCCCCCCATGCCCCACCCATCCATGTACTGATCCAAACTGATCTTAAATGTCAAAAGTGAGCCACTTCAGTTGGCAGTTTGTTCCACGCTCCTATCACTTTCTGCGGGAAGAAATTCCCCTATTATTTCCTTTAAACATCTTGTCTTGCCTAACCTCAGTGGAAAAAGCCTCTCTGTAGACCCATCATAATTTTGAACACCACTTTCAAATCTCCTCTCATTCTTCTGTACTCCAAGGAATATACTCCAAACCTGTTTAACCATTCCCTGTAACTCAGTTCCTCAAATTCCGGCAACATGGTTGAAAATCATCTCTACACTCTTCACCATAACATCCCAACTCCTACACAGTACTTTGATTTATGAAGGCCAATGTGCTAACAATTCTCCATGATTCTCATCTACAAGTGACATCTCTTTCAGGGAATTGAAGGATAGGTCTGGTCCTTGGGTTACGAATCTAAATTGGAGAAAGGCAGAGATGGTATCAGAAAGAATCTGGCATGTGTTGATTGGGACAGGTTGTTTACTGGCAAAAGGTGTGCTTGGCAAGTTGGGGGGCTTCAAAACAAACTTTGAGAGTATAGTCTTTATGTTCTTGTCAGAATTAAAGGCAAGATTTGCACAATTGAGATACTTCAGGGATGTTACAAATGCAAGAAAACACTTAAGGAGGAAATCCAGAGGGCTAAGTTGCTCTTGCAGACAACGTGAAGGAAATTCCCAAGGGTATTCCAGATAAAAAGGATAGGGAGTGACAGTATTGGTCCTTTTGATGATCAAAATGATGATCTATATTTGGACACTAAAGAGATGGGGGAAGATCTTAAATGTTTTTTAAAAATCTGTATTTACTTGGGAGATGGACACAGTCTATAGAAGTGTGGCAGAATAGCAGCGAGGTCATCGACCCTGTACAGAGGTGAAGGTGCGTGCTGTCTTGAGGCAAAAAAAAGGGTGGATATACCTCCAGATCCTGGTTCCTGTTAAATCTGTCCCCCCCCCCCCCCAGCCCACCACCACCTGAAACTTCATTTCCCCTATTCTGGACAAATCACCCAATCTATTTCTCTTGATTTTGTACACCTCTATGAGATCACCCCTCATCATCCTGCTCAACTTCTCCCTGTAGCTCAGGGCCCCGAATCCTGGTAACTTCCTTGTAAATCTTCTCTGCACCATCTCCAGTTTGACATCTTACTTCAGCATGCTGACTGGAACTGAAAACAATACTCCAAATGGGCTCTCACCAACTTCTTGTACAAATGCAACTACCATACTCAATACTCTGTCTACCTTTAACTCCACTTTTAAGGTAACATATATCTGTACTCTTTGATCCCTTTGCTCGACAACACCTCCCTAGGTCTCCACCATTCACTAGGTAGGACCTACCCATGTTTGTCCTCCCAAACTGCAACATCGTAGCATGAAACTAGAAGAATGGGAAAACTTTAAAAAGCAGCAAAGAAACTCTTACCAAGCAACAAAGAAAGGGAAGATAGATTATGAAAGTAAACTAACAATCATGATAAAAGCAGGTGGTAAATGCTTTTACTACTATACAAAACCAGAATGCAATACATGTAGGATCAGAAGATTTTTGGCAGATTATTTGTTTAAGAAAGCTAGAGAATCCAGGGAAATGTAGACCAATGAGTCTTCTGTCAGTGGAGAGCAAACTGTTGGAGAGAATTTTTAGGGACGGGATTTACGAGCATTTTGAGAAGCACTCTCTCCTCCGGGATAGTCAGCGTGGCTCTGTGTGAAGGGCAGGTTGTGGTTCACGAGCCTCATTGAGGTTTTTGGAGGTGACGAAAGAAATTGATGATGGTAGAGCACTAGATGCAGAGTGTACATGTTTCAATAAAACCATAGAACAATTATAGCACAGAAACAGGCCCCTCAGCTCTTCTTGTCTGTTCTGAAATATTTTTCTATCTAGTTCTACTGACCTCCATACACCTCCCATCTATGTAACTGTCCAAATTCTTCTTGAATGTTAAAATTGAGTCCACATATTCCACTTCAGCTGGCAGCTCGTTCCACACTCCCTGTATGAAGAAATTCCCCCTCCTGTTCACCCTATATTTTTCCCATTTAACTCTTAACCTATGTCCTCTGGTTTGTATATCATCTACCCTACCAATATTTACTCTGCCTATACCCCTCATAAGTTTAAATACTTCTATCAGATCTCCACTCATTCTTTTACACTCAGGGAATAAAGTCCTAACTTATTTAACCTTTCCCTGTAACTCAGTTCCTCAAATCCAACAACATCCTAGTAAATCTTCTCTGCACTCTACCACATACAACCCTTTGAATTCTAATATGTATGCAATCTCCACATCATCTTTGGTGTAGAGTAGTGGCTCCCAAACTTTTTTGCGCTGCCGTCTCCATGGCTCCCAGGCCACATCTCTAGCACTCCCACCCTGGTACAGGGAAAGGTACACTGTAGAAGGATTAAGTTCAAGAGCAGTGAGGTAATGTTGCCGGTCTTCTAAAACTCTCGTTAGACTCCACTTGCAGTATTGTGTGCAGTTCTGATCCCCTCATTACAGAAAAGGTGTAGAAGCTTTAGAGGAGAATCACGGGTCCTCTACCGGCATCACCTACGGCTCCTAGAACGCTTCCACCAGCGTTGTCTCCGCTCCATCCTCAACATTCACTGGAACGCTTTCATCCCTAACGTCAAAGTACTTGAGATGGCAGAGGTCGACAGCATCGAGTCCACGCTGCTGAAGATCCAGCTGCGCTGGGTGGGTCACGTCTCCAGAATGGAGGTCCATCGCCTTCCCAAGATCGTGTTATATGGCGAGCTCTCCACTGGCCACCGTGACAGAGGTGCACCAAAGAAAAGGTACAAGGACTGCCTAAAGAAATCTCTTGGTGCCTGCCACATTGACCACCGCCAGTGGGCTGATATCGCCTCAAACCGTGCATCTTGGCGCCTCAGTTCGGCGGGCAGCAACCTCCTTTGAAGAAGACCGCAGAGCCCACCTCACTGACAAAAGGCAAAGGAGGAAAAACCCAACACCCAACCCCAACCAACCAATTTTCCGCTGCAACCGTGTCTGCCTGTCCCGCAACGGACTTGTCAGCCACAAACGAGCCTGCAGCTGACGTGGACATTTACCCTCCTCCATAAATCTTCGTCCGCAAAGCCAAGCCAAAGAGAAGAAAGAGAGGAGATTTACCAGGATGTTTTCTAGAAAAGAGAACATCTCTTGTGAAGCAAGGTTGAGCTCAGGCTTGACTTTTTTTAAATTCCAAAAATAAACATTAGAACTGATAAATCTACAGCACAGTACTAATCTTATAAACTGCTCTAACAATTGCCTTCAATTTCCCTACTGCATAACCCTCCATTTTTTCTCAGTTCCAAGTACCTATCCAATAGCCACTTTAAAGATCCTATTGTAGCCGCCTCCACCACCGTTGTCAGCAGCACATTCCATGCACCCACCACACTGTGTGTGGAAAAATGTACTTCTTGCATCCCCGTACTTACTCCCATTCATATTAGCCATTTCAGCTCTGGGGAAAGGCCTCTGGCCATCCACATGATCAATGCCTCTTATCTTGCACACCTCTTTCAGGTCACCCCCCACCCCCCATCCACTGTCTCTCCAAGGAGAAAAGACCAAGTTGAATCAATGAATCCTCAATCCTATCCATTCTCAGCAATATCCTTGTAAATCTGCTCTGCACCCTCTTTATAGTATCCATATTTTTCCTGTAATGAGCAGACCAGAACTGAATAAAATATTCCAAGTGGGTTCAGTCAAAGGACTCAGATACCTACAACATTACCTCAACGACTCTTGAACTTGATCCGGTTAATGAAGGCCAAATCACCATACACCTTCGTAACAACACAAACATTCTATGCTGCAGCTTTGAGTGTCCCATGGACATGAACCTCAAGATCTCACAGTTCATCCACATTGCTCAGATTTTCCCATTAACGTTGTATTCTGCATTCAAATTTGACTTTTTGAAATGAACCACTTCACATGTTTAAGAACATATGATAAGACAGGAGCAGAAATTGGATATTCAGCCCATCAAGCCTGCCCCTCCATTTAATCATGATCTCATCCATTTCCCACAGCCCCACTGCCAGGCCTTTTCTCCATAACCTTTGATGCTAATCAAGAACCTATGAATCTCTTCCTTAAATACACCCACTGACTTGGCCTCCACAACTACTTGTGGCAACAAATGCCACAAACTTACCAACCTCCATATCTCTGTTCAAAGCAGATGCCTTTCAATCCTGAAGTTGTGCCCTCTTGTCCAAGATTCTCCCACCATGGAAAACAACCTTTCAACATTTTCCTAAATTCCAACGTATATAGGCCAAAAGCTGTCAAATGCTCCTCATAGGCTAACCCTTTCATTCCCAGAATCATTCTTGTGAACCAACTCTCAATCCCCTCCAATGATGGTTCATCCTTTCTTTAGATGAGGAGCCCAGAGGGCTCATATTACTCAAGTATGATGATGGTACTCAAGTATGATGATTGCCATTGTGCTGGTAGACCAGCCAATGAAACACAATCAGCATTGACCAGAATTTAAAATAGTTACATATATTACATTAAAAACATACAATAAACCATATGGAATTAAAATCGCACTATTCTGAATTGTTAAAAATTACTGATTATAAAATCACCACTCAGCAGAGTGAATTGATGGCTTCATAGAAAAAAAACCTTTTAAGCCAAGTGGTCCACAAGTGAAGGCTCCTGCCCAGTGGTAGGAGAGTCAAGAGTTCATGGTTAAGGTATGTTGCGTCTTTGATAATATTTCTCACCCTGCCCAAACATCGTTGCCTATAGATAGATTTGATGGTAGCCAATTACATTCCAACAATCCATTGGGCAGTTTTTACTACCCGCTGGAGTGCCTTAGGATTTTGTGCAGTACAATTCCCAAACCACACAGAAATACTTTGTCAGCACGCTCTCAATAGTACATCTATAGAAATCCAACAGTATTCTTGGGCAGAGGTGTATCTTCCTCATGCATCTCAAAAAATAAAGATGTTGTTGTGCCTTTTTGATCAACATTGATGAATTCAAGGACCAAGTGAGATCATCAGAGATATGGACCCCAGGAATTTGAAGCTCTGTAACTGCTCCACCACTGCCCATCTAAATTCTGCAATGATCTCTTTTGTCGTCTGGGTATTGAGTAACAGATTGTTCTCAGCACACCACAAGGCTAGGTGCTGAACCTCACCCCTTAGGCCGTTTCATCATCCTCTGTTATCAGACCTACCACTGTGTTCTCATCTGCAAACTCAATAATTAAGTTTGTACTATACATAGTAACGCAGTCAGAGGTAAAGATGGAAATCAAAATGGGGCTCAGCATGCAACCCTGGACATTCAGAGACTCCAGAGACTGGAGGAAAAAAATATTGTCCAGCCTAACAGAAAGAGGTGTGTTAGTAAGAAAATCCAGAATCCAGTTACAAACGAAGTTTGGTTATCAGCTTTGATGGTACAACAGTAATGAAAGCCGAACTGTAATCAATGAATAGCATACTAACATGAGAGTTAGGGATATCAAGATGAGTCAAAGTAGAGTATAGCACTGTTGAAATGGCATCCTCTGTCAACCAAGTCGTGTGAAAAGCAAATTGATGTTAATCCATAGTGGCAGTCAAACAAGATTTCAAGTGAGATAGAACTGACCTCTCAAAACACTTTGATGATGGGGGTAAGTGCAACTGAAGTAGTCATTTAGACTCATGGCGGTAAAGCGCTTCGACGCAGGTATGATTGTACAGGTAGCAGTGTTAAAGCTTGTGGATAAGCCTTGGCCAGGGACAGATTGAAAATGTCTGTAAACACCCAGCCAACTGATCTGCACAGGGTCTAAGCACACAACCAGGCATGCAATCCGGTCCAGCTGCCTTCTGTACATTCACCCTACTAAGGATGGCCCATACATCTGTAATGAAAATCAAGAGAGGTACTTCAGTTGGTAAAAGATCCAACTTGAAAGGGACTTCCTTATTCTATCAGTCAAAACAAGCATAAAAATAATTAAGCTCCTCAGAGAATGTTAAGGGGGTTGCAGCTAGAAACAGGCGATATACTAGATAATTTATAAACTCTGATCATCTGTATTACCAGTGCCTTATAAAGCTTCAACATCACATCCTTGCTCTTGTATTCTATAGCTCTGGAAATGAATGCCCCAGCATTGCATTTGGCTTCTTCACCACTGACTCATCCTGCATGTTTCCTTTGCATCTGGGTATTTTCAATTTTCTCTCCATTTAGAAAATGCTCTGCCCATTTAATTTTTCCTGCCAAAGTGTGTGGATATACAGATTCCAACATTGTATTTCATTTGCCGCTTCTCTGCTCATTCTCCTAATCTGTCTAAGTCCTTCTACAGCCTCCCTGTTTCGTCAACACCACCTGCTACTCAACCTACCTTCATATCATCTGCAAACTTGGCCACAAATTCATTCCATTAACTATATCATTGATTATAAAACATAAAAACAAGTGTCCCCAACACCAACCGACCCCTGTAGAACACCACTAGAAACTGGCAGTCAACCAGAATATGATCTGCTTCCTGCCAATCAGCTAATGCTCTTCCCACACTAGTATGTTTGCTGTTATAACCATGGGCTCTTGTCTTGTTAAGTAGCCTCATGTGCGGCACCTTCTGAAAATCCAAATACACAACATCCATTTCATCTTCTTTACTAAAGAATGCCAATAAGTTTTTTAAGCAAGATTTTCCCTTAAGGAAAGCATGCTGGCTTTAGCCTATCCTGTCATGTGTCTGACCAAGAACTCCATAACCTCAACAATCATCTTTTCAACCACTGAAATCAGGCTAACCTTTCTGCTGCCTCCTTCCCTTTCAGATTTTGTGATTTTTCCAGTCCTCTGGGAATCTATTGATTCCTAAAAGATCATCACCAATGCCTCCACCATCTCTACCAATACTTGTTTCAGAACTCGAGTGCACAATCCATCTGGTCTGGGAGACACATATACCCTCAGGCCATTAACTTTTCTGGGTTAAACTCCATCTGCCACTTCTCAGTCCAGCTCTACATCCTATCAATGTCCTTTTGTAACTCTGTCAACTCTCCAGACTATCCACAATTCACTGACTTTACTGTCATCTGCAAACTTACGTAGCCATTTATAAACATTGCAAAGAGGAGGGGTGGAGTTCCCAGAACAGATCCCTATGGAATACCAACCTCCATGCAGAATACGAACCATCTATAACCAGTCTGTATCCACAAACCAAGGACTCCTTGCATTTATGCCTTATTTTCTGAATGAGGCTTATCAATTACCTTACTGAAATCCATATACACTAGATCTACCACTCTTTCATAGGTGTGTTGTTATATCAACAAAGAATTTAATCATGTTCGTGAGACACAACCTTCCCCTGATCAAATTATGCCTTTCTAAATTATTCGAACAGCTTCCCCACCACTGAAGTAAGACTCACTGCTCTATATTTATCCACAATAAAATTATATACAAAAGAAAAACCATGAATATAACCATGAGGCATAGATAGGGTGGAGAGCCAGCAGCTTTTACTCAGGGTGACAACAAATGCTTAAGGTGAGAGAAGGAAAGCTTAGGGGAGATGTAGGGGTAATTTTTTTTAGAGTGGTGGAGGAGGGTGGTATAATAGGGACATTTAAAAACTCTCAGACATGCACGTATGCAAGAAAATAAAGGGTTCAAGGTGTGTTGTAGGGAAGAGTTAGATTGTTGTGGAGTAGGTTTATAATCTCTACAACATTCTAGGCCAAGGCAGGCCATTAGGCCCATCAAATTTGCCCCACCATTCCATCACCACTGACTTACCCCTATTTCAACCCCATTCTCCTACCTTCTCCCCATATCCCTTGAATCCCTTCCTGATCAAAAATGTACCAACCTCTGCCTTAATAACCCTAATAATATCCCCAATAACTTAGTTTCCAGAGCTGTCCGTGGCAACAAATTCCCCAAATTCACCACCTTCTAGATAAAGAAATTTCTCCTTATCCATGTTCCAAATGGATAGTTTTGTATTCTGAGGCTGTGCCCTCTGGTTCCAAACTCCCCCACCACAGGAAACATCCTCTCCTCATCTATTCCATCCAGATTTCTGTGAGATCCCATTTCAACAAAACTCCAGTGAGTATAGTCCCAGAGCCATCAAACACTCCTATGATCGTTCTTACTTTCGAGGAATTATTCTTGTGAACCTTCTCTGAAGTCTCTCCAATGCAACACATCTGTCCTTGGATAGGGAGCCAAAACTGCTCTCAATGTTGTAAGTGAGAGAAGGTTCACAAGAATAATTCCTCGAAAGTAAGAACGATCATAGGAGTGTTTGATGGCTCTGGGACTATACTCACTGGAGTTTTGTTGAAATGGGATCTCACAGAAATGTTGCATGAAAAGAAATATTCACGTGGATAAATATTTGAAGGGGAGAAAACCCTGAGTATTTGGCAGACAGAATAGCTTCTTTCTCTGTATTAGATGATGGCCCACAGATATCCCAGAATAAATAAATAACATTTGTGGTGGAGTCAGTAATTATTGAGGCAAATGCAACAATGACGTGGAAAACCACAATATCTCCTGCATCAAGATCAAACTAGTGGGCCATGCTTAACCAGTGAACCAATAGCTAGTTTGGGCCAAACATTAACAAACCATGAAATTGAGGTAAAACCCGCCCCCAAGGATCTGAGCACAGTACGAGCTGAGGGACGACATCATTTATGGTGTGATACCTCCACTGGGATGGGCTGAACTGAAGGGTTCACCCTGGAAGTATGTTTGCTTTGGAGTTTTTAGGGATGGGGGGGAAGAGAAATGTGATGGAATAACCTTGGGCAGAGGTAGGGTTAAGCTCCTGCTCCATTTCCAGTGTTTTCTGCTTGTTGCTGGGGTTTGATGAGGTTTTTCACGTTTGTACCAACAGAACAGGAAGGCATAGTCGCTCCATCTGTCTTCAGTGCTGCAAGAACTGGTCAGGAGACTGTATTCACAAAGGGCAGCGAAGATCAACCAAAAAGCGTCTTCCAGAAATGAAGAAAATTCTACATGGGCTCAATTAGAAGTTCTGGTTTCACAGAACTTTGGCCAAGCAGATTTGGTTTATTGGTTCATTTATAAAATAACTGAATACTTCACACTAAAGTACTTCCAGTTTATGAAGTATGATTTTTTTTATTATTAAAGCCTAGTTCAAAACTCCCATCCTCCCCCACACAAATTCTGTTTTTATATGTACAGTAAAATCCCTGTTACCTGAAATTCCAGCAACCAGCCAAAAAAGATAAAATTGTAAATGTTCTCTAGAGCAACACACAACCCCGTGGTGTAGATGAGTGCAAACATTCAGCCAGCCAGTTTCAATAAAGTTGTGTTTGAATAAAATGGTAGCACCCAGGATAAAGGGGCGACTCTCCCAAAGTGTCTCCCTATCCCTGCTTAGTAAGGCTTTATCTGTAAATTTGGGAAGGGGGGGTTAATTATGATGTTGGCACGATTAACATAGCAGTTAGAGCAATGCTGCTCAAGATTCAATTTATTATCATAGTAATAAAAGAGCACATAATAAATATTACATGAAATTTCTTTTTGTCTGCTGCAAGGCGGACAGATTCACCAGCAGCAGGAATCGCCCAAGTGCTTCTTACAGTCAGAGAGAGAGAAGCAAAAGAGAGTTTGTTAAAAGTTACAAAGTCAGCGACCGGGGTTTGATTTTAAATTTTGCAAATTACGCGAATTACTTGTTTAAAGTGAACATTACATAATTAAGGACTACAATACTGATTTTTTTTTTTCAAATTACATTCTGCGCTGTCTTTTAAACTGTTTATTCTTAATGCTGGTGTATTAGTTAAGCATTTTCAGAGTGAGTCTCAAGCATCCGAAACATTTGCATATCCGGCATCAGTCAATCTCCATCAGTGCCAGATACTGGGGGTTTTTACTGTATTTTTTTTGGATCCGAACTCAAGAATGAATTGTTAAAACGTTTGAAGTTGTGACTGTAATGAACTCAAATTTTTGTATATTTCACCAATGGGAAAATCCTTTCCCTCAGACCAGTTCTGGAACACAGTTCTAATCCCTGAATTCATCGACATTATGGATTTAAAGGCTTGAGTGTCTGTGATTGCCACAGCAATAAACAAGTTTACAGTTTTACAAGGATTACAACAGAACCATGTACAGTAAAACTGCTGATATCCAGAATTCAAGAAACTGGCAAAAAAAAGAATAAAGTAATAGGTAAAAAATACACGTTTAAAATTGTAAATTAAATGTTCTCTGAAGTAACACAAACCTTTGGTGAAGATGGGAGCAAATATTCAGCCAACGGAGCACTTTAGTCATGGTTTGCTCGTAGAAGGCGTTTGAATAAAGTTGTGTGAAACAGCAATGGCAAAGCCCAGGATGAAGCTCGCCATTGGGTTAACTCTCTTAAAGTGTCTCCTGATCCCTGCTTAGTAAGAGTCACCTCGGTCAGAGGTTTTACCTGCAAACTTTGGGGAGGAAGGATTAATTATAATGCTACTGTTCACCTTTCAGACGGCTCCCTGGAGGGGGAGGAACCTGCAAATCCAGCAACGGTTAAATGTTTTCAAAGAATGTGATTGAAAATAAAGTAAAATTCTTTAAGGTTTATATATTCATGTAAGTGAAGTTTGTTCAGTGTTGTATTTGTTTTTTTAAACTGTTTATTCGTTGATTTTCAAAGACTCATTTAAATTCAAACAATACAATCTCTTACACCACCAATATGACATCCAGAGTCCGTTTTTATCACCCCCTACCCCACCTTGCCCCATACAACTTAATATGCAGATACAAAAAACACAAATACCAGTGGGGTCAACGACACCTACAGAAACTTAGGAAAAAAAAACAACCAAGGTGACCGGATAACCAAAGATCAGGAATAAAGAGCATGTCATCTGCACCACATCTCTCTTCATTGATTATTTTTAATGCAGCATTGTAGGAGTAAGTCTCAAGCAATTGTAAAATACCAATCCCCATAGGTGCTGTATATCAGGGGGTTTTACTGTACCAATGACCATCTAGAACATGCCTGTTGACACCCACACATTTCCAAGTTAACAGCTATTTATTCCAGTAGGTTTAATACAATTGAAATAGCGTGCTGGTAGATCCACAGAATCCAGCAATTAGTCCAAGTGTAGGAGCTAAATTAGTAAGACGCTTGCATCAATGATCTTCCGCTTTTATTCCCATTTCACTATTTCTGTTTTGTTCCAAGATAGGAAGTGAACTCTAATGAACTGAACAAGCTTGGGCTCAATGAAGAAGGCTGACACAAGGACCGTGATTAAACAAAGGGCACCCAACAGGATGTGAAGCAGGCGGAACATTAAACCTTGCTCACAGCACAACGCAGCCTGCAAACAAAAAGAGTAGAACTCACAAAAAAGCATGAGGCAGTGTCATCCGTCTGTCTCAATGCATCTGAGAATGACCAAACTTCACAGCATAGTTGGAAATCATTTGGCCATAGCCTGCGGTCTAAAAATTACTATTCTGACAAGTCACACTCCCCAGTTCTTGGTCCCTTGCCTTGTAAACTCTAAATGATGTCCTAATAAGCACCTGAAACATGATGAAAGGTATCACTGATTGACATAATAAGTTCTTGCAATGACCCCTTGATCCTTAGATAATTTCATATCTCTTGGTATTAATCATAGAAGCCCAGCATAGACTGCAAACATTGAACACTAGCTCAGAAAGGGCTCCTACCTCCCACATCAGGCACCTCCTATCTCATTTGCAGATCGCACATCAGTCACCTCCAGACAGCAATTATAGACAGATACAACTGCTGCAGGCAGGTTAGTGAGGATGAGTACAAGGAGGTCCATCACTGATGTTGGCTAAACAACACTGCACAGCTCTGGCTCGCTCTGCTCTTTTGCAGAAGACACCAAAATTGGTGGTGTAATGGACAGTGAGCCAGGATATCTAAATTCACAACAGGATTTAGATTAGTTGGAAAGGAGGGCCAAGGAGTTGCAAATGGAACTCAACTCTGAAAAGTGTACGGTGTTGCACTTTGGTAAGTCAAACCAAGTTAGAACTTGCAGAGTAAATGGAAAGGCCCTGGAGAATGTTGTGAAACAGAAACATCTGAAGTAAAAGTGCATTGATGAAAATGCAAGGAATATTGTGTGCAGTTTTGGTCTTCTAGTTATAGTTAAGATATAATTAAACTAGAAAGGGTGCAGAAAAGATTGACGTCAAGACTGGGTGAGCATGAATTATAATGAGAAGCTCAAACTTTTCTGAAATGACATTAGGGATCACATCATTTAAACTTCCCCTTAAGTCCCTTCCAAAACCAAATGTGGCAACATTGGCCAGCCTCACTGAGGTGCAAGCTTGTGTTTTCCCCATCTCCACTGAACTGATCCCGAGGAATCTAAAACCTTCCAGAGCCACGTGTGTGCTCACACATTCTATTCTTTGGGAATGAGTCCCTCTACCAGTACCTACCTGTGAGAGAACTGTCACTGTTCCACTAGCGAAGTAGACCAGAAGTAAAGGTGCTGAGAGTTGGAGGCCTGCAAGGGGCCGATATTCAGTGGGTCGGAAGTAACAACTTATGTACCGTAGACTGTGTGTAATTCGCAATCCCATGTTCAAACAGTTTGCTAAAATAAACCCAACAGCTCCTTGCCACCGTGTCAAGCAATATGAAAGTCCAAGGAAGGAAAGCGACAGCGCCAGCATCACGAAGTTATACCTTCAACAAACCAAATATTAGTTCAAATTACTCCTACACAAATACGAGCACTTCTTCTCGAAGCTTCCACATTTGGCACACTTGCCTTTAATTGAATGTTGCACTGCATACGAATTGGGACATCATATTACAGTTGTACAAAATATTGGTTAGGCTGCTCTTGCACTTGTGCCGTTCTGGTGGCCTCAACATAAAACTAGAGAGGGTGCAAGAAGAATTCATGAGGACACTGGTGGGACTGAAGGGCCTATGTTATAAATAGAGCTTGGATAGGTTGGAATCATTTCTCCAGGACTGAAGATGGCTAAGTGGAGACATGTCAGAGGTTTATAATATTACCTCCACCCCTGCCTTTTTATTTAGGTACCTGCCTGCTTTTTGCTCATACTTTGACAAAGGGCTAAGACCTGAAACATTGGTTATAATCTTTACCTCCCATGGTGGCCGTGGGACCTCCCGAGATCCTCCAGCACGTTTGTGTATTAACTACAATCACAGCATCTGCAGCTTTTCTTCTTTCACTCCAGTTTGTTTCCATGGCAGGGTTGTCTAAAAAAAGCCATAGGTTTTAAGGTGACAAGAAGGAGGCTTAAAGGGGATCTGACGGGCAAATATTTCACACAGGGGGTGGTGGGCAAATGGAACAAGGTATCATAGGAGGATGCAGAAATGAATACAGCTGGAGTCCGTGATTTGGAGTGAGAGTTGGACCTTTGAAGAGGAGTTGAATATGGTTGTGTCTCATTTGCAGGGTTTTTGAAGAGGTATGTCAGCTGACTTAGTTATTTGGTGACTGGCAAATTAAGAGCAGCCAACAAAATGAAGGCAGTGTCAAAATGGGGTGGCCATTTGGAGCTGCTTTTGTATAAGTGAACTAGTGTTAGATTGAGGGAAGCTGAGGCCTTGGCATGAAGAGGCTGAGTAAGAGGCCCAGGTGTTGGGAGTGATCAGGAAAAAGGCTTCAGTAAGAAGGCACGGGAGGGTTTTGGGTGCTGCCGTACTGAGAGAAGGTGCAGAGCGAAAAGTGTCAAGGCTTTGGATTGGGAAGTTACGGTGAGTAGAAGCCATGGACTCTTTCTTATTGCACTAATCTAGCAGAGGGAATGGCAGCCAGGACAGAGGTATGCTCCTCATGTAGTATGTGGGAATTCAGGGACACCACAAGAGTCCCTGATGACTTTGCCTAATAGAAGTGCACCTTGCTGCAGCCACATACAGGATATATGAGAGAATTGGAACAGGATGAACTCTCGGTCATTCAGGAGGCTGAGGGGTCACACCTAGGATGCATGAGGCAGGTTATTGGGTGACTGTCAGGAGAGGGAAAGGGAACAGGCAGTCAGTGTGGGGTACTCCTGTAGCCATTCCCCAATAACATAATTGAACACACAGTAAATGCTGGAGGACTCAGCCTCTTTACCTCCTCTGGACGCTGTGAGACCAGATGAGTTCCTCCAACATTTACTGTGTGTTTTACGACAATCACAGTGTCTGCAGACTTCTGTGTTTTATGGAAATAACGTATACTGTTTTGGATACTGTTGGGGAGAACAACCTACCAGGAGAAAGCCACTGTAGCCAGGTCTGTCAGAGAGTCTGCTCTAAGGCTCACAAGGGTAGAGGAGAGAGGAGAGCAATTATGATAGCAGATTTATTGGTTGGGGAAACAGGTGATTCTGTGGATGAGATCAAGACTCCAGTTCAACTGTATTCTTGAAAAGGAAGATGACATGGATAGGAAAAGAGATGAGGTCCTGAAGAATGAATGTAGGGAGTTAGGAATGAGACTGAAAAGCAGGACCTCCAGATTGCTGCCTGAGCCACACGCCAGTGAGGGAAAGAATAGGAAATTATGGCAGATGTATGTGTGGCTGAAGAGTTGATGCAGGGGGGGAGGGTTCAGATTGCTGCTGGCAGACCCAGGGAGAGGAGACAGAGCACTCCCCTGCAGGGTTCTACTGTCCAGTCCACCTGCCCACAGCTCTGTACAACTTCAAATGGCCTGTTAAAAGAGCCTACAGCGGTTTATTTTAACATCCTGTGACCACTGGGTCAGGGCCCAAAATGGCAGTGCCTGTGTTCGGCAATTGGCCTTGAGCGGTTAGACTCGGGGAAAGCAGAGGACTGCACAGGGCACCAGAAAACACCCCTCCCATTTGAGAAGGAGAAGCAGAGAAGATGACGCTATGGGACGGTGACCATGGTGATCAGTGAGGGGCTCTGTGGCTGAAGAGCACATGGTGGCAGGCTATTGGTGACTCAATGCGACGAGCTCACACAGGGTGCAGGCAACTGTGGTCAAAGGACTTACATCAGAGTGGAGATTGGCTCGAGACTGGCTGAAGTGGTACCAGGTATCGGAACCGAGATGTGAGAGGGGGCCAAGGGAGCTGAAGGCTTCCTGATCGTGTCAGAGGTTTGGATCTGGATATCGGGATGCTAATGGTTTAGACTAAAGTCTGTGCACTGAAAATGCTGTGGGAGCACTGTTTCATGTAATAAAACAGCTACAATATTACACAAAATTTCTTGCAGCCCTATGGCAAACTAAAGGAGATTTTGTATAATTTTATATTTGTTTTATTATGTGACAATAAAATACCCTTGAATCTGGAGAAGGTATGATGTACAAAACTTTGCGGGCAGGTTTGCTAGAACTTTTGTGGAGGGTTTAAACAAGATAGGCAGGGTGATGGGAACCATAGTTTTAGTTCAGATGGTGGAAACAGTGGCGAGAAAGGTAGATGCAATGTGCATTGAGACTGCGAGGAAGAATTGGCAGTGGTTGGAGCATAAATGCAGACGGTTGAATGGGTTGAAATATGTTTACTTCAACTTATTAAGAATAAAGGCGATGAATGTAAGGCATGGATTGGTATGTGGAATTACAATGTTGAGGCTGTTACAGAGACTTGGTTGTTGGAAGGGCAGGATTGGCTGGTTTGAAGTTCTGGGGTTTACATATTTTGAAAGAGATAGGGAGGGAGGTTAAGGGGGAATATCATTGTTAATCAGGGATAGTATCATAGCTGCAGAAAGGGAAGATGCTGTAGAGAAAGTGTCTACCAAGTTTGTGTGGTTGGAAGTCAGAAAGAGGAAATAAATAAATCTATAGCCTCATCTTCCTCTTCCCCCCCACCAGGAGTTTTAGATGTAGAGCAGATAAGTAGGCAGATTTTGGAAAGATCTAAAAATAACAGGGTTGTTGTCATGGACAACTTCAACTTCCCTAATATTGCCTGGCACCTCCTTTGTTCAAAAGGTCAGAATTTGTCAGGTGTGTCCAGGAAGGATTCCTGACACAGTATGTGGACAGACTGCACTGGATCAGGTACTGGGTAATGAACCTGGACAGTTAACAGACCTCTCTGGGCAAACATTTGGAGAGAGTGATCACAACTTCCTGACCTTAGAGTAGCCATGGACAATCATAGGAGCAGACAAAATGGGATCTTGTTTAATAGGGGAAAGTCTCCTGATGGTATATGGGAGAGTAAATTGAACATAGATGTTCTCAGAAAAATACACAGCAGAAATATGAAATACACAAGTGCTGGAGAAACTCAGCAGGCCACGCAGCATCCATCAGAATTGAAGGGTGACCAACGTTTCAAGTCTGCGCCCTTGGTCAGGTATAAGTAAAAACCTTTAAATCTTCATACACTCACCTAAAAGCCAACACCTCCAAGGCTTTGGAGGGAGGAAGAGTACCAATGTTTAAGAGTCATCAGGACATGTATTTGAATGAACAGGGGAAAGAGGGATATAAATTTAATGCAAGCAAGAGGGATTCGTAGAGAATTGATTCTTGGCAGAGATGTATGAATTGCAAAAGGTTGGTTTGCAGGTGCTGCAGGCTATCAAGAAGGCAAATGGAATGTTGGCCTTTATTGCTGGAGGGATTGAATTTAGGAGTAGGGAGGTTATGCTGCAACTGTGCAAGGTACTGGTGAGGCCACATCTAGAGTACTGTGTGCAGTTCTGGTCTCCTTACTTAAGGAAGGATGTACAGGTACTGGCTTTGGAAGCAGTGCAGAGAAGGTTCACCAGGTTGATTCCAGGGATAGGGGGTGAGCCTATGAGGTGAGATCAAGTTGTCTGGAATTTAGAAGAATAGGAGGGTACCTTAGAAATGTATAAAATTATGAAAGGCATAGATAAGATCGAGGTAGGTAAGATGTTTCTGTTGGTGGGGGAGACTAGAACTAGGGGACAAAGTCTCAAGACTCGGGGTAGTAGATTTAGGACAGAGATGAGGAGAGTGGTGAATCCATGGAATTTGCTGCCCATTGAAGCAGTGGAGGATACCTCAGTAAATATATTTAAGACAAGGTTGGATATAATTTTTACATAGTTGGGAATTAAGGGAAATGGGGAAAAGGCAAATAGGTGGAGATGAGCCTATCATCAGATCAGCCATGATATAATTGAATGGCAGAGTAAGCACGATGGGTGGGAGGGCCCATTGCTGCTCCTATTTTGCCCTTCCTCTGTTTTACAACCCTAGGATGCTATATTCCAATGTGCGATGTTATTGTAATGTAGAGATCAGGAGACCATTGATGGTGGAATCTGGAGCAAATAATTACTGGGGAAACTCAGCAGGTCAAACTGCATCTGTGGGGGAATCGAACTATTGACATTTTAAGTCAAGATTCTGTATCAGGTGTAGGAAAGCAGCTGGCATAAAAACGATAGGGGAAGGGGTGAGACAGGGGCCACTAGGTGATAAATGGACTGAGTGATGACAGACAGATGGAGTTAGGTGAAGGAGGTGGGTTTGGGTGACACAGGCAGGTGAAAGCAGACAAAGAGGAAATAATGCAACATGATGCCAAGATGGGTGTAGGGAAGGATAAAAGTTGAGTTAGTGGTCGGAGAATAACAAGCAGAAATACAAAGAATACCAGTACTGGAATCCGACGTGAGGAAGATAATATTGGAAATAGTCAGGAAAGAGGGGAAGGGAAGATTGAAGTAAATGAGGGGAGTGGAGAGGGAGAAAGGGATCTGCTGGGTAAAATGTGGATGGAACCAGGAGGGCTGAGGGATGAAATTGGGTGATAGGGATGTTGGTGGTGTATGCGTAAGAGAAAAATGTGAGGACCAGAAGCAGATCAGAGGAAGGAGTGGGAGAAAAGTACAGGATGTAAGGGTAACCTAAAATTGGAAAATTCAGTGTTCATGCCACTGGGAGGCAGATTATCCAGACAGAATATTAAGTGTTTAAATTTAAATTTATTTAAATTTAGAAATACAGCATGGTAACAGGCACTTTCAGCCCACGACTCCATACCACCCAATTGGCCTACACCCCTGGTGCGTTTTTGAACAGTGGGAGGAAACTGGAGCACACATAGACACGGGGAGAATGTACAAACTCCTCATGGACAGCACTGGATTCAAACCCCAGTTGCTGGCTCTGTAACAGCATTGTGATAACCATGCCACCTTGTTGTCTTCATTGGTGGTGGAGAAGGCTGAGGATAGACAGTAAGGGTGGGAATGGGAAGAGGAATTCAAATGACATGCAGTGGGAGCTTCGGATGACCGTTGTAGATGCAGGGTCTAAACCTGAAACCTTGACCATTTCTTACCTCCACAGGTGCTGGAACTTCCTCTAGCAAATCAACTTTTGGAAGGAATCTTGGTAGAGAACCAAAGTCAGGAAATGTATTCTGCCTCCTCTGGGTGGAGTTTAATTTGGAAGATTCAGTCAGACTTGAGTAAGAGCCAAAAGCAATTCTTTCATGGCAGTAACCATCAGGAACCAAAGTGAAGAGGCAGAGGAAGGAGCAGTTTGCGCACTAGTAGAGATAACTGGTAGGGAGTTTGTGTGGAAGGACAGGCAGATTGGGCAAAATTATAGCCAGTGCAATTATAGCCAATGCAACAGGGGCACAGAATCGAAAAGCAATAAATACAGGGTAAAGGTTTTATATTTAAATGTACGCAGCACAAGAAATAAAGTGGATGACCTTGTTGTACAACTACAGATTGGCAGGTATGATGTTGTCACCATCAAGGAGTCATGGCTAAAGGATGGATATCATTGGGAGGTGAATGTCCAAGGAAACACAGTGGATCAAAAGCATAGGCAGGTAAGCAGAGGGGGTGGCATGGCTCTTTTGGTAAGGAACAACATTATATCATTAGAAAGAGGTCACATGGGATCATAAGATTATAGAATCATTGTGGGTTGAATTAAGAAATGGCAAGGAAAAGAGGAAACTGTTGGCAGTTATATGCAAACCTCAAAACAGTAGCCGGGATGCGGACAACAAATTACAACAGCAAATAGAAAATGTGTGTCAGAAGAGCAATGTCACGGTACTCATGGGAGATTTTAGCCTGCAAGTAGGTTGGGAAAACCAGAATGGGACTGGATCTTGAGAGAAATATTTTGTAGAATGCTTTTGAGATGGTTTGTTTTAGAGCAGCTTGTTGAAGAGCCCATGAGGGGACCGGCTGTATTGGATTGGGTGTTGTGCAATATACCAGAGGTGTTTCGGGTAAAGGAACCATTAAGGGGCAATGATTACATTATGACTGAGTTCAATTTGAAATTTGACCAGGAGAAGCTATAGTCAAATGTGTCGGTATTTCAGTGAAGTAAAGGGAATTACAGCGGCATGAGAGAGGAACTGGCCAAAGTAGATTGAAAGGGAGCACAAGTCGGGAAGACGGCAAAGCAGCAAAGAATGGGGTTTCTGCAAGAAATAAGTGCAGGGTAAATACATTTGAAAAAGAGAAAATATTCAAATGGAAAAAAATGTCAGAACAGTGACTAACAAGGGAAGTCAAACCCAAATTAAAACCAAAAAGAGCGTGCATACAAGGAAACAAAACATAGTGAAAAGAAAGAGGATTGGGATATTTTTATAAATTTGTAGAAGGTAACTTAAAAAAGTCATAAGGAGGGAAAAGATGAAGTATGAAAGTAGGGTAGCAAATAATATCAAAGAGAATATGAAAGAGCAACGATATTACAGCGCCAGTGACCCGGGTTTGAATCCGGTGCTGTGTGTCCAGAGTTTGTATGTTCTTCCCATATCTGCGTGGGTTTCCTCCAGGTGTTCTTGTTGCCCTCCCCTTCCGCCCAACCCTTCAAAATGGGTTGTAGGTTAAAAGGGGAGGATGGACTCAGAGGCCAGAAGGGCCTGTTACTGCACTGTGTCTTAAAAAAAAAAGGGAGGCAGCAGAAAGGATATTAGAAACCAGTTAGCTTGACGGATGATGTTTGTCAAGAATGAGGTTATGGAACATTTGGAGGGACATGACAGGATAGACCAAAGCCAGCATGGTTACCTTAAAGGAAATCTTGTTTGACACAAACCTATTGGAATTCTTTGATGAAGTGACAAGCAGGCTGCATATAGGAGATACAGCGAATGTTGTGTATTTGTATCTTCATTTGACAAGGTGCTACACAGGAGGCTACTTAACAAGATAAGAGCCCTTGGTATAACAGGAAACACACTAGTGTGGATAAAGCATTGCTGATTGGCAGGAAACAGAGAGTTGGAACATAGGGATCATATTCTGGTTGGTTGTCAGTTGCTAGTGGTGTTCCGCAAAGGTCGGTTTTGGGACCGCTTCTTTTGATGTTGTCTATAAATGATTTAGATTATGGAATGAATGGCTTTGTGGCAAAGTTTGCGATGATATGAAGGTAGGTGGACGAGCAGGTAGTGTTGAGGAAACAGTGAGGCTGCAGAGGGATTTAGACAGATTAGGAGAATGGGGAGAGAAGTGACAAATGGAATACAATGTTGGAAAGTGTACGGTCATGCACTTTGGCGGGAGAAATAAATGGGCAGACTATTTTCTAAATGAGGGAAAAAAATGAAAATTCACAGACAAGTTGAGTCGGTGGTGACGAAGGCAAATGCAATGCTGGCATTCATTTCAAGAGTAGAATATAATAGTAGGGATGTGATGTAGAATCTTCATAAGGCACAGGTTAGACCTCACTTGTGAACAGCTTTTGACTCATTCAAAAGATGTGCTGACGTTAAAGTGGGTTCAGAGGAAGTTCACAAGGATTATTCCAGGAATGAAAGGGTATCATGTGAGGACGTTTGACAGCTCTTGGCCTGTACTTGTCAGAATTTAGGAGAATGAGGGGGGGATTAAACATTTTGAATGCAGAAATGTGGTTTCCCATGGTGGGAGAGTCTTGGACAAGAGGGGACAACTTCAAGATTGAGGGCAACTGCTTAGAACAGAGATGTGAAGGAATTTATTTTACCAGAGGATGGTGAATCCACAGAAGGTTATTGGGCGTATTTAAGACAGAGATTGATAGGTTCTTGATTAACCAGGGCACCAAAGGTTATGGGGAGAAGGCCGGGCAGTGGGGCTGAGTGGGAATATGGGTCAGCTCATGATTGAATGGTGAGATATACTCGACGGACTGAATGACCTATTTCTGCTCCTATGTTTTGTGATGTTCTGGTCTAAATATTTGGAAGTTGCCATCTATATGTTTTTGAGCTTATTTTATCTCAATGTACCTAGAAGTATATTTATTTTAAGGACCAAACTAAGATCACTGAATCTCTATCACTTACCTGTCTACTTCCTGGTTACTCATCGCAGCGAATGTAAAACATTCTGTCACTCCATTTACAGCCATCAGTAACACGTAGATACAGTAGCAACGCAAGAGACTTGGACCTGGTGACAAATAGTAAACCATTATAAAACAATGGCTTTTCTTCAACATGCTCCCAAAATATACCCTGTTGCTAAAACACCAAGAGTGAAGAATGGCTGTTTATGCTTCAAGTTAATGCTGGGCCAACAGAACTGCTTTCAGTGACCTACCTAGTCCTGAGCCTCAGGCATGAATTGTTCCAGCTCTCATTTCACTGATGGTTGGATAACATTATCCTTGTTAAAGAAGTTAAAAGTTAAAGAACTATAATTAGGAACAGGACTCCATTTTTAAAAAAAGTGACTTTCACAATAAACAAGAAGCTTTACAAGAGTCCTAGATTTCTATAGCATGGAAACAGGGGTTTCAGCCTAACTTGATCATCTCCTAAGACATAGAATCAGAATTGGGCTATTCAGCCTGATTCTCATCAGAGTCTCATCAAACTAGCCCCATTTTCCTCCATTTGGCCTTTATCCCTCTAAATCTTTCCTATCCATGCACCTGCTGAAATGCCTTTTGAAGGTTACAATGGTCCCTGCTTCTGCTACTTCATCTGGCAGTTCATTTGATTATCAATATTTGGCGTCACAAGGAAGATGCAAGGGTAAGGATGGTCAAAGAGGTGATCTAAGGAGTACAAGGAAGGATAGCAAGACAGAGGCAGAGGGAGAGAGGTTTAGGGAGATGACAGCTGAAGGCACAATCACTATTGGTTAAGTTCAAGGATGGTCAGAGCCTATTGTTGCGACTACCTTCCTTTATAATCGCCTGGAATGACTTGAATGTTGTTGTTATTTATGACTCATTCAAAAAAGATCCATATTAAAGTTGAGTTTTCCTGGATTAATTAAACCTTACTACATTATTACAACATTGTTATACAGTACTAAAACTATGATTAAATTATGATTAAAACGATACTTAAAATGGTCACTAGAAGTTTTTGGACTATTTCAAGTTCCTCCATCTTCGCAGAACAAAGAAAATCAAATCTGCCAGTTTTTCTTAAACACAGAGAGACTTGGCTAAGAATACGTTTCTCCGGAGACGCTCAAAGAATGTAAACAAGATCTACACAGACTTCTTGCAAAATCTGCATTTTAACCCTTACACCTATGATCAATTCAAAAGCATCAAAAAGCATAACATGATTTCTAACTGTAGGACCCAGGTAGATTAATAGAAAAATGTAAAAACAATAAAGTTGTTTTGATGGATAACTTGAATTTCCCAAATATTGATAGGGACTTGTTGTTCAAAAGACTTTAATTAAGTAGATTTTGTTGGCTGAGTCCAAAGGGAGTCCTTGAAACTTTATGTAGAAACTTGAAACGGGGAGGGAGGGCATACTTGATCTCATATTAGAAAATGAGTTTGGCCAGGTAATTGGGGCTTCAGTGGGGGAGCCTTTTGGGAACAGTGATCTCAAATCCTAATGCTTCTAGTTATGGATAAGGATAGTTCTGAACCTTGGGAGAGGGTAGGCAAATTACATGAATAGTTAAGAACTGGACAGACTAGATTGAGAGCAGCTGTTATTGGGTAAGTCCACATCTGATATGTAGGTTCAGTTAAAGACTAGCAGGTGAAAATTCAGGACTGGAATATTCCAGAGCAGGAGAAATACAAGGATGGCATGATTTGGGAATGTTTGATGAGAGTTATATATTTAGCTAAGAGCAACAAAGCATGTGTATGGTTAAGGAATATTAAAAAAACAGGAAAGAACTCAGAGGAAGCATGGTTAGTGTAGCAGTTAGCGCAGCACTCTTACAGCACCAATGATCTGGGTTCGAATCCAAAGCTGCCTGCAAGGAGTTGGTAGGTTCTCCCCATGTCTGAATGGATTTCCTCTGGGTGTTCCAGTTTTATCCCTCCCTCCAAAACGTATGGGGGTAAATTGGTATATTTGGGTGGCACAGGCTCGTGGGCCAGGAGGGCCTGTTAATAAAAATCAGGAGGACCAAAAGGAGCCTTGAAAACAAAAGGGTAGCTAGGAAGTTCAGGACTAGTTTATGATTAGGGTAGTATGGGGAGGTTCAAAAACATGATTTTGGAAAAAAGTTGTTCTTGAACATAGAGATGCTGGTCTTCAGTTTTCTGTACTGAAGTTAGGAGCGAGATGAGACTGTGACCAAAGTTATAGGGATCTTTTATGATGGCTGCCTTCCATAAATTCCTTCTCTTCGGTTCCAGCACCAACCAGATTTTTTTCTGAATCAAGCTACCCGTTGAAATCCCCTTTGCCCTTTTTGCATGCCTTTTCTAACATCCTCTAGAATTTGTACATGCCTCCTGGATACAATTTGGAGGTCTGTATACAACTCCCACCAGGGACATTACAGCACAGTACAGGCTCTTCAGTCCATGATGTTGTCCCTATCTATAGAAGTCAACAAAATAAACCTTCCCTACCTTAAAACAATAATTCTATTTTTCTTGAAACCATGTAGCTATCTAAGAGTCTTTTAATGTCCCCATTGTCCAGCCTCCACCATCACCCCAGGCAATACATTCCAGGCACCCACTACTTTGTGTAAAAAAAACCTTACCTCTGATGTTTCCCCTAAACTTTCCTTCTCTCACCTTGTATAGATGTCCTCCAGTGTTAGTTACTCTCACCCCGGGAAAAAGGTGCTTGCCGTATACCTTATCTATACTCCTCATAATCCTGTTAATTAATTGTGGTGATATGTATATTCTGCTCTGTGTGTGATTTGCTGGCTGGCCCACTGATGGCTTGATCCCTTGTAACTCCTTCTCTTGTGACCTGGCCATAGAGGTCGACCTCCTTATCCCCTTCCATTCATTCGAGCACATGGAGTCGGGCCAGCTACAATCTAATGTGTATTAAAGCCTCACTCAGCCTTTAGAGTCATCGATAGCGCAGATCAATTTAACACACATTAATTTTCTACACGGGATGAACAAGCTGCCGAGTCCCGACAGACTTGAAATCGATCCACAGACGCCAAGAGCTGCTGAACGGTACGAACAGTGGATTGCCTGCTTCACAAACTTCCTCGAAGTCCCAGTGGGCCTGGTAGACTCAGATGAGATCCTGCAAGCAAGAGTGGGCCACTGAGCGTACCAGGTGTTCAGGAACCACATGACCTACCCAGAGGCTGAACTCCGTAATTTCTACCGACCCTGGGGGAACGAAGTGTACTCACGATACCTGCTGACCTCAAGGAAACAGCAACCTGGTGAGCCCATGGACCAGATCCTGTATAACCTGGGGAGAAAGTGCTGGGGGACTCCTACAGCCCCCGGGCCCGTAGCACAGTGTGTGGAGGATCTGGTCTGGGATGCCTGTGTGTCTGGGGCAAGTTCTAACTATATCCGTCAGTGACTGCTCGAGAAGGACAGGCCTGCTCCTGAAGAGAACCTTCCAGATCACTGGAACCCTCAACTCAGCCCAATGTAATGCCAATGTGATCCCTGGTAAGAACGGGGCCTCCACATGTGGGCAGCGGGTGCCGCCATGTTGGGACCCGGCATCACAGTCTGCCGCCGTAATAGAGACCCACGACTCCGTTGCTGCCGCAGCGATTGGACGCACGAGGTGCCACTTCTGCGGCCAGCTGAGGCACGACTGATGACTCTGCCGGCTAAGGGGGCTACCCGTTCGGGAAGATGAAAGAAGGGGAACTACCAGCGGGTCTGTAAGTCGAAATCCCCCAAGTGAGCTGATGTCACTTCCAGTCCCAAATGGCTTGGCCGCGTACGCAACTCGGGAGTCACCATCTTACCCTGCCGCCCTCCTGGATGACATCATTTCCGCCTCCAACTGCCCAGATGACGCCACTTCCATCTCCCAGCACCTGGATGACATCATTTCCGCTTTCTTCGGCTGATGTGACTGCGTGGTCAATATGGACACCGCCATCTTACTGATTGGGCCTCCCCTCCGATAGCAAAGACGATCCAATCCTGCCCTCTGTGATCCTGAACCAGGGCAGCCCTCATCCGATCGCATACTCAGTGATGGAGATCAAGGTAAACAGGAAAAGAACGATCTGCTTGTTTGACAGTGGGAGCACAAAGAGCTTCGTCCACCCAGACACTGCCCAGAAACCCTCTCTCTCTGTTCGACCCAAGAGTGGCACCATCTCTATGACTGCTAAAGACCAATCCACTGAGATCCACGGGTATTGTGTATCGTCGTTAATGGGTGAGGGGTGGGGGGGGGGATTGTTATGATAACTTTCATTTGCTCATGATGCTACAGCTCTGTGCGCTGATCCTCCTGGGCCTCGACTTCCAGAGTCAGGAGTTTAGGAGTGTTACGATGGCGTTTGGAGGACCACAACCACCCATAATGGTATACAACCCCTGACTCTCAGCTCCCTCCCCTCAGCAGCCGGCCCCCACCATCCACATATCCTCTCCATCACTATTTGAGAACATGACCCTGGACTGCAAGCCCATTGCGACTAAAAGCAGGCACTATAGCACTGAGGACAGAGCAATTATAAAATGCGAGGAGCAGCAACTCATAGCGGAGGGGATCATAGCCCCCAGTTTGAGTCCGTGGTGGTTATGGGCAGGAGTAAGCACCGTATGATCGACTACAGCCAGATGGTCAACTGATTCACTCAGCTAGACGCTTACCCCTTCCCCGGATCGCCAACGTGGTCACTAAAATTGCCCAGTACAGAGTGTACTCTACGATTGACCTGAAGTCGACATATCACCAACTCCCCCTTCACCCCGGGGACCACAAATATACCGCTTTCAAAGCGGATGGCAGGCTTTATCACTTCCTCAGGGTGCCCTTTGGAGTCACTAATGGGGTCTCAGTGTTCCAAAGGGAGATGGATTAAACGGTAGACAGGCATAAGCTGATGGCCACGCTCCCCTACCTTGACAATGTCACCATCAGCGGCTACAACCAGCAGAACCACAATGCAAACCTGGTGAAATTTCTCAGCACAGCCAACTCCCTTAATCTGACTTATAACAAGAAGTGTGTGTTTAGTACCTCTCTCCTGATCCTCCTTGGATGTGTCGTGGCACATGGTGTCATTGCCCCCGACCCCGAATGCATGCGCCCTCTTATGGAAGTCCCAATACCATACAACCTCAAGGCGCTGAAACAGTGGGGTTTTTTTCTTACTATGCACAATGGGTGCCCAATTATGCCGATAAGGCCCTACCCCCTAGTAAGGTCCACAAGCTTCCCCTTATCGGCAAAAGCCTGGACTGCATTCAACCAATCAAAGGAGTAAAGCTGTGGAAGAATCCATCCCATTCCAGGTGGAGAGCAATGCCTCCGACTTCACACTAGCCACCACTCTCAACCAGGCGAGCAGGCCAGCAGCACTTTTTCCCCACACCCTCCACAGCCCCTGTGTCGATTTCAAGGGACCCCTTCCCTCAACCAATAGGAATGTCTATTTCCTTAAAGTCATATATGAGTTCTCCAGATTCCCGTTTGTCATCCCCTGTCACCTCTGCTACAGTTATCAGGGCCCTCCACAGCATATTCACCCTCTTCGGATACCCGGACTATATTGGGGGGTCCTTGTTTATGAGCAATGAACTGCGGCAGTCCCTGCTGGCGAGAGGCATAGCCACTAGTAGGATTACAAGCTACAACCCCGGAGGAACGGCCAGGTGGATCGAGAGAACACCACTATTTGGAAGGCAATCCTCCTGGCCCTCAAGTCAAAAGGCCTGGCGGTGTCTCACTGGCAAGAAGTCCTGCCAGAGACATTCCATGCCATCCAACCTCTCCTATGCACTGCTACAAATACGACCCCTCATGAATGCATGTTTTCCTTCCCCAGGAAGTCAGCGACTGGAACCACTCTGCCGCCCTGGCTTTTGTAATGGAAGATTTAAACCGTGTTTTTTACTTTTGCGGCCTTTGCTTCTGCAAGGCTGAGAACCTGCTTGTTGTTTTAGAATCAGCAGACATAAGCTAAATTCCACCAATGGGCCAGAGATGCAGTTATCTGACAAAAGGACATCTGTGTACCAAGAACGTTTAATCTTCCTGCTTGTTTTAGTCACAGACTGTCAGAGGCCTAGCCTTGATGCAAAATAAACCATTGTATTCAAAGTGATAAGCTGAAAATTACATTCTTCGATAGAAGCCTAGCATACTAGCTTGCTCGCTTATCTTTCTTACTGTGCTGGGAATAGGTGCTTGGGTAAGCAGTTTTTGGGTAATATAAGCCATGGTCCCGCTGCTGATGTTTGAGACTCTCCGGGAGGTGGCAACATCTCTCAGCAAGAAGAAGAACTTCTAGAGTCCAGCTAACATCCTGGTTGAGGGAGGTGGAGAAACTGCTACCGGTGCCCTGACAACCTACTACAAGTGTGCAGTCGTTGCCTCACTTCGGCAGTTGGGACCAGTCCAGATGTTGATAAGTATAGTTGGGAAGGGCTAGCATATTGTAGTTTGAAATCAGCTTTTGAATTTGTAATAAACATTTGTATACACTGAACTGCTCTCGGTGCGTGTGTGTCTATTTTCTTTCAGTAGCTCAAACACTGTGACCAATCTAAAACGAACAAAGTGAGAGGTACAAGTTTACCCAGGACAAATGGCGCTGCGAGCAGGGTTGGTCTTAAGATGTTATTCGATAGAAGCCTAGCATGCTAGCTTGCTTGCTTCTTTCTTACTGTGCTGGGAATAAGTGCTTGGGTAAGCAGTTTTTGAGTAATATAAGCCATGGTCCCACTGCTGAAGTTTGAGCTCTGCTAACCTTGCCTCATTAGACACATTCTCCAATCCAGGCAATAACCTGGTAAATCTCTGCACCCTCTCCAGAGCTTCCACATCCTTCCTGTAATGAGGTGACCAGAACTGAACACAACATTCTTAGTGTGGCCTCACCAGAGATTTATAGAGCTTCAACATTAACTTATGACTCTTGAACTTAATTCCTCCATTAATGAAACACAGCATACCATAGGCCTTCTTAACTGTCTTATTAACCTGCGCGGCAACCTTGAGATATCTATGGATTTGGACCCCATGGTCCCTCTGCTGCTCCACACTGTTAAGTATTCGACCATTAACTTTGTTCTCTACCTTCGGGTTTGACCTCACACCTATCCAGACTGAACTCCAGCTGCCACTTTTCCACCTAACTCTGCATCTTGACTATATCCTGTTGTAAACTACGACAACCTTCTACACTATTCACAACACCTCCAACATTCGTGTCATCTGCAAACTTGGCCCTCTAATTATTTATCAGATCATTTATAAAAATCACCAAGAAGACATCCCCGCGGAATCACAAGTCACTGACCTCCAGGCAGAATATGTTCCATCTATTAAATGATAAAGTGTTTAATTGGGGAAAGGATAATTACGATGGGATGAGCAGGAACTAGGGAGAGGAAATTGGGAACAGATGTTCTCAGGGGAAAGCACAGATGTGGAGGATGCTTTGGGACTACTTAAGCAGGGTTCTGGATACATTTGTCCAACTGAGACAGGGAAAAGATAGTAGAAAAAGAGAATGGTGATTGACAAAACAGGTGAGGCTGCTAGTTGAGAGGAAGAAGAAAGCATACATTAGATTTTGGAACCAAAAAAAACAGGAGGGGGTCATGAGAATTATATAGTAGCCAGGAGGGAACATAAGAAAGGACTTAGGAGAGTTAGAAGGGGGCATTAAATCATATTTAAAAAGAAAGTTAGGATTGAAATTTAGATTATCTGAACAAAGTCAATTTGAATATTTAATAACTGATATGTTTATTAAAAGATTTATTACTAATGTGTATATAATGTGTATATAAAGTTGCAAGATACTATGCAGAAAAAAAGACCTATTTAAATCCAAATTAAGATGGGAAAGAGATTTAAATATACAAATTCAAGAATTCAAAATTATGTCTGAGAGTGTAACTAATACAATTAACATCAAATATCAAATGGTACAATTTATTTTTTACATCAATTATATTATACTCCACCTACGTTACATGGACTTAATTGCTCTGATCAATGTTTTAGATGTAATAAAGAGGTAGGAAATTTCTTACATACAGTATGGCAGTCTGAAAAAGTTGGAAAATTTTGGGAAGATGTGAGTATTTTACTGGGACAAATTATGAAGATACAAGTACCGAAAGATCCAAGAATATTTTTATTAGGTGACATATATAATTTGAAGTTAGATTTTTATCAGAGGAAGTTTCTAAGTGTAGCAATACCAGTATCGAAGAAGTATATGGCGGTAACATGGAAATTAGACAATAATGTAGGGCTGAACAGATTGCAAGTGGAATTACAAAAATGCATACCTTTAGAGAAAATAACATATAATTTACTGAATCAGCCAGAAAAATTTTATAAGATTTGGAAGCCATGTACGAATTTCATGGGTAAAAGTTCATCCACAGCATTCGCTACTCCTACTCCAACTCACCCTCGCCAACTTAGAGGTTCAAGAAAATATTTGTAAATTTGAAATTTAATGAATGAATTTCTTTTCTTCCTACCTTTTTGGGGAGGGAGAGGGAGAAAATATAAAATTATGTATAATTTTATTACTTTATATGCTATGTTTATCATTGATGCAAATGAAAAATAAAATTTTCAAAAAACAAAAAAAAAATGTGGACTTGCAAACAATAATGGTGTCATATTAGGAAAGCTAGCCAGAATTTTTAAGCACAGAATACTGATGAAATGTTCATTTTAAGAAAGTGAAAACCTATAGAAATTGTTCTGGTGGAACTGCACACACAGTTCTTCGAGGACTAATATGCTTTATCTAGAGGATGATACCTGGTCCAGAGCTGAGCATTGATCCACCATAGATATCCAATGCCAGCTGGGAATAGGAATAGCCAAAGACAGAGATGGTCAGTCCAATCAGTAGTACCAGCTTCAGAAGCATCTTCAGAACAATTGCAGCCAGACGAACTTCCTCCTGTCAATCATAATCAATGCAGAGCATCATTTAAATTTTAAATTTAGACATACGGCGTGGTAACAGCCCCTCCTGGCCCTCAAGCCCATGCTGCCCAGTAACACACAATTAACCAACAACCCCTGTATTTTTGAAGGGTGGGAGGAAACCAGAGCATCCGGAGGAAACCCACGCAGACACGGTGAGAACACATAGACTCCTTACAGAATTCAAACCAGATTTATTTTGATTTATGCAGTCTCTCCATCACTGGGAATATTTGCACGCTCTCTGATTTATTTCCAAAGTGAAGAGCCTTTATACCACATTCACACATTCAGCAATTTCTCTTGTGACCTTCTTGAAAAACGCAATTAGCCTCATGAGGAATGACCAGCCTCTCACAAAGCCATGTTGATTATCCCTCAAAAAGGTTATGCTTCTCCTAATACTTGTAAATTCTGCCATAAGAATCCTCTCCAATAATTTGGAGTGGATCAAAGATACTGTTTGAGAGATGGAAAGGGTCTTCTATAATTCTTTGAGCCCAGTGACTGTTTTGATAATCCTCTGTATAATCTTCCAGTCTGATGCCTTGCTATTACCATATCACACAATGATGCTCTGGATATTGTTGGGGGAGATGGCCCATCAGGAGAAGGCAGCAGTAGCCAGGATCATGGCATGGTGAGTACCTCTGCTGTGCAAGAGGGAGGGAAAAGAGTGGTAGAGCAATAGTTATAGAGAATTCTATAGAAATGGGACAGACAGGAGCTTCTGTGGCCGCAAATGGGACCCCCGGATGTTGTGTTTCCTCCCAGGTGCAAGGGTCAGGGATGCCTCGCAGCGGTTGCAGGACATTCTGAAAGGGGAGGGTGAACAGCCAGCTGTTGTGGTCCATATTCATACCAATGATATAGGAAGAAAGCAGTATGAGGTCCTACAAGCTGAATTTAGGGAGCTAGGAGATAAATTGAGGAGGACTCAAAAGTAATAATCTCTGTATTATCACCAGTGCCACGAGCTAGCCAGTGTAGAAATAGCAGGATAGTTAGAATGAATATGTGACTTGAAAGGTGGTGCTGGAGGGAGGTTTTCAGTTTTTTGGGGCCAGTACAAACCGGACAGTCTACATCTGGGCAGGGCCAGGATCGATGTCCTAGGGAGATTGTTTACTAGTGCGGTTGGGGAAGGTTTAAATTAATGGGGCGGGGGATGGGAACCTACAAAGAAAGAATGAGAAAGTTAGTACAGAGACCAAAGCCAGAGTTAGGAAAGAGAAAAAGAATGAGGGCAGAAAAGTCAAAAGCAAAAGGATGTAGAGGTCACTAGATTCTAAAAGGCCAATGAGCATAATGGCACTTTATCTGAATGCCAGTAGTATTAGAAACAAGGTTAGTAAACTTGAGGCGCAAATCAGTACCCAGGCATATGATTTAGTGGCCATCACAGAAACATGGTTGCAAGATTGGCTTGATTGGGAATTAAATATTCAAGGGTATCAGGCCGTACAAAAAGATAGACAGGAAAGTAAAGGTGGTGGGGTGGCGCTCTTAATTAGAGATGAGATCAGGGCAATAGTGAAAGATGATAGAAGATCTAAGGAGCAGAATGTTGAGTCCATCTGGGTAGAGATTAAGAATAGTAAAGGGAAAAAAAATCACTGGTGGGAGTTGCCTATCACCCTGCAAATAACAATAGCACAGTGGCATAGGCAATTAACCGAGAGATAGGTGAGGCATGCAAGAACGGAAGAGCAGTTGTTGTGGGGGACTTTAGCTTCCACGTAGATTAGAAAAATCAAGTTGATTGAGTTAGTCTGGAGGATGACTTCATTGAATGCATCCATGATAGCTTTCTTGAGCACCAGGTTACGGAACCAACAAGGGAGAATGATATTTTAGATCTAGTATTGTGCAATGAGATAGGTAAAATTAATGATCTAGTTGTGAGAGACTCTCTTGGAAGAAGCGATCATAGTATGATTGAATTTCTCATACAGATGGAGGCTGCAATAGTTAGATCTAAAACTAGTGTATTATGCTTGAACAGGGGAGATTACAACAGATTGAGGGAGGAAGTGGTCAGCGTTGGCTGGGAGAACAGGCTCGTTGGCAGAACAGTGCCTCTTTTTCAAGGGAGATGAGGCATTCTTTGATGTCTCCTAGTTTTTTTCATCAAAGCGTGCGTAGAAGGTATTCAGGAAGGAGAGCATCAACCCGCGAGGTTAACTTATAGTCAGTTAGATTTTCAGATTTGTTGTCAGAGTACATACATGACATCACATACAACCCTGAGATTCTTTTTCCTGTGGGTGAGGCAGAATTACCACTTATTGGTAGTGCAAAAAACTGTACTCAACATACTCATGTAAACAAAGAAATGTAAATAAACTGAGTGTACCATACAGAAAAAAAAAGTGCAGAAGTAAGAATCCTTAGATGAGTCCTTGATGAGTTTGTTGTTGAGGAGTCTGTTGGTGGAGGGGTAGCAGCTGTTCCTAAACCTGCTGGTGTGAGTCTGGTGGCAGCGAGAACAGAGTGTGCGCTGTGAGTTGTGAATTCTTGATGATTGCTGCTGCTCTCTGACGGCAGCATTCCCTGCAGATGTTCTCAGTGGTGGGATGGATTTTGCCCATGATGTCCTAGGCTGTATCCACTATGCTTTACAGGGCTTTATGCTCAGGGGCAGACAGTGATGTCAGCACTTTTCACCACACATCTGTAGAAATTTATCACGTTTCAAATCACATACCAAACTTACGCAAACTCCTGAGGAAGTAGAGGGGCTGATGTGCTTCCTTCACAATGCATTAATGTGTTGGGCCCAGGAAGATCCTCTGAGATAATGACTTACTCCCAAGAACTTAAATTTGCTCACCCTCTCCATCTCTTATATCCCAGTGATCACTGGATTGTAAACCTCTGGTTTTCCATCCTGAAGTCAAATTTAAATTTTTAAATTTCAACAATCACCTCCTTGGTTTTGGTAACATTGAGTGCGAGATTGTTGTGGGTGCACCATTCAGCCATGTTTTCAGTCTCCCTCCTGTACGCTGACTCATCACCCCTTTTTATACTCCCACTACTGTGGTATCACCAGCAGATTTGTAGATGCTGTTGTACTGAGCCACTCAGTCATAGGCGTCTAGTGAGTCGAGCAGGAGGCTAAGAACACAGCCCTGTGGTGCTCCAGTACTGATTGAGATTGTGGAAGAGAGGTTCTTACTGATCCCCACTGACAGTGGCGTGGTTTGAATACCCTGCCTGGACCCAACGCAGGAATATCATTGTAAAGAAAGCGCCTCTTCTTTATCAAGAGTTTGTGGAGGTTCAGTACGACATCGAAAACCTTGGCAAATTTCAGCAGTTGCGTAATGGAAAGTGTGCTGACCGGTTGCATCGTGGCCTGGTATAGGGGCACCAATACCTCTGAGTGGAAAGCTCTGCAAAAGGTAGTGGACACAGCGCAGTAAATTACAGGTAAAACTCTCCCCACCATCGAAAAAAATCGACCTGGAGCACTGCCATCGGAGCTGTAATAATTGTCAAAGTTCCACACCACCCAGGACTTGCTCTGTTCTTGCTGCTGCCTTCAGAATAGAGGTATATGTGCCATAAGACTCATACAACCAGGTTCAGGAACATTTGCTACCCCAACACCATTGGATTCCTAAACAACAAAATCAGAGACTCATTTAAGGACTTGTGGCAGCCCGCAGTTGTGGAGATCGAGCCGGCACATTGCACGGCAGCAAACGTGGTCAGAGATCGCTAAAGCGACTCCCAGGACAACGAACTGGCGGGAGTAAAAGCTGGGGAAGCACCAGACCAACAGCCCTAAAATGGCATTGGTCAAGCTGACCAGCTAACTCAACAGAAACAGGCTGGGGAAGAAGGGCATTCACATGCATGGATGTTCCCGCCTGCTATTGTTATTCATATGGATGACTCAGTCAATCAGCAAAAGCAGCGGGAACTTGAACAGTATAAAAGCAGCCTTTCCAGCCCTAATAAAGGAGTGAGCTTAACCTGCCACACCGTGTGTGTGTGTGTGTGTGTGTGTGTGTGTGTGTGTGTGTGTGTGTGTGTGTGTGTGTGTGTTTCTTTGTAGCAATCGGCTACAATTAGTGTCCCCGATGGTTTAGAAAGAATCTAAACCTAGTGATGGAGAACGAAGCAACAGTCAGCGCAGTCGGCCTGAAGCTCCGGACCTTCTTGACAGTTCGACCCAGCATGTGGTTCGACCAGGTGCTCAGTTCCAAATTCAGGGCATCACAGCAGAGACCACCCGGTACGACCACATAGTCAGTGCCCTGGATCCACAGACTGCAGACAGAGTGGCCAACTTTATCCACAGGCCACCATCAGAAGGCACTTACACTGCCTTCAAAGAGCTATTAACCGAGACGTTTGGACTCTCACGACGAGAGTGAGGAGTACGTTTGCTCCACCTGGATGGGCTTGGAGACAGATCCCCGTCGGCACTCATCAATGAGATGCTGGCCCTCCTGGGAGATGAGCAGCCCAGCATCATGTTCGAGCAGGCATTCCTGGAATAGATGCCTGAAGACATCCAACTGCTCCTGGCAGATGCGGATTTCACCGACCCCCAGAAAATCGTAGCACGGGCAGACATTCTGTGGAAACAGAAACAGAAGTGCTTGGCTACCGTGGGGCTTGTAAAGAAGTCCCGCAATCAGACCAGAGCAGTCCCAGCAAGGAAATGCAGACGAGGGGCAGGAGCAAGTCCACCGGAGATGGGGCACCGAGGCCCGCCGAGGTCAGTCCCCCTGCGAGTTTCAGGGAAATGACAAGGCTAGCCGTTGTTGAGGGCTACGACGGCTGGCCACCAAGAGAGCCTCCTATACGTCTGGGATCGCCTGTCCGGCAGACGCTTCCTGGTGGATACAGGAGCAGAGGTTAGCGTGATAACCCGACAGGATTGGACACTAGGCGCAGGCTAACGGGACCCACGTTGAGGGCTGCCAACAACAGCAGTATATGAACCTATGGCACTCATAGGGCTGAGCTGCAGTTCAGGGGCAGTCACTTCTCATGGGAGTTCACGCTGGCCACAGTGGAAGAACCAGTCTTCAGAGTGGATTTCCTGTGAGCCCTCAGCCTCCGATGGACCTTAAGGGTAAGAGACTCATCCACACCGAGACCTACCAGACTAACGCACTGAGGGGCGCTAGGTTTCTGGCAATGCACCTGGATTCCGTCCACAGTTCGGAGGATAAGTTCTCCAAGGTGCTAGCGGGATTCCTGGCAATCCTTTCCGCTCAGTTCACTGAGGAGATGCTTCGACATGGCGTCAGACATCATATCCTGATCAAGGGCCCACCTCTCTATGCAATGGTGAGACAACTTCCCCCAGAGAAGCTCCAACTGGCCAAGGAGGAGTTCCACAAGCTCAAGGAGTTGGGTGTGGTTCAACAGTCTGACAGCCATGGGCCTCGCCCCTGCACATGGTGCCTAAAGCAACTGGGGGCTGGAGACCGTGTGGCAACTATCGCCGGCTCAATTAAGCCACCCCGTGCCACACATCCAGGATTTTGTGGCAAACCTGCACGGGGCAACAATATTCTCAAAAGTGGACCTCGTGCGAGGATATCACCAAATCGCAGTGCATCCTGATGACATCCCTAAGATGGCCATCATCACTCCATTTGGGCCGTTCGAGTTCCTGAGGATGCCATTTGGGCTCAAAAATACGGCACAGATGTTCCAGTGACTGATGACGCAGTGGGCCAAGACCTGGACGCCACTTTTTTCTACCTCAACGATATCCTCATGGCAAGTAGAACCTGTCAGGAACATCTTCAGCACCACCAAAATCTCTGTAGTTGTCTCACCATCAACCTGGCCAAATGCCAGTTTGGCCCGAACACCATCGACTTCCTGGGCCACAGGATTATAAAGGACGGGGACACACCACTGCCCAACAAGGTTGAGTCAGCCGCAGCTTCCCGAAGTCGAGTACAACCAAAGGTCTGCAGGAGTTCGTGGGATGATAAACTTTTATCGCAGGTTTATCCCAGTAGCTGCCCGAGTGATGCGCCCTCTATTCATCCTGATGTCCGGCAAGGAGAAGGAACTGACCTGATATGACGAATCCGCACGTGTATTTGTGGAAATCAAAGAAGCCCTGGCCAAAGCTGCACTCCTGACCCACCCCAGACCAGATCCACCCACGACCCTCACAGCCGATGCCTCAGGAACAGCGATTGGTAGAATCCTGGAGCAGCAGATAGAAGGAAGTTGGTACCCATTAGCTTTCTTCAGCAAGCATCTGCGGCCCCCTGAACAAAAGTACAGAGCTTTCGATAGAGTACTTAACCATCCACCCCTTCTGGTACTTTCTTGAGGGAAGGGCTTTCACAGACCACAAACCACTGACTTTCGCCCTGGCTAAAATCTCCGATCCCTTGTCAGCCCACCAACAGAGACACTTGTCTTACATCTCAGAGTACACCACCGACGTCCAGCACATCTCGGGCAAAGACAACGTGGTCGTGGACACCTTGTCAAGACACAGCATCCACTCCTTGGTCAACGGTCTGGACTTCGCAGCACTGGCAGAGGCACAGCAGCAGGATGAGGAGATCCCACAGTACAGGACCGCTGTCACAGGCCTTTGGCTTCAAGACGTTCCAGTTGGCACAGGTACTACCACCCTCCTGTGCAACATGGCCACCGGGCAGGTTCGACCTATTGTCCCAACGGCATGGATGCGACGAGTTTTTTTACTCCATCCACAGACTGGCACACCTATCCACCAGGACTACGGTCCGGCTGGTGCCCAGCAAGTATGTGTGGCATGGATTGAAGAAAGGGGTGGGGCAAGGAGTGTACGCAGTGCCAAACAGCCAAAGTGCAGCGACACACCAAGGTCCCCCCATAGCCTTTCGAGCCAACGGAACGCAGGTTTGACCACATTCACGTGGACATAGTGGGACCCTTGCCAGTCTCTCAGGGTTTCCGCTATCTATTCACAGTGGTCGACCGCTTCACCCAGTGGCCAGAAGCAATCCCCCCTGGACAACACATCCACCAGGTCCTGTGCCAAAGCACTCCTCTCGTCCTGGATTGCAAAATTCGGACTGTCACTGCACATCACTTCTGACCAAGGCGCACAGTTCACCTCCAGTTTGTAGACCGAAAATGTCAACCTGTGGAGCACTCAGCTACACCATACGACGGCATACCACCCGCAAGCCAACAGTTTGGTGGAGCGTTTCCACAGGCATCTCAAGACCGCCCTCATGACCAGACTCAAGGGCCCCAACTGGGTGGACAAGCTACCAAGGGCACTATTGGGCATCCAAAGTGTCAAAAGAAGACCTCCATGCATCCTCCACTGAACTCGTCTACAGAGCCCCACTCACAGTTCCCAGGGATTTCATTCCACAGGCCAGAGAACAACAGGAGGAGACAACCACCTTCCTGAACAGGCTGTGCGAAAAGGTCGGTAACCTGGCTCCGATCCCACCCTCCAGACATGGACAAGCCAAGTCCAACATCCCCAAAGAACTCAAGGACTGTGAGTACACGTTTGTACGCAGAGGACCCCACCGTTCAACACTGAAGAAGTCATACAAAGGTCCCTTTCAAGTCATCTGGAACATCGGAGCCACCTTTGAGCTGGACATCTGTGGTAAACCAAAGGTCTTCACTACAGATAGACCTGCCCACACAGACCCAGCAGAACCTGTGGAGACACCAACACCTCGACGCAGAGGCAGACCACAAAAGACTTTGGGGACTATACCTATGGACACTATAGACTGTAACTCCGGTTCGGGGTTGGGGAAGGTAATGTGGCAGCCCGCAATTGCGGAGATCGGGCCGACACATCACACGGCAGCAGATGCGGACAGAGATCGCTAAACCGACTCCAAGGGCAACGAACCGGCGGGAGTAGAAGCTGGGGCAGCATCAGACCAACAGCCCTAAAATGGCGTTGGTCAAGCTGCCCAACTAACTCAGCAGAAACAGGCTGGGGAAGAAGGGCATTCATATGCATGGATGTTCCCGCCCTCTATTGTTATTCACATGGCTGACTCAGTCAATCAACAAAAACGGCGAGAACTTGAATAGTATAAAAGCAGCCTTTCCAGGCCTAATAAAGGAGTGAGCTTAACCTGCCACACTGTGTGTGTGTGTGTGTGTGTGTGTGTGTGTGTGTGTGTGTGTGTGTGTTTCTTTGCAGCGGTCAGCTACAGACACTTACTTTGCACATTATCTAATAAAGACCACAAAACATTGGAGCAGAAATAGGCTATTCCACCCATCAAGTCCACCCCACCATTTAATCATGAGCTGATCCATTTTCTCACTCAGCTCACTGCTTTGCCTTCTCCCCATAACATTGAAGATTACAGCACAGTACAGGCTCTTTGATCCACGATGTTGTGCCAACCTATACATACTTACCCAAACAAAAACTTTTGATGCCCTGACTAACCAAGAACCTATCATTCATACAATGACTTGGCCTCCACAACTGCCTGTGGCAACAAATTCCACAAATTCACCATCCTCTAGCTAAAAAAATTCTGTTCTAAGACATTCTTCAATACTGAATATTTATTTTTTGTAAAGCACAGTTTGTTTGTTTGCATTCATTTCCTTCTTGCTTACTTTTCTCTCTTGCATTCATATCTTTTCTTGAGTGAAACACAAAATTCTGCAAATGCTGTGATTGTAGTAAAAACACACAGAAATGCTGGAGGAACTTTGCAGGTCTTGCAAGGTACAGCTACATTACTGATGTTTTGGGCCTGAAGCCTTCTTCAGGGTACAAGCAAAAAACAGGAAGGCATCAGAATAAAGACAGAAAATTCACAGTCTCAAACAGTCCTTCAAGTGAAGTAACATTTCACTTTTGAAGGTGCAGGGATCATCCACTGAATTCTGTGCTCCTGTTGTGGTCTCCTCTACATTGCAGAGACTGGGTGAAGTCCAGGAGATCACTTTGTGAACACCTCAGCTCTGTCCACCTCAATAGTCTGGATCTCCCACAGTGGCCACCATTTCAATTCCCCGTCCCATTCCTTTGCAAATATGGCTATCCATGGTCTCATGCAGACTGAGACCACCCTAAATTAGAGGATCAGCACCTCATCTTCTGTCTGGGCACCCTCCAATCAGATGGCATTAACACCAATTTCTCTGGTTTCCTTTAAACC